>NC_056751.1:116447378-116567378 GCF_019279795.1 Protopterus annectens | reverse complement strand
ATAAGGCAAGACACCACACAACCCAATATTTTTTCATAAGATACTCGAGTGTAAACAACCAGAGATGTGCCTCCTGAGACTATATGAAGAGACATGATGGAGACTCCTGCAAGCTCTCCAGAACCTGGAAAATGTAGACATTTGTCAGTTACTGAGCCATAGTTTAAAGCTTCAACAGCACCCTGGCAGTGCAGAGCCTAATGCCTTCCCCCACATTTAGACCAGCTACCTCACTGGAGGGGACAAAGATGGATGTGTCTCAATTTACATAAAAAGAAACACACAGGCAAGTAGGCAGATGTACATACTTGACTTGAGAGATTCCCCATTTACAACTTCATAAGGTAAATTAATATACATTAACAGGCTGTAATCTAGTTTGGTTTTGTCAAGGGCAGGTTATGCCCACTCAACCTGGTGAACTTCTTTGGGAAGGTTACCAAAGCAACGGACAAGGGCAAAATGGTGCATAATGCCAACCTTGATCAGGCAAAGGCATTCAATGCAATAGACTACTCAGGCATTGTAGACAAATTCACAAAATTAGATAAAACCCCCTCTGTCATCAACTTGATAGACAGCTGACCTCACAAGAAGGAGCTAGGAAGTAAGGATAAGGGGTTCTACTCCAGAAAGAGATCAGTCACTCACTGAGTCCCTCAGGGCTCTGTACTGGGTCTGCTCCTTTTTGGCATCTACTTTTCTGAAGTCAAGGCCAACATCAAGGGCATCTGGGTAATCAAGTCTGTAGATTTGTAAACCAAGTGCAGTCATAGAATCCCTCAAGACACAAATACCTTCCAGGAAGGCCTGACATAGACAAATAACTGATGCCAGAGCTGCTCTTTTAAGTTCAGTACCAAGAAATGTATAAAAGTATCCACCAGGAAGTTGGTTACCCCTGGAAACTACCACATTCATACTACATCACTAAGAGTAGACCCAGTAGGCAGTAACCTCACCTTTGACCACTACGTGCCTGATGTAGTAAGGAAATCATTCTATGTTGTACAACTTATAAGCAAAGGTATGGCATCTAGGTCCAAGGAGGTCATTGTTCCTCACTATTCTGCCCTCATCAGGCCAATCATTGATTAAAATTTGGAAATGGAAATCAGCCACAAATGCAGAAGCAGTGTGGTAAATACAGTAAAAAAATAAACAGGCAAACCAATGTGTTCTTGCACAAGAAGCAGTCACTTTAATCGGCTAAAATCACCAGAGACTTAGTGCTTTTGCCTTTTACAATCCAGGCATCATCAGAGTCAAATAAAAATTCACAACAGTCACATTAATAGGAAGAACAGACTGACATCATTTCCTGTAACATCATGCATTCATGAATAATGTACTAGTTTATCAATGACATCCATGTTATTGGAATTATTGCAATAGCAGAATAAAATACTAAGTAATAAAACCATATATATGTTGTTAAAAATTGTTTAAAAATATTATATTTAAAAAAAAAAATGTCTTTCCTAAAAACTGCTAGCATTCACTGAGGCTTGAAGGAGCCTGTATTTAAACCTGTTTTGCTCTTTTTTTAAAGGTACTCGAGATGGAAATTGTGTCATTAATTCCAGGTTTCACCCTGGCATTGAGTCTTAATTGCCATTCAGTTTCCTTGATCTGCAGATCAAGGTCAATTAAGACTCAATGCCAGGGTGAAACCTGGAATTAATGACACAATTTCCATCTCGAGTACCTTGAAGAAAAAAAAAAAAAAAAGATTGTTGAGCTTATAAGCATGCTTTTGCCAGCTGTACTACACAAGTATAATGTGTAACTCAAGTGTAAAAAAAAAAGATATATTATTGTCTGTATGCATTGCTATTCTATTGTTTAACTCTTTCGTAAAACAGACTGCTGTTACATTTTTTTGATTGTAAAGTTGTGAATTTTTCTGTAATTTTGTTCTATGTATTGGAGCTTTTCTCCTCGGGTCTCTGCTGAAAACGGGCCACAAGCCCATTTAGACTTACCCGGCCAACAAATGTCAATAAATAAATAAATAAAATAATGTAGCTGGAATGATTCAATGCTTGTGAAATAACTATGGGATGAACCTCTATCTCCATCTTGCTTTGAGAGAATGTCAAATGTAACCTCCTTCATCGGACAGCTTTGTATTTACATTCTAAGTTAAGACTGTCATGCTCCAGCAGCCCAACCCGGTATTTATAAGAAACCACTTTTAAGTTCTACACATACTGTGGTGGTGGTGCTGTGGGAGCGTTGTTGCCTCACAGTAAGATGCTGTCCCGTTCGATTCTCAGCTAGAGCGTCTTCTGTGTGGAGACATGCGTGAATGGGTGTACCTTCGTTGAAGGTTGTGCGTTAGAGCTGGCAACTCAGCACGTAAAAATCTATTGCCAATCATTAGGGGACTGGAGTTCCGCTTTGGCGACCCCTAACCGGGAAAAAGCCGAAAGACACAACAACTTTTAAGTTCTACCCACTAAAATAGTAAAAGTACACTCACTCCTCAATAAAACACTAAGAAACTCTTGTAAAACAGTTTCTGAAATGAGCAGCACTGCCTCAACAAGCAGAGCTAAGAACTGGTTTGCTCCATTTTCAGTTTCCCCCATATTTCAGACACTTGACATCTTCCGCAAATCGCACATCATAGTGTGAGGGTGTTTTAAACCCCTTACGAAATCAGGTGAAGGTTGACCGATCACCAAACTGTACTGCTATCCTACTTGACCAATGTTGCTCAGTTCTATAGGCATTACCCCTTGAGAATGTATAAAGATTCTCTTTTACTTACACTCCCTCTTTACCGATGCTCCAGTCCTTCTTTGCATCTCAGTCTCTTACCCCAGTATTATAGGCTTTGTCTGGATTTCTTGCCTCAACAGGTCAAGAGATGAAGAGGTACAGCACCATTTATTAAAAGATTTTTACCAATCCCGGAATACCACGCAAATGTCTTTGACCTCCTGATGCTTCTGCCACAGAGTGATCACTCTCACTCTTCCCAAGCGCGCGCGCGCACACACACACACACACACACACACACACACACACACACACACACACATTTCTATTTCTTGTAGTCTTCCATTTCTTGCTTTCTTATTTTATACTCACTAAACATCAAAAGTTTTGCATAGCTAGTGTAAAATACTGGTATCCGTTAGTTTTCTAAGAGTGGGAGATGCAGGGCATTGCCTATATAAAAAAAAAAGCTGGCATAGCTCTCCAGATTAGCTTTTTGCAGGATGGCCAGATTTCTGCCTCATACCTTCAGTCTTGCCTCATAAAATGTGCTGTTTGCTGGCAAATGACGCACAGGCTTAGACTGAGGCACACATATCCTATTTGTGGGTACGAATTATCTAAGAAGGCCAAATCACAAATGCAGACAACCACTAATTTGCTAGAAAAGCACAATATTATGAAAACCGGACCACGTATATGAGGCAAAAATCTGGACATTCTGCAAAAATCTATACTGTTGAGAGCTATGTTTAGCTGTCATTCATGCAATCGTGCATACACTCACACACGCAGACAACCAAAAACACACATGCACAAGCACTCACATACATACTCAATGTTCTTTGCTAAATTCTTATTTTACATTTATATTCCCTAAGGAGCAAAACTGCCTTTTAAGGAATGTAACATAAATGCTTCATCATCTCACTCATACTTTCATGCAGGGATATAGTCAACCCCCCTTCACCACCAAACACACACAAATGCACTTTTACACTCCCTAAACGGCAAAACTGCTGTCTAAAGAGTGTAAAAAACTGCATCATCAGTCTCACTGGTAAGCTCATGCAGGCATGTAATCATACCCCCCAACCATCACACATGCGTGCTTCTATTTTTTGCAGTCTTATATTTCTTGTCTTCTTATTTTACATTGACACATTCTGGAAGTCTCAGTGAAAGAGAATCATTGATGTGTAGATGCAGGTAACATGCTCTCCACTGAGTCTGAATCAGAATTCTGAGGGGAAAACTATATCTGTTCCATCATATTCCTTTCTGGAATTAATTTATTGAATCTGTTCAGGAAGAGAGTGTATTGCCTGATCAGCACTAAACATTCCAAAATATTGTTTCTTTGTGTTCAAAACTACCATGCCTCCTATGCACTTGTGTTGCTGCATCACAAAAAAAAAAAAAAAAAGAGCTGGTTTCCTGATAGGATGAATTTGCACAAAAATGCCTCCTGCTACAATAAAATAACTAAATTTGCCACCAATCGTACTCATAGGACCCACCATTGTTATAACTTAAAGCAATTACCCTGGCTTGAATTGCAGAACTACCTAATATACTCACAACTAAGTACAGCACACAAACTCATTCGTCATACAGAAAAATGCCCTGTGCCACAAAACGTATTATTACCCTACTGTCCAGCAATGGACCTCCATTCTAGTGACATTCGTATTATTTACAAATAAGTCAAATAATGTTGCAGGAGACTCACTCTACCCCCAATATGTTACTAAACTCTGAAATAATATCCCCACACAAAATAAAACTCTACAATAAACTCAATAGTTTGAAACCACTGCTGATACATCTTAACCAGTCCTGCTCCTGCACATTCTGATCACAAGGTTAAGAGTCTTTGTTCACCGTACAATACTCTCCAAATACATACTATAACCTCTCACTGAAATGACAAAACAATTTTTATGCATAACTGCTGCCTGTGCAATCCACTTAAGTTGCATATGGGCCTTCTCTTTAGTAACTTCCACCTCTGTAAAATCTTAGAATGTAAAAATGTAAATAGAAATGTAACTACTCTGTATTTAACTGGAGGTTATGTAATGTAAGCAAATGGATCTTTTCTCCTTTGGCCTCCGTTGAAAATGGGTATTACCCAGTCAGACTTTCCTGGTAAACAAAAACAAATAAACTAAATAAATAAATGCATTTTTTTGAATAATATTTGCTGAATTTTTCATTGCCAGCTTTTTTTAACTAAAAAAAATGATATTGCAATAAAGTGAATCATTATTTTCCCTGAATAGCTGTGAATATCTCTCAACCTCAAAGAGCAAGAAATCTAGTTTAAGCCTAAAATAATGGTGAGTCAAAGGGCCAAA
The DNA here is from genome assembly GCF_019279795.1 of Protopterus annectens. Lineage (NCBI taxonomy): Eukaryota > Metazoa > Chordata > Ceratodontiformes > Protopteridae > Protopterus > Protopterus annectens. Next base: position 116,562,291 of record NC_056751.1, on the reverse strand, counting down.
CATAGGGATAGATTTTAAATATTGATCTTATACACTTAAAAAGTTGGTACAATAACAGGATTTGTGCTAGCATATATTTTCAGAAGGAAATGATGTCTGAAAATCAAATGCAGGTCATTATTTAGGGGTTTCAATCCTCAATGATTTGCCAGAAAAGCACAAATTTTACTAGGAGCACAGACTGAAAAAATATGAATCAAAAATCTGGACATTCTGCAAAAATCTGAACAGCTGAGAAGTATGCATGCTTTACAGTTAAAAAAAATGCATTATTATTCCCTTCGGCAAAACGGAATTCCCTATAAATTCCAATATTGCCAGCACCCACCTGAGTTCCAACCCAGTGGTGCAAGACTTGGGAACAATGATTGACAGCAATCTGAATTTTGACCACCAAGTTTCCACAGTGGTAAGGAAAGCCTTCTATGTAGCACACCTCATAAGCAAGGGCATAGGATCCAGGTCAAGGGATGTTATAACTCCACCGTACTCAGCCCTCATCAGACCACTAATAGAGTATAATGTACCCTTTTGCATGTACCTCACCAGACACCTGGAGCAACTGGAGAGACCTCAGAGGTTTCTCACTAAGAAAACACAAGGAGTCCAAACCATGACCTATGTGGACAGGCTGAAAGCCCTGTCACTTTACTCTGCATCTTATAGGCTGCTGAGAGGTGACTTGTGTCTGGCCTATGAGGCAATCTCCAATCTTACACTAATGGAAATGCTGCACATCTGCAAGTCAAATTGCTCAAGAGTCATTTGCTCTAGGGATCTCAGCCATGCTTGTGACATTAACAGATCATCCTGAAGAGACAGATATGTCTCCCAGCAACTGCTGCTTCTCTGGCATAGACTCCCTATTCACGTAAAAGAGAGCTCCTCACTGCCCCTATTCAAACGCAACCTAGATAATTGAATGGGAGATTGTAAATTCGTCCCTGGAGTGGCACTCATGTCCCTCGTGATAAGGGTAGCCAGTGCTGATCACAGACCTGCTTTGTTCTTAAATTTGTTCTGTGAGCTATCCAAAAAAGAACAAATGGGGATACTTGGGAGTAACATAGCTTGACTCGTAAAGGCTCTAGGGCTGCTAGCCTAGTAACCACCTATGAGGTAATATATGTAAATGGTGTTGGAGGAAGTATTTTACATACAGAATATTACAAATTAAAAATACATCTGGATATTTAGTTCAAATTGTGGGGGGGGGGCTTACTCCTAAAATGGGTGGTTTGTTCCAGTCATTGTAGAGTGAAGTCAATAAATAATGACATACAATTGCCAGAAGCCTGAACCCAGGGGAGACAGGTGAAGGCCATCTCTGGCAAAGCACCGTGGTCTGTCAATCATGTCCTCCCAGGCTGTCAGGTACTGGATCCCCTTGGAATGACACCAGAAACTAAGCAAATTGTCAAAGTCAGTCATTTTCTGTTTGTATCAAGGCATCATTCTAGATGACAGTAGGATGTTGCTTAAGGCTAGGGACATACCAGCCTGGGACACATATTCAGCAAGCTCAATCATATCTCTCTTCATATAGGCCAGAGAGGTACGTCTCAAGTCATTCACACCAACATGGACTATGACAGAGTCATAACAGTACCTGGTTGTTAAGAGACTTGAGTGCGTGCATGATATGGCAAATTCTAGCACCTGACAAACAACTTTCTGTGACTTTTTCCTTGTCTAGCCTGGTGAGGCGCACATCTGTGTGTCTCATGATAGAGTCTCCTATGATTAGTATGTTGGGTTTGTGGCTGGGCCTTAGAGGCTGTGAGACATAGTGTGTACTATGTGTGGTGCTTGGTGATGTGGGTTGTGATGTGCATGCGTGTTTTTGCTTGGGAGGTCTCTTTAGTTTAGGTATGTTTTTGTTGAGAACCTTCACATATGTAGGAGTGTGTTGTACAGGTGTGGGTAGTGTTAGAGGATTGGTGTTTGTTGTGTTTGTGCAGACAACATTCTTATTGTCAGATGTACTAGCTTGTGACTGAGGCAACAAGGATTCTAGGTTTTTAATGTAATTGCATCTCACATATTATTGTGTTCCAGGTTGGTAATAGTAGAGGATTGTCTGTGTACATAAGGCAGTTGCTACACTGTCTCAGGATGCCCATATCAACCAGACTAGCAGGAGAAACCATAGGAAATTGTCTGCCCATGGTTGTCAGAATCTGTGAAAGAGAGGTCAGGGATAGTAGAGTGGGTACTGTCTGAGGACATATAGGTATGTGTAGGGCTGGATAAAATCAATACAGTAGCTGCAAGTGAGGGCCTCACTTACAAAGGAGTGCTGGCAAGGGAAAAAATGCAGCTGAGATACCTTGCAGCAGCAGTGTGTGACACACAACAACCACAAACTTGTGCAAATGCGGGGTTTAAATACCTCAAAAACTAAAGTAAAATAGAACACTAGAATTGGCCAATTAACCCTTGTCCCTGAGCTCTTAGCTAAACACCCTATGTCAGACCAGTTCCAACCAGTTCACTCACTCCCACTAAGTGCAGGCAGGTCCTGGCCAACACAAGATTGAGTAGTAGGAACACAGGAATCCCACAAACAGATCTGGATATAACAAAACCTGTAACCAGACTATGCTATTGGTTGTAAATACATACAGCTGGGAATTGAAGATAAGACAGAGCTTCAGCTGAATAGGACAGTAGAATAGTAATATATGTCAGATTAAGAAATTGCTGGTATAACATAAAGAAGAGATGTTACCTCAGCCTCTAGACTGAAACAGGAAAATGAGAACAGAAGAATATAGGGGAAGGAAATGACAGGATTAGTGAAGAAAGGAAGGGATTAGATATGTAGAAAGAAGACAATAATGAGCCTTAAAATAAAAGTTGGGAGAGGGAGTTAGGTGAAAATAAAAAGATGAGGAATGGTCGGAAATGACTTGATTACCAAAATAACTGACAAAAATGTATAAGTTTAGAATTGTTTTGCCTGAAAATGTTTATGTAAGTATTTTTACAACCAATTGAGATTGGCTTAGGTGTTTCGTATAGCACAGGGTCAGGAGCACATATTTTCTGGGAATTGTGATAGGCTGAGATAATTCCAGGCTAAACTGGGGCAGTTATTAAATGAATGAAGCTATATAGAAGTTACCTTGATGAAAACAGTATTTCTTTCAGGACATGGGAATGACAGTTCCCCCATGAGGAAAATAAACCATCCTACCCATCCTCCCCATTCCTGTCTTGTTGTGTAAATTTGGAGGCTTTTGCAGTTGCCCACCCCCACTGTAGATTTGATCTGGGACAGTCCCCCCAGTCCCATCTCTTTACCTCATTCTACCTAATAGACCCCTTCTGCACTTGTTTTTAGTAATTTTTAATTTAATTGCATTTTTAAAACTGTTTGGTCTAACATTGCTACATACTCAAGTGTGCTAGCTTGCACTGCATTTGAATTGTTTTTCTGCTGTTTTAGCTACTTTTCTGTATATAAAAAAATAAATAAATAAAATCTAAGCCTGTTTCCTACCTTTCCTGTAACTAGTGTAGTCCAGATTCTAATTTGCTGTATCCAGGACTGTTTGTAAGCTTCTGAGCCCCCCAAGATATCTGTGTTGGAGGGAAGCCTTCTAGCTTATCAGTGGGAGTGGTAAGCACTAGGTAACCTATCTACCACATAAGGAGTGGTTCTGGCCCAGAAATTGTAGTTATTGGCCATTTGGGCAGTTTTTCCATCTCTCTCAACTTTCTGATTTAAAAGCCCACATTTGCACTTCCCCCTTTCCTTTAACTACTTTAGTCCAGATACAGATTCTTAGTTTTAGCACTTGAACTTGCTTATTCATGATCAGCACTTGTTCAGAACTTGAAAGCACTAAATAACCTACTAATTACTACAGCACTCAACCTTCCTCATTACCTAGAGGAAAACAGTTTGGTACTTACTTTCCTCACTTGCTTAGAGAAAAACAGCTATTGTACTCACTTTCCTCACTTATCTAGAGGAAAATAGTTTTTATTCAGGCATGTCCAAGAGTCAGCTCCCAGTGTTCTCTCCTGTCTATTTGATGAATCTGGGCATCTTGGGGCAATGTAGAAATTGCCTCATGTACACAGACAACCCTCTCTTCCTACCACTCAACACTACAACCTGTGAGAGATGCACTTATCTAGCCAAACTGGAGGTAAAGCTCTCTCCAACCAAGACTGAACTTGACAGTCAAGAGGAGAAGGTAAACACTTGCACCACACCACACTCATCACATAGTCTCACTAAATCTACACCACCAAAATCCACACATAGAAACACAAAAACATTCACGGAGGCTCTCAGTATTAATCTGCTCAAGCAACAAAGACCTCCAAAGCCGAAATGCAATCAACCTCCACCTCCCAACACAACCCAAATGACACATAGCCCGTAGACTCAGTGTGCCACTCAACCACAGCGAATAAGGCAAAACAACGTACCCAACACACTAATCATAGGTGACTCTATAGTCAGGCATACTGATGTCCCACTCAGCAGGCTAAAGAAGGAGAGGGTTACTGTCAGCTGCCTGTCAGGTGCCAGGATCCGCCACATAACCCACGCACTCAGGTCACTCCACTACAAGTACATATATGGCTCTGTCACTGTCCATGCTGGTGTGAATGACCTGAGATGTACCTCTCTGGACTACATGAAAAGAGACATGGAAGAGCTCTCCAGTCTTGTAGCCCAGGCAGGTATGACCCTAGCCCTGAGTAGCATTCTGCCATCACCCAGAATGATACCGCGGCACAAGGACAAAATGATTGACTTCAACAATTGGCTAAGCTTCTGGTGTCCAGGCCAACTGGGACAAAGGTATAGAGGCTTCTGGTGTCATTCTAAAGGGATCCAGTATCTGTCTGCCAACATCCTAATAGAATCCTTCATGGTGTCATTAACCATGTCTCAATTGTAAACTCTAGTCACAAGTCTATCAGTAAAGGTACTCAGCTTATGCTCAAAGGCCTCATCATCAGCACAAACTCTGGACAGGCATAGAGTGGTCTATGGCCTTCCACTGTTCCAATTACAGGCTTACAACTTAAACATTATTACAAAGAGCTGGCCTTACATTTGGTGAGTGTGTTATCTGAACCACAAGCAGTGACCGATGTAATAGTGCACTTTCCATTTGGAATACAGCATAATGCCAGCACTCTTTCCTTATACACTGTTATAACTACATTTTATTTATTTATTACTTATTTGCCATTTGTTAACTGCGTTGGTCTGGCTGGGTAGGTGCCCTTTTTCAGCAAAGACCCAAGGAGAAAAGTTCCAATTACAGTACAGAAATTTTACAATCAATAAAGTATTTTCACATACAATCAATGTAGCATTTAAATATACAGTCTAGAGGAAGTACATACAGCAAAATAGATTAAATTTTTACAATGTCTGAGGAGGAGAAAAAAAATTAAACATAGAAATTAACTATTGTGTGCTTTGCACGCACTGGGAGTACTGCACATAAAAAAAGAAATAATTAATACTTTGGAATAGGAAATTATCAACCTATGCCTTAGTGTAGTGATGTGTACGGGTGTCAGAGTGATCCAGGCAAAAAGTAGTAGGAAGAGGAGGAGTAAGGAATGATAGAGGAGGGAGAGATTGGAGGTAGAAGTGTAGAGTGAAGATTGGAGTATAGTGGAAGGACAAGGTCAAAGAGCGGGAGAGTCTAATCAGTGAGAAAAAGTGGCAAAGGGAGGGGGGAGAAGAGGCAGAGTAGTCAGGGAATTGAGAAAGAGGAGGGGGAGGCATAGTAGGCAGGGTTCAGGTAGGGTCTTTACAGGGGCAGTTCCAGGAGTTATGCAGATATTCCTTTATGGTGAGTTTGAAGTTAGATGGGTTTTGGATAGTTCTGATATGGAGAGGGAGTTGGTTCCAAGAGGAGCTAACTGACTGGCTATATAGCATTTTCCTATAGCTTTATTAGGTTTGGTGATTTGAAGGAGGTGCTGGTCCGAACTCCAAAGTTCCTGATTTGGGACATAAGAAGAGATGATGATTGCTAGAGATGGACAGGTTGTTGGTTGATGGATGACAGTATGTGTCAGAAGGAGTTGAGGTAGGAGGAGTTAATTATGGAATTCTAATCAGTGGAGTTTTTGTAACGAGAGGCAGTGATATGAGGGATAAGGAAGGTTAGTGGCAAATCTAGTAATTTTGTTGTAGGTACGCTCGAGTTTGGTCTACAAATTTTTTGGAGGTTAGTGAAGATTGGGATGGCATATAGCAGGATAGGCAGTACATAGGCTTGAGCTAGGAACAATTTAGAATCTTGTGTTAAGATTTTTTTTTTCTGTATAGTAATCCTAGTTTTTGGTGTGTCTTCTTGATGCAGTTATAGATGTGGATGTCAAATTTAACTTTGTCATCTATATAAACACATAGAAGTTTAGTGTGAGACTCAACCTTAATAATAGTGTTGTTTAGAGAAGAGACTGAGGAGGAGGATTTGAGATGGAGGGACTTGGGTAGGAAGAGAAATAGTTTTGTTTTTTGGGGTTGAGTAGCAGTCAGTTAATGGTGAGCCATGTTTCAACTGAGTGCCAGTTGTCTTGTGTGAGGGAGAATAGGTGGGGTAGATTGTCAGAGGTTGTGATGATGATGATGGAGTCAGCATATTGAGTGTGGAGAGGGTCGTGATTGGCAGAGATTATTAGTAAAGATGTCAACCTTGGATGGAGCCTTGGGGCACACCAGTTTGAATAGTGAGGAAAGGTGAGGTTGCAGAGAGCCATTTGACTGATTGAGCTCTATTTTAAAGTATGATGAGAACCAGGATAGAGTAGAGGTGGAGAGATTAAAATGGGATAATTTGGAGAGAAGGAATTTGTGGGACACACTGTCAAATACTTTAGAAAGGTCAAGAAATAGGCATGACACTAATTTGTTATTGTTAAGAGATGTAGCGATAGAGTTGGTGAAGAACATTAGTGCTGTAGTTGTGCTATGATGTGGTCAGAAACCATGTTGTGTTGGAGTGAAGATATTTTCCTGAATGAGATACGAGATGAGCTGCTTGTGTATGTACTTTTCTAATATTTTAGACAGAGGGGATAGAATGTTCATAGGTCTGAAATTGGAGGGAGTCAGTGGAGTTACCACTTTTATGTAATGGTATAATATTGGACTTTTTCCAGATACTAGACAGAATTTTCCTGAATAGACCTATTGATAAGGATGGAGACAGGATAGGCGATAGAAGGCACAGCTAGTTTGAGGTATAGTGAAGGCAGATCATCAGCATAATGGGAGAAAGGTTTTAGTTTATAAAGTAGTAATCTGATGATGGAGGTGGGGACAGGCTTTATAAAGAAAGGAAAATGTTGTGTGTAGGGGGAGGAGACTTAAGGCAGCTACCCTTGTTTGGTTTAATTAGGCTTTGTATGGAGAGTTAATGAAAAAGGAGTTCAGACGAGTGGCGGCTTCAAGGGGAGGGGATGGATTCGCTGTTAGGGGATGGATTAGGAAGAGATGGATTCCCTGTGTGCAAGAGTTTTTTGATAGTACTCCAGAATTTTGGGGGTTTAGAGTGGAGGCTTCATTGTGGGTCTAGATAAAAGGATTTTTTGTCAAGGGTGACAGTTTTTTGTGGTGTTCTATAGTTCCCTATAGTTTTGGAGACTAGAGGGTGTTTTGAGTTTATTCCAAAGTTTCCATTCATTGTCTCCCTTTTTGCATGAGGGAGAGAGCTTCTTTTGCTTAACCAGGGAGCATGATTGGTTTTAACCTAGCCTTTTTGATAGGGACAAGGGGGTTGAGGGTGGTAAGGAAGATGCTGTTAAATTGAAGGACAGCTTCTCCGAGGTGGAGGTTGAGTAGAAAAGACCAATTTATACAGGAGAGTGTTTGGTTAAATTTATCAGGGTTAAAGTTAGATAAATTATGACAGGCCTTATATTTATGAGGTTTAGGAGGTTGCGATAGGTGACGTTGAATGGAGGTTGCGTGATGGTCACTAAGAGTAGCAGGGAGTGTAGAGGCATTATGATAGTGGTTGGGGTAAAAGGTATGTCTCCAGTCAAGAGTAGAGCTAGTATTTGAATGTTGATTAGAGCAAATAAGTGAGGTGATGAGTTGGGAGAAACCATATAGATTAATGGCATCACTGGGACAGCTTGAGGTAAGAGTATTCCATTCGATGTTAACATCCCCTAGAATAATTATTTTGTAAGAGATAGTTTGAGTGAATCCCTGTTTAAGTTACAGATGACTATGAGAATCTCAGCTGGGTGAGAGCTGGTGGACTAAGGTAGGGAATGGATTGAGAAATGACCAGAATAAAGTATAGCTACCCCATCACCTTTTTTAGTTGGTCTGTCTTGGCAGAAAATATTGTATCCTGGGGGTAGGACCTCTTTGTTTGGTATGTGGGGTTTTAGCCATGTTTCAGAGGTACAGAGGATATCTGGTGTGTGTAGAGTTATCCAGGAGTGTAACTCAGGCACTTTGTGTAGGATACTGTGGATATTGAGTGCAAAGATTTTCAGGTGTCTGATAGATGGGGGTGGGTGTGAGTAAGTGAGGAAAGATGGGAAGAGGTAGACGTTAGGGGAGTAGTAGTAGGAGAAGAGTTAGTGAAGGAACAAGGATTAGGATGAATATCTCCAGCAAGAAGAAGGGTCAGTATTGAGGTAGGGAGAGTAAACCTGAGAGGGTTAGGTTCAGTGGATTTTATTTCATGCTTTGGGGAACTGTTGTGAGGAAGTGGGAGTTTGTGTTTGAAGAGTTTTGAAAAGTGATGAGAGAAAATGGACGGTGATATTGGGAGGGAGAAGAGTTTAGGGTGTATGGTGTGTGAGAGTGGAAGGGTGGGACTGGAGTATTAAGTATGTTGTATGATTATGGTAGGATGTGGCTAGTGAGAGGGTACGGAGGAGTGGAATAGAGAGGAGTAGATAAAGCATTATGTTTGGAGTCTAAGCAGGGAAAATATATGTAGTGCAATACTACCTTAATGATTGATAGAGGTATAGAGGTTGAGGTGTAATATTGTTTGAGGAAGTAGTAAATGAGTGGGTGTATAACCAAATATGTTTGGAGGGAGGAAGGGGAGGTAATTGAGTGAGGTAACAGTAGGGAAGGGGTTGTTGGAATGATTCAGAGAATGTGATAGGTTGAGAAAATGGTAGGTTGGAGAGGGGAAGGGGCGTGTGCAGAAGAGGTTAGGTATAAGTGTAAGTGAAGTGGGGGTGGATGGGAATGGGGTAGGGTAGAGGAGTGGAGTGAGCCAAAGTGTAAGTGAGGACGAATGGAATGTGGCTACACCATGAGAGACTGGAGAAGCACCAAGAAAAACAATCAGAGAAGCAGTACGTATGGCATAAGGTAGGGAGAGAGAGGCAGGGAGAGGAAGGGGGAAAGGCTGTAGAGCGAGAACTGTGGATTCCTTAAGAGAAGGGAGATAGTATCAGCAGAGCAGGGAGAGAAGCATTGGGCAGAACAGGGTGACTAAGGAAAGTGATACAGAGATATACGAGTGGAGAGCAGCAGTGAAAGGGGTAAAGAAGGAAAAGGAAGGTTAGTCTATGAAGGAGAAAATAAAGTTATAAGAAGGGAGAGCTACAGGATAGGCACTTTAGAAAAAGAATTGGCAGAAAGTGGGGAAAATTGTGGGAGGAGGAAAAGCAGGGTAAGTAAGGCAGGTAAAGTTAAATACAGGGAGTGGAAATGGTAATGTGCAAGCTGTAGCCGACTGAGGAAGAGCACTACAGGATATTACAAAGTAAACTCAACTATACAGACTTAGTTTGAGCATACTTTAATTTATGCAACGTAGGTGCAGGGCTCAGCAGAGAGGACTGTAAGTCAGGTAGGTCCAGGCAGGATAGGACTGTGGGCTTGAAATTGTTGGTAGTGTTAACCTGAAAAAGAAAGAGAGAGACAGTGGATTGGGAATATGTTGTTTGTCTTTTCGGCTTTTCCCAGTAAGGGGTCGCCACAGCGAAACTCCGGTCTGCTGATAATTGGCAGTAGATTTTTATGGTGCCGAGTTGCCAGCCTGACACCCAACCTTCAGCAAAGGCATGCCCATTCAAGTATGTCTTTCAGAGGCCACTAGACCGCGGGGAGGACATGCAGACTCCACACAGAAGTGGATTAGGAATATAGAGGGGAGAAAACCAAGCAGTAGTATAAGGCTGGAAAGAGTGTGTAAGGTGGGGGGGGAGTACACAGTATGTGAGGATGAGTGTGTGGAGAAGAGAGTGAATGCAGGTGGGAGCTGTGTGTGGTAGGAGATTACATGTTCACTGTTATAATAACAATCTGCAGCATGCTCTTGGTTCCCTGGTATATAGGTAATTATTTACATTGCAATATTTATGTCAACTGAAATGTGTCCTGTATAGTTTGGAAGTGTAGTTTTCTAAATGACAGCCCTATCTACTCTGTAATACCAGACTGTTGTTTTACTAAAAATACTAACGCATGCCCAGTATTGCGGTACAATGGACAAATGCATACTCACAGTGACACAGGTGTTAAGCAAAATAAGCTGAATTTACTCTTATTGCTAAAATAACAGTACTGTTTTGAAGCATACATACCACTTACATCTCTTATCCTTCTCAGCCTTCACTCATAGGCTCACACATTTAGTGTTCTCTCCACACTAGCTGTGGAAGAAATTTAAATACATTAAGATCAGCAATCAGAAACAGATGCAGCTGATTCATCATTCAAGCAGTGCCTGTAAGTGATACTCACACATCTGTGGAGTGCCATCAGTCCCACATTCATCCATCCAAGCATTTGAAGGCATCTCTCTTCCTCATCCTGAAGTCTCGGTACTAATTTCTACATGGTTTACAAATGCAGGGGAACAGGGGATACTGATAACAGTGGACAAATCCCAGGCCAGATTATTCCATGCATCTGATTTGCAATCTAATCCATGATACCACTCCTGCAACAGCCGAGAGCCATAATCATTCACTAGTGGTCTATCAAACACTTTTGACTCCTGCACGCCCCTTTGAGAATGAAATCTCAAACCTTCACCCTGAACACCAGCCATCTGTAATTTGGACGAACACCAAAGTACAATGTGTTTTCCCACCAATTACAGTTATAACATAATGAGAATGCGAAACGTTGCAATCTGCAACATTTGAAAATGGTGTGCGCTGCTTGCCATTGTGCAAACACAGGCAACGTGTTGGCATGAAGGTAATTATGTACAATGTTTGAAGTAATACATATATTATTACAAAAACTGCCTCATCCATCACAAATTATTATATAGGAATACTAGGTCACCTACCAACATTTATCATGTGAAGTGGAACCCCATTAAAAAGTACAGGATTCTGCAGTATTACAACCCTGAAACTTAGCTATGATAGTCCTACAATCACAGTTATTCCCACAACAAGAATGAAGATAGACATGTCTAGGATTCATTGCACTGCTAGCTATTACAAGAACACATTACAAAAAAACAATGCTGCATTACTTGTATTCGAACCCAGGACCATCTAAACTTAAAAGCGACACTTAATTCCTTGCACCACAGAGAAGTTGCATGACCTGTGGCTACACCTGTATTCATTGTAAGGTTCATGCAGGCACAATATAAGAAAATGAAGTGATATGTAGAAACATAAATCAATTTATGATATATACAGTCCAATTTGTAAGTACACAGGGAATATGCCTACATAGGTGTGCGATCCAGATCAACATGCAATGTAAATGCAGAGGAATGCATGGTTGCCTTAAAACTGTTGTCCGCACATACACCATTGTAGCAAACAGTAACAGTCATACAGCACACAAGGAACTTCAACAGGGAATGTACATTTATTTTGAAATAGTACATGTTAGATGTATACTTAGTTAAATGTTCAACTTAGAATATGATTCACTTACTCCTTACACAGGCTGTTATGATTCTTGTTTTCAAATATACAACATTGTCCTAACATGCTGTGTTCCTTGGTCAGTCAGCAATCATCTGAGCAGTAATGTGGTACTGATCATGTATTAAAACAATTCTACAGTATTGCCTTTATAATGTTTAAGGATGTTAAGTGGAAATATGTTATTCAGTCGCCAAATAAGTAAAGCCTTGTTGGCTAGCATGAACAAGCATTGACTGTTATTTTGTGGGTGTGGATCAAAGACATCCACCCCCAATGTGAGCCTGTCAGATATCCCCCAGAAAACACATCTTGAGCATTTGGGAGGGGGCACATATGGGATTCATATTAACTGGCAGCTTTGCCAGAACACATGTAGCAGATAATACACATGCTGTTCAACATGCCTTGCTAGCAGACCCGACCCTGTTCACCATTTCTTGTTGTCATGTGTACATGACTCAAATGTAAGGCAGACATTAATTCAGGAGGATGTGGTACATGATACAATTGTAGCATTCTTCTGAAAATAAACTCAGAACTCATTTTTAAATTTGCCATGTTGTAGCATACCATGCAGTGATGTTTTGAAGATCATGGATGGTGATGCCTGTAACACACCAAGCATGCCCCCTGCTACTCTGTGAAATGTCCCAGTGACTAGGAATAGGATTTAAACACATACCTTACTTCCCACTGGTATGGCTTCCTGCACTCGCATCTGTCTGTGTCAATGCTGAGAGAGGACGTTCAGCTCCTCCAGTGTCTATGTGTTCTGCAAACTTTTCACCTTCTCTGTGTATAGCTACTGCCAGCAGCAGTAGTGTCTTCAGCCTGTATTACAGACAGATGTATTCAAAAGCAGCAGATAATAAGAATCTATTTGCACCTACTTTGTATCTGTACTCAAGTATTTTCTCACCCACAAGAAAACTAAAATAATGAGTGAGAAGGTCACACTGAAAAAACAGTCAGTAAAAACTAAATGAAAACTCCAGCCAAGCTGGGACTTCCAATGACTGACCTCTCAAATCTCCTCAATCAGAGGCACGTGGGATATATGCAAATGATCCTTATGAACACCAGGTGTTTCAGCTAACTGGCGATTCTGAATGCCCATGACTTGTTTCATCATTTTAATGCTTGTGCTGGGCTGATGAGGTCATAACAAGGCCGAAATATGCATATCCACAGCTAGTGGGATTTGGCTTTATTGGCCTGAAATTGTCCATTAAAATGGCGACACAAGTCATGGGCATTCAGAATCGCCAATTAGCTGAAACACCTGGTGTTCATAAGGGTTATTTGCATATATTCCACGTGCCTCTGATTCAAGAGGTTTGAGAGGTCACTCACTGGAAGTTCAAGCTTGGCTGGAGTTTTCATTTAGTTTTTACTGATTGTTTTTTCAGTGTGACCTTCTCACTCATTATTTTAGTTTGTTATTTGGGATATTTTGCAGTCACCCTAATGATAATGGACGTCAGCTGTGTATAACAGCTCTGTGTTTCTTATGCTTAGTCAAACACTCTGCTTGTGCTGTGCTGATGAGGTCATAACAAGGCTAAAATATGCATATCCACAGCTACTGGGGTTTGGCTTTATTGGCCTGAAATTGTCCATTAAAACAATGAAACAAATCATGGGCATTTCATAATCACCAATTAGCTGAAACACCTGGTGTTCATAAGGGTCATTTGCATATATCCCACGTCCCTCTGATTGAAGAGGTTTGAGAGGTCACTCATTGGATGTTCCAGCTTGGCTGGAGAATCCACAAGAAAACAAACAAAAAAGAAAATGGAGACATCATGAATGCTTTTATATCTTGCAGACAAGATTGGTTGATTAGTATCCAATTCAGGTGTGTATGCTGTAATTAGCATCTCTAATGCACAGAGTAGGACACATGCAATCAATTATTGATGTACCCCATTCTAAAAAGGCAAATGAGTAGCTGGCTAAACTGATGTGGATGAGAGTTAGTACAGGATTGTAACTCATATACACATTTCTTCGGATTAACTTATATTTCGTCAGAAGAGTATTTCACTCCATCAGGTATGTATTCATCTTGTAACCTAAAAAATGCATATTCTGTAATGTAGATAACAATAAATTTGAAGTAAGTATGTATACATCTCTTAGAAACATACTTATTACATGGCCTTCTTTATCAGCAATGTGAGAGGTACAGAGGATGTAGGGTAGGCATAAAGTATAATGCTGTGTTCCATGTACACATGTTCCATGAAAAGATCCTTTGTTAGTACTGTTAACATTTCCCCATTGTGTGCTTAACAACATTGTTCAAACAATGTTGTTGAACTTTTAAAAGTTTGAATGGTCTGAATGGGGATCTGCATAGAGCATGGAACAGGAAGATTTCCCTTTACCGCAATGTAGTGCAATCTCAGAGTTGGTATATTTAAATAGTGGGGGGTGCAGGGGACTTGCCCCCCCTGCTAGCATTCTTTAGTTTTTTTTTGTTTTGTTTTATTTTTTTCCACATTTTTGAACATTCAAATGTTCGATCATACGGTCTTGCCCATATGAAAGTTTAACATTTGGGTTTTCAATTATGTGAAGTAGACCCATATGTTTCATCACTGTTGTAAATATTCTTACTAAAATTTCTCCTGTTCAATCTCGTATATAACTATTAATTTTGTAATGTATTACAAGTGTAATTACTTTATCTCTTTTCTAAATCTGCTGTAACAAAACACTGTACTGTCTATTGCTGTACTGTATGATTTTTGCAGAGCTTTCCTCCCCCGGCCTCCATTGAAAAAGGACACATGTCCAGATGGACTTTCCCGGTTAACAAATGTAAAATAAAATAATAAATATATTTATATATATATATATATATATATATATATATATATATATATATATATATATGTATATATATATTCCCACATATCTACTATAATATCCTCTCAGGCCTACTGCATGTATTTCAATATTGTTTGTATACCCGTCCACTGCACAGATTTTTACTGAATCTCAAGGTTTGGTAATCATCTTTCGGGCCTGTATTTAAGATCATATTAATTGACTGGCAGATTACTGACAAGTCATTAATGACTGCAAACATTAAATAATATGACACAGATCTTGCAATCAAACTGCATACCCTTCAGATATATCATAGTGAAGCAAAACCTGTTACTGCATCAGCTGTATAGTTTTGTAGGAGATATTATGTCACATTTGTCCACATTCTTTAGTCTTTACAAAACCAGTATTTATGGCTTTGTCCACATTTATTGCTGTAAGTTGCTGACAGATTTATATGTCTGTAATAGTGACAGCAGTACAACGTGCAGCATAGCAGTGCAGGCATTGATGTCATCCTGTTTTTCTTTTTATCACAGGTGAACGTGAAAGTAGTTTTATGTCCCCTGTGCCACCTGATGTCAGTATTTCACCAGAGTCTGATGATGATGATGGGCAAAGTGAGGCATAGTCAGGGGTTGCAGAGGCTGAATCTGACACAGAAGTTGTCATCCAGCACCCACACTCAGGATCCCCGGACACAGGCAGTATGCTTATGCATACCCAGTCCACTGGGGCCACAGATATTGGACAGTTGGAGGGAGAGAATATAGACCGGAGAAGTGTGGCTACCATGGCTTCAGTGCCCATAGCCAAACTGTTGGCGATGTGCCACACAGGCAGATTTATAGGAGTGCTTGTCAGAGGTCTGCTGTCCCTCCACCACCTGTTGCAGGTGTTTCTTCATGTGTCACTCGACATATATTTAGGGCCATAATGGAGGAACAGGCACATTCAGAATATCACTCCAGAAGAATGCTCAGGGTTCTAGATGTGGCACAGTCTGACATCTGTGACTGCTTCCCCCATGTTGTTGATGCACTGGATCTGTTCAATGACATGTATGAACATGATGTGTCCATGAGGGAGCACAGAGCATCTGTCATGGAATGCACATTATCTGTGCTGGAATGTCTGCAGGGAGGGGGAACTTTTACATCATGGGCGTAGGTTAGCAACTACATCTGCTGAGAGCCAATGGGGCCATTCCTGCTCAACCTGCCATAGTGACAGTACATCCACTGCTCCATCAGTGTATGTGCTGTCCACACCCAGACAGAACAGGCCATGGGGTCATAGTCCTGGCCATTCCCATGAAAGCAGGGCATCCATCAGACATCAGTCACCCTCAGGTAGTAGCACACCATCTGACCTTGGGCTTGGAGGTGCCAGTGCAACTCCTGGCAGATCCATTTCTTGTAGTTGGGGACAAAAACGATGAACTGTCAGCTCTACCATGCATGGCTCACAGCTGTCTGACATACTGACTCGTAGGGCTAGCACTGAGCTTGGCTGTGTTCATGTACACACACACACAAAAACAAACACACACACAAACACCAATGTCACATTGAGGGCACCTACTGACATACACATGCTACATTTACATGTTTCCTTTTAGCTGCTGCTGTTCCTGACACACACACTCACAAACCTTTTGTGTCAGCCTAGGCCTCCTACACCCCTACAAACCACCTTGTGCAAGTGATGACTGTGACACAATCCTATTGTCTATCTTTTGGCTTCAAGGATACTAAAGCTATGTGTCTAATGCACAGGGTGACTACCTACATTTAATATGTTTTTTTTATATCTGAATTTGTGCTGTTGGCCTGGTAATTGTAACTGTCAGGTATATTGTAGCTAGCCAGTTAGACAGTTGCTATCATTATAATTCCTCTACTTTCTTGCTCTTTGTAGGTGCCACAGTTTGGAGATAATGATGTACACATGTAGAAAGCTTGGTGCTGGGAGTGGGGACACTTTTCAGCCACCTGTGTCTGCTAGCAGGTTTGGAATTTACAGTGGGTCAGTGTGTGCAATACCATCCAGAATTAGGTCAAAATAAATCTGAATAATATATATTGGTTTGCATATTTAAATGAAGACAGGCGTACAGTTATCCCTGGATATGTGTAATAAATTATTAGCATAGTTGCTACATGTTTTTTTTTTTTTTGTGGTGTCTTATTTGTTGGGGTACACTTAGGGGAATGGCCTTCCAGGGCTGTTTTTTACATGTTGTATTTGTAAACAGCAGATTCTGTCACTTACTGTAGAACATAGTAATGACAGACATACACCAGTATGGACTGTATTTCCCGGTGGATCCATCTTTGAGCATATCAGGCATGGTTGTGTGTATACATTTGTATAGATGTCTAGACAGGGTATCAGGGTGTAACTTACTACAGCTGTCAATGCCCTTTGTGGAAAGCTGAGCTTGGACATTGATTATACCATCCCTTAGGAGGATGTAGTTACCTTGGATGTTTTTGAACCCGAGTCCTCCTTTAGGGAGTTCATTAGGTATTCCAAATTCTATGCATACTGTTTTATGGTTGGATTAAGTGCAGGCACTACACATGTGCTACTACATTGTTCATTTCATATTGTTGAGATACAGCTCTGACATATTATAGACCATTGTGGGGTGGTGCACTCTTTCTTCCATGGCATTTCAGTTTGCAAAATCCACTTATGTTTGTGCAAGTGAGTTTGTCCTCCTATAATTATCCACTTGAGGCATTATATACACTGTGTAAAAAAATCATGTCAACTAGTCTTACAGGGGAAACAGAGGGAATCTAATAGGTGTGGATGGGAGGTTTGAACCTGGTATCTACATAGAGAATGATAAAAGGAGGGGTATATGTGATCTGAGTGGTATTTTCAGGGGAGTAACCTATAGTGTGTACATGTGGAGGTCCTTTTTAATATGAATCTATAGTTCTGTAATTGATTGGTAGATGTTTTAATTGGTGCTTGTTATGTAACAGAAGGTATGACAGCTAGTTAGAGCTGTTGAGGATCTGCTCTGCTACACTGCAGCAACCAATCGTATTGGAAAATAAGTATATTGTCATTCTGTACATATGAGGGCAAGGTGTTAAGGCATCTGCACATAAACCACAACAGAGCAGGTAATACAATGAAACAATGTTAAAGCTCACACAGGGTCCATAAACAGTAACCTTCAGTAGATACTCCTACTGTGCACACTTGCCACAAGTGTACAGGTGTGATTTCTATAAAAACATATGTCATCCTAATCTTCTTATTCTTTGCCACAGCACATCATCTGCTTCCAGTTCCTTCTTTTTTTTTATCTTGTTCTGTCACACCAACCACCTGCATATCCTTGGTCACCACATCCATGAATGAACCTTATCTTAGGCCTTCTTGTTTTCCTCTTACCTGCCATCTCAGTCCTTACCATCCATTTTCAAATATACCCAGAATCCCTCCTAAGCACATGTCAAAAGTAATGCAATCTCACCTCTCTGGCCTTTTCTCCAAGCTGTACAACCTGAGCTGACACTCTAATATATAGATTAATAATCCTGTCCATCCTCAGCACACCCAATACAAATCCTAACATCTGGAACTCTGTCATTTCCTGGTATGACTCCTGTATTTTTGTCATTGCCACAGTCTCCAAACCATATGTCATAGCTGTTCTCAGTACACTCTTGTGGACCTTCCCATTCAGTGTTATTGGTATCAGTTTCTCACAAATCACTCCTAACACTATTTTATACCCCCTCCACCCTGCCTGCACTGTCTTCTTCACCTCCCTTTTACACTCACCATTACTGTGAACATTTGCTCCCAAGTATTTAAAATCATACACTTTTGCCAACTGTACTTCCTGCAGCCTCACCATTCCTCTATCCTCCCTCTCATTCACAGACATATATTATGTGCTAGCCCTTATGCCATTCATTACTCTACTCTGTATAGCATAACTCCACCTCTTCATTGTCTCCTAAAGATGTCTGATCACAATGTAATGTGCAAACCCCATAATCCATGGGAACCCCTGTGTGTCTCCTGTGTCAACCTCTCCATCAACTTTGCAAAGAGATGTCATGATGTTTCTGCACTGCATAAAAGGAATGTCACGGTTGTCTGTCTTATATTGCATGAGGTGACATCTACCTGTCTGCCAGGCCATTGCGTGCCCATGACCTGTTGTGACCAATATGTATCCAATAATCTGATATAGCTGATGACATCACCTGTGTCTGTTGAAGACATGAGCATAGTGTACCATAGGCTGTGGTTAAATACTCTATATAACATCCACCAACAGCTCACGCACACCAAGTTGGCTAGAATGAGACTAGACCGCCTACCTATCTAAGCTTACAGGCTAGAGAACACAGGACATAACACACATGACACAGTACAAGTCTGACTTAAACAGGACTGCAGATGATCTTGTAGTAGTTGACATCAGGCCCTGTGGGGGCAGGACGGTGGAGAACTGCTAGACATGGATGTTTGTGCAAGCACAAAAGCAATGCAAAATCATGCCATTTTCCAAGGCAATGTCAGAAACAGTCCCATTCTTCTTTAGGAGGACAGGCACATGCACACTTGAAGTTGGCTGTAGTGACATTAGAACCCGTACCAGTCTAAGCTTACAGACTGGAGGGGACTTAATGTATATGCCACAGCACAAGTCTGACTTTAACAGGACTGAAGATGATCTTATATTAGATGACATCAGCAGGCCCTGTGGGGGGCAGGAGGATGGAGGACTGCTAGACACGGATGTTTTTGAAAGCACAAAAGCAATACAAAACCATGCCATTTTTCCAAGGCAGTGCTGGAGACATATTCACACTCTTCTTTATGGTGACAGACACACACACACACACACACACACACACACACACACACACACACACACACACACACACACACACACACACACACACACACACACACTCTCTCTCTCTCTCTCTCTCTCTCTCTCTCTCTCTCCAAGTCAGTTGTAGTGAGAGTAGAAACCCTACCTATCTAAGTACACAGACTAGAGAACACAATTCTTAATGTACCACAGCACAACTCTGACTTTAACAGGACTGAAGTTGATTTTATAGTATATGACATCAGCAGACCCTATGGGGGGCAAGGGGATGGAGGACTGCCAGACATGGGTGTTTGTGCAAGCAAAAAAGCAATGCAAAAACCATGCTATTTTCCAAGGCAGTGTTGGATACACACTCCCACTCTTCTTTATGGAGACAGACACACACAGACCAAGTTGACTGCCATGAGATTACACCCCCTACCTATCTAAGCTTACAGAGTACAGAACACAGTACTTAATGCACATGCCACAGCACAAGTCTGAGTTTAACATGACTGAATGTGAACTTATAGTAGATGACAACATCAAGGGATGTAGGGGGCACCAGCTTGGGAGTCCTGCATATGTACATTTTTCCTTAGTGTCACCTGAGGCTAGTTCACTAAAAATAGTATACGGTTTAGAAGACATAACTGTGTAACAGCACTAGTCTCTTATTGGGCATATTTGGATGTTTGCATTTGGCAGTGCACACCTGTGAGCACAACTACATGACCACTTCCATGAGGGAGCACACAACATTATATGTTGCACCTTTTTTGTATTAGATGTATGTGTTCTAGAATTAAGGAGATCCTATGGTTGTACTGATTGCTGTTGAGGTTGGTTATGAGGAAACACATGGATAATTTATTTAACTGTCTGAACAGATAGTTATACTGTGCCCTCAGTTTGCAATGTTTCCACATCTGGGAAATATAGAACAGTAAGAACACAGTTCTAGGCATGTGATGTAATAGTTAGCATACCTCTCAAACTCTTAGAGCAAGAATTCTGTACAAAGCCGTTATTAATATGGTCAATGTTGAAATATTACCCCTTACAAACCTACAATGTTGATGGAATAACAGGTTTTGTATTAGCATGCATTTTCTGAAGGATATGACATCCACAAATGAAATGTATGTTATTATTGTCTGTCTTAATTCTCAATGATTTAGCAATAATTTTGTATAAAGCAACATTTTATGTGGAACAGGCTACAAATATTATGTAAATATATGGACGTTCTTCATAAATCAGGACAGTTGAGAGGTATGATAGGCATAGCAAAGACACAATGATTATTGCACTAAGTGTGCATGCATGTTTCCCTCTTTTACCTGTTTGCATGCGGGTACGCAATGCGCAAACATGAGGTGCATTGCTAACATCCAGCTTTCCTATTATGTAATGTATACATCTTACTGCAACCCACTCCTCTCAGTACTCCAGGCCACAATTTCGCAATTGCTAAAGGCAATATATAACTCTTATCTGAATATTTCCTTATTCTGCATTTTTGCATTTCACATAAAATATTTAAGCATTATTAAAACTGTTGTCAGCATGCAATGCATCACACAAATGTGCACTGCAAATATACAGATTAAAACATTATTGGACACAGAGTCACAGTCAGTGAAAAATACAAAGTATAGCAAAACCACCTCCAAAAGTTCAACTTACATCAGAATTTGAACCCTAAACATCATCAAGCAGGATGGCTGCCTTAGTCCTTTTGGCCACAGAAACTGCTTTCAAAACTGCAGTCATTCCTCACACAGCCACCTTTATAAAAACTGTACACTGCTAATGTACAAATGATGCACTGTATATTGTACAAGTACTCTTGATGACTAATGGGACATACTTATTGTTAGTATACAAAGTTGCCTGAAGTCAGAAACTGCAATGGAGACTGAGTCACTTAACTTCTCTTGCATGTAACATTACTGATACATGAAAAGTACATATGTAACATTGTAGTAATATAGTGTGTGTACTCACATGTTAACTTAAGTTTTTTAAAAAAGCAACCACTATAGTACATATATATAACAACTATGCATTGTCTCTTAGCTGAAGCAAGGGCATATGGACCATGCCTACATCTACCTACAGGGACAGTAGCTGGGGGTTTCTCCTTTGAGTCCTCCTGTAACTGTGATTGTGGTGACCTAAGCATTGATGAGGGAATGTGTGCTCATTCCCCTTGCTAATCCTGCTGCAGCTATTTCCACAAAATAAGATTGTGCAGCATAGAACAAACTGTGAATATTTCTGTACATGTGTATGGAGTATACTTCAAGGCTCCACCGGATATATCTAGGTACCGGAACCATGACTTCAGAAGCCCAAACACACACACTGTGATGTTCCTAGTCTGTGTGTGTGCCTCATTATAGCATTCTTCCATGGGTGTGTGTGCATTTCTGATGGGTGTCATCATCCATGGTTCCAGGGCTTAGCTAGCATCCCCCAGTAAGTGGGCCTGTTGGATGTCTCCCACAGCAAACATCTGGTGCTGCTTTGATGTATGCCAGATATGGGAGTTGTGATAACTGCCAAGGTTGCCAGCACACACACCTTCAAGATAATCCCCTGGGCATTGCATATGACTTGGCAGTTCATGGAGTGGTATCCTTTGTGTTTAATGTACATTCTACCCTGTTCACCAAGTGGTGCCTTGATGTGTAGATGAGTGCAATCTATGGCACCCAATACTTCAGGGAGTGTGCTACACAATAGACGTTTAACATATTGCTGGTCCTCTCCTCAGCAGTAAGGGGAAAATATGTGTGTTCACTGGCATGTATTAGCATAGCATCCAGGAACTGGTGGAGTATCCTCGATGCTGATGCCTGTGACCTCCCATCATATACCTAGTTGGTCTTTGAAAAGTAGCTGTAGCTAATATTCTAAGGATTACATATACTTTAGTTTCCACTGGTATGTATTCCCCTCAGTTGGCTCTGGCTCTGAGTTGAGGCCGTCAGAGGTCACAGAGTTCTTGCAATGTATCCCAGTCCACCTTGTAATGCTCTACAATCTCCAGATCATGTAGCAGCTGGT
Organism: Protopterus annectens; assembly: GCF_019279795.1. NCBI lineage: Eukaryota > Metazoa > Chordata > Ceratodontiformes > Protopteridae > Protopterus > Protopterus annectens. The sequence goes on along the minus strand of NC_056751.1, from coordinate 116,539,634 downwards.
AGGTTACCCTGGACCTGAACACTCTTCTCCTTCTTGGCCTTAGGTCTGTTGTCATCAGCACCAGCAGCACTGACTTTAGACTTGAGCACATACAGATGTAGAATAGCTGTAGCAGCCCCTAGCATTTTGTCAATTAAAATTTCCATGTCTCTGTTCCAATGTTGTTGAAGTATCGAGGAAAAATCAAAATGTATGATGCATGCATACTTTATACATTTCTTTTTTTAAGGAACACCATCTGGCATTGGCTACTTTAAATGACATTCACTTGCTTAGGATGTAATTACCAGGATTTACAACTCCTGCTGCAATGCGCACCAACGTGCAGCAGAGCGCAGCTATGCATAATGACAGCAACTTATGTAAAACGTTTTATAATTTTATCCCTGTTGTCATGATATGTACAGAATACCCTATGCACAGGTAATAGCAGTTCATTTCTATGACCTGTAGTGTCAGCACAGTATGATTAAAGGTTGACATACCCTGTACTTGAACCCAAGACTATCTGCACCCTATTTCAACAGATAACAATTGGTGCCACAGCAGTATTCAAGCAAAGTTCCCTAACTAGAAGGGATTACTAAAGTGAAGTCTTGCTTACCAGGTTTGCACACTGCTCAGCGAGGCTCACCACTCTTGATTGAATGTATCCAGTTTCTGTTTTTGGATGTCTAGCTCATGTCTGGGGTCTGCTCATGGAAATTTGGATTTCAGTAAAAATTACCATTTGTGTGGACTGGCACACTGCGCACCCATGTGAAAAGACCCCAGGAAATCAGAACAACGTTACCTGACATACCCACCTGAAGTCATCAACCTCCATGGAAAGCATAAACACTGTGTAGGAGCTTACACGGAATGGACAGCCCTACATGGTCCCTGCTTTTTGTGAGTCACCAAATCCATTGCTTTGGTACATCATTTACATAATAACCCTGCTGACAACCTGGAAACTACACAGATAGTAGCCGTGTAAGTTGGGCAACAGCATGGGAGCACTGAGTTAAAGGCACATTGCAAGGTAATTCTGCACCTGTTGTGGCAATACATCATAACGATCTTTTAAATTACATTGTTTAATCATTTTCAAATGTTTTACGTATAGCGGCACATTGCAAAAATTGTACCAGCACTTCTTCATTCTCACCTATTTAGCATGAATTCAAAGAAAAACCCAGTTATAATGGATCCACTGTCATTCGCTAATATATCTTTAGACACCACTATATAATGCATTTCTGCTCTCAAAGTTGCTCTAAACTAGGTATATGGTCTTTCCTTACCAAAATGTAACTGCCCACACTTTAATAATTTATGACCATTTTTTACATACTGTGTTAACTTCCTCTTTCTTTTTCTAATATCACAATTAAACTCTGTTATTATTCTAGTCACATTATAGTTTCATAGGCTGGTACTAGGCTACCGGCCCTAGAGCCTATACAAGCCTAGCCATAACAATTCCCTGGCTATTTTTTTCCCACAATATTTACTTCCCTGTACCCCTGTCTAGCAGGGCAACTGACTTGATCCCGGGGTGAATTTCCTATCTCTCATCCAATCGTCAAGTTTCCTTTTGAAGAGGGCCAAAGAGGTGCTCTGCTTGACATGTATGGGCAGTGAGTTCCAGAGTCTAGGGAGTCTCTATGTCAGGAACCTATCCCTCCAGCATGTTTTGTTCATTGTAATGGCAAGGTTTAGATCCCTGGAGCATGTGGCTCTGAGGGATTGGGATTTCTTTAAGTGTAGCATGTCCAACAGCTCTCGGTTTGACATGGTCTTGTATGTTAAGCAGAGATTGCCTCTGAGTAGACGATATGCGGCAAAGTATAGCTGAAGTTTTTTTAGATGGTCAGCATAGGGCATCTGCTTTAGATCTGTGATTCCTTTAGTGAGGTATTTCTGTGGCCTTTCCAGTTATTGCAGATGTCTTGAGAGGTACATATCAAATGAGGTGTTGTATTCTATAATGGATCTGATGAGGGATGAGTACAGTGGGACAGCAACCTCCTTTTTCTGGATGAAAAGCCCTTAGTGATGAGTACAGTGGGACAGCAACCTCCTTTTTCTGGATGAAAAGCCCTTAGTGATGAGGTGTACCACATAGAAGGATTTCCTGACTGTTGTGGTGATGTGGTTATCGAAGGGGAGACCACTGTCCACCTGTGTCCCTAAGTCTCTTATCACACTTTTGGTGTTTAGTGTACTGCCACCTATGTGGCAATTCTTGGGTACATGTTTTTTTCCCAAAGGTTATAACTATACATTTCTTGGCATTGAGCTTGAGCCCATGGCTCTGGCACCAAGCATCTGTTTCTGTAAGGCTCTTTTGTAGAATATCAACATCATTTGGGGATTCAATAATGGCTCCCAGTTTGCAGTCATTTGCAAACTTTGTTAGCCAGAGTCCCTTAATGTTGGCCTGTACTTCAGAGAAGTAGATGCCAAACAAGAGCAGTCCCAGGACTGAACCCTGAGGTACTCCGCTTGTCACTTGTCTGGGGTTGGATTTGGATCACTTGTTTCATATAGTTTACTGGCTTCAAATAATTGTTTCTTATCCTTATTTGAAGTATTTGCCTAAAGTCCAGTTATCCTCAATACCTTATCATTAACACTTAATTTTTAAATACATGAAAATGTCCTCAGCAATTAAATTAGTTCTAAACTCCATTTACATTTTCTTTTTTAAGCTGTGTATTTTGAGATGGGTAACTTTTTTTGGTTTTGCATGCATTAAGAAATTTTTCCATAAAAAAAAAAAACAAAAACTCAGAAGTTAGAGCACAAAGCCATAGCTCTCAAGTGTACTTCACTATGAGGAACTTTCCTCATTTGGGGTCGTAAGGTGTTCATGTTCCTTGAAGTTCCACATTGAAAGGTTCTGTCACACATTCAGTCTTAGCAATTTTTTAACTATCTGTGGTAAATACTGAATCATATTATTTCATTAAAAGAATTATTCTATAATTAAAAATACCATGTTTTCCATCCTATGAGCTTCCTAGTTGAATTTGTTAGTAAGCTGTAAGTGTTCCACATTTTGCTCATTTGTTCTACATTATGAGAGGTAGTGTTCCTCACTTTAGAGATTGAAGATTGAGAGTTATATGCAAAGCTGTTCCTTGCTTAAATAAATAAAAGATTGAACACTGTAAGTTTTAAAGCTGAAAGGGACCACAAATAAGTTGGATACAAAGTACTCCTCTGCAGGACTATCCTTTTTTAATTGTTATTCTTATCAAAGTTTTTTTATTATTATTATTCTTTAGCACTGGTGCTAATCTGCCTTTAACCTTATAAACCTACACTGTAAATACTTTTGACATAATTATTTCAACTCTTTTTAGGAAAACATTCATCTCTGTTTTACAAACAGTATTATTCAGTGTGGTTGGCCTTGAATTTCTTATAGTCTTTTCTTCTCCCAACATCCAAATAAATTCATCACTACTTTACATAACCTGTCATCAATTAACATTTTAGAGACTTTTTTTGGCTGAGACTCTTACCTTTCCCATCTTAACCCACTCCATTCACCCTCACTATGCTTGGGCTCACTCCCCTACCCTACCCTCATTCCCAACCACCTCCATATCAATTACATTTATACTTAGCCTAACTCCTCCCACTCATTCAGCTCTACCCATTACCTAGTTTGACTCTATCCACTCACTCTACTCTACCTATCACACCCCTTATTAAGCTAATCACCTCCCTTACCACTCACCCCTACTAATAAGCTCCTTCATATTCGCACTTATATTTCATCTCCTTGTATCTAACTTTATTATTTAACTCTATAAAGCTGAACCCCACCAACCTGCCATTACATTACCTCTCCCACCTCCACACCCCTCTTATTCAGACATCCAAGCACCACAGCCATACTATATATATCTCACACGTCCCACACACACTTCCCTTTACACTTAACACTGCTGCATCCCTTATATATAATACCTCTACACTACTAGTGTTTTTTCTTCATTCTACTACTGTCCTTTCAACTCAATAATTCAACCTGCCACAATGACTCTCAACTCTAGTACTATTATCACTACTCTCTCTCTCTATATCTCTATCCGCTCCTTCACCTAACATCCCATCAAACAACCCATATACCTTTCAAACCATCATGCACAACATCCACACACACAATCTTTCTCTAGCTACTCCAAAATAGTCTCTACCTGATATGCTACAGACATAATTCTACAAACTAAACTAAAAGTCCTCCTCCTACTTCCAATCCATTCTTCTAACTGTAAAAACTCTAAATTGGACTACCTCAATAAAATTAAAAAACAGTTACTTTCAGTAAATCCAACCATCCACTTTAACCTAATAATATGTGGTGGCATACACCCTTAACCCAGGCCCATTCTCTGCCTACTACAACCAACCCAACTCCATAAAATCCCTAAATTTCACTACTATCAATCTACAAAGCATTAGAAACAAAATCCTTCATCTGCATGCATGGATAAACCAAAACCAACCCAATTTCACTGCCGTAACTGAGACCTGGCTTAAACCACATATCAACGATGTTGAACTCCTACCTCCTAACTATACTTGTCATAGAACCAACAGGCCACAAAAAAGGTAGTGGCGTTGCCTTGATATACCCAAATGCCTACACCATAGTCCCATATACTAATTCAATTCCACAATTCTCCACAGCAGAGCTTCTAGTACCTCTCCTGAAGCTGAATAACTGTAAAAACCTCTGCATCATAGTACTATACATTCCACCAGGTAATAATATTGCTATACTAGAGGATATTCTTGCCTGATCTTCTAAAAATATTAAAAATTAAACAATCATCTTAGGGGATGTAAACATTTATTGGCTAGATATCACTAACCAAAGCCCCCCCCCCAACATTAATCTATTTAACTACACCCAGCTGATCACTGATATAACAAGACCCAGTAACAAAAACAATCAAGGCTCAGTCTTGGACTGGATCCTAGTCTCTCACTCCAATAATATTTCCACCTCTGCCACACTATCAAATAGTATTAGCGGCCACTTACCAGCCTTCATTATACATAAAACCACCTCAACTGTAAAAAATCACCAACTAAAACAAACTAGAGACCTATCCCACTTCTCACTACACACCTTTAATGACATTTTACAATGTACCATCAGGGCACCATTAAAATCTATCCCTCTAGATGATGCTGTTGAATTCTTCAATTCAGCATTTCTCATGATCTTAGATTGTGTAGCCCCACCCTGACTAAAATGAGTTAAGACTAATCATGCCAGCTGGCTCACCAAACCCACAAAGCAAATCATGTCCACTAGAGACAAAGCCTGGAGAGCCTGGCAGGAATATAAAAATCCCTCTGACCTTGCTCTATATAAGCAGCTACGTAATCAGGCTAAACAACTAGTCACTAAAAACAAAAAAGAATACTTCCATAGTTTACAGGACCAGCACAAACTAAACCCAAAGAAATTCTGGGGAGCAATCACTTCCCTACTTCACCCAGGCTCAATCAAAACTCCATGCCCACACCCTGACAAAACACCCTCTGAGATAGTCTCACTCTTTAACTCATACTTCATCGACACTATAGCTAAGATGACCACCACCTTCCCAACTACTAACCCCAAATCACCTGACCAGCCATTAACTCATTCTAGACCTTCCTTTCTACCTAACTTTTCTTTCTGTCCTATACCTACTTCCACTATAATAAAGCTCCTTCAATAACTCAAACCTTGCACCAACGCTCATGATAACTTACCTGCTGAATTCCTACAACTATCCACAAGCTCCATTGCTTACCCCATCAGTATACTCCTTAATAGATCTATTCAGGAATCCCACATGCCAGTTATCTGGAAGAAAGCATGCATTCTTCCGCTCCACAAAGGTGATAATAACTCAGACCTTTCCAACTTCCAACCTATCGCTATTCTTTCCCCATCTCCAAAATATTAGAAAAATGTGTCCACACAGTTTCTTAACCATTTAGTTAATAACCAGCTCCTTTCCCCTACCCAACACGGCTTCAGGCCACAGCACTAAAACAGCTCTCATCTCCTTTACACAGTAAATAGGGCTTGTGATGATGGCTTCATTACTTCCTCACTCTTCCTCGACCTCTCAAAAGCCTTTGATACTATATCCCATCCCCTCCCACTCACCAAACTCTACAATCTAGGTATCACACCCCCTACCCTAACCTGGTTCTCAAATTATCTATCTTGTAGACAGCAATCAACTAAATGGCAACATTTCTCTTCACTTCCTCAGCATTACCACAGGAGTACTCCAAGGATCCATACTGGACCCCCTTCTATTTAATGTATTTATAAATAACTTCCATAACTCCCTTACTCAAGGCAATGCGATCCAATATGCAGATGATTCTACAATCATCTGCACCGCCAAGTCCTCCTCAGAGTTACAACTTCTAACCCAACAAACCTTTACATTCATTGAACCTTGGATGTCAAATAATCATCTCTTATCTCAACCCCAACAAAACTAAACTCATTTTATTCACCCCCCAAAAAAATACACCCCCTCAATAAGAAAGAATTCTCAATCTACTCCCAAAATAATACTATCATTGAAGTTGTCTCTAGCACAAAACTGTTAGGTGTCATCACTGATGAAAACCTAACATTTGACCGTCATATCCACAGTAGCATCAAAAAAACACATCAGAAACTGGGCACCCTGTATAGGCACACCTATTATCTTAACATTGCTGCAAAAAGGCTCTAGCCTCAGCCTTCCTTCTACCATCCCCACTATATGGTGCCTCTATCCTCATCAATATCCAGTCCTCTCCAAAAAAAAAACAAACTTGACTCATGTTACAATAAGGATGCCAGAGTTGCAATAGATGCAAAATTCTGTCCACATCACTGTTCCCCTCTACAGCAATTCAACTGTCTAGAACTACCACTTTACCTCAACTACCTACAGGTAGCTACTGCACATTAAATTATATATAAACCCACAGCATGCCTTTCTCTTTCCTCCTTACTATCATTATATCACCCTAACAGACCTCTCAGATCAGAAAATAAAACACTGCTCAATGTAGAAAAACCCAATCTCCCAGATGGGCAAATGCTCTATTCTTTTACTGTCTCAAAACTTTGGAACACCCTTCCATCTTCAATCACTTCTATCAGTTGCCCCACACTCTTTAAGAAGTTTCTTAGACAACATCTCTCCTCTCACTGGCTATGCTCCTGCCAAAATAACTCTCTCTAAATACTGCTCCTCCTACTCTAACCCACTTACTTCTTGCCTGCTGACACTCCAGCTAGCCTCTCTCTAATCCAAACACTTCTTGCCTTACTTGTTTCCACCTTACACCACCATTCTCTCTACCTCTTACCATTACTAACCTTTGCAGCAATTACCCTTCCTCAACAATCATACTTCTGTCTTGCTTCTAACCTCTAACTGTCAACTACTCAAATCTGTCATCTCATTTGTATACTCCCTCAGCAGTCTTTAAAATCTTACCCGACTTACTCTTGCATATAGTCATTTAATATTGCTAAATAAGTACATAACATAAATGTTTTATATTGTTAACCACTAAGCCATTACAGCACCTGAATAACCAGAACATTTCCACTCATATCCAAGCTGGTTGCTGCATAATACCCGTTAACTTTAATATGCATTTGTATTTCAAATCTGATTGTTTAAAGTTATATCTATATTTGTTACTGTATTGCCTGGTATCTCTTATGTAATTGTATTACTATGCTGTATTTCCATGTATGTGTGTATCAACTAGTAAATTGTATGGATCAACTTGTTAATTTGTATGCGGTGCTTTTCTCCCTGGGCCTCCACTGAAAATGGGCTCTCCTTGGCCCAGCGGACCTTCCCGGTAAACAAATGCAATAAATAATAAATAAATAAAATAAATCGTTCATTTCATTCAGAACTTTAACATTTTTTTATAAAAAAATTATAACTTTGTCTATGAACTTATGAATTTATACTAGAACTGTCTGCCTATTTACCTGTATTAAAAGACCACTAAAAACAAATGTTCGGCTGTATAAGTATCACAGTCCCATCAAAGAACAAGGTAGCATGAAATGGAAATAAGCTACAAAGTAAACGTTTATTGTAGATCATAAAAAATAACAAATAACAATACAAGGTGACTTGAATTTGGATATCATCCAACATAATGATGTAAAGTTTAGTTACGGAGATTTTAATGTTTTTAACTACACCAATTTTAAACTTGACAAAGATCATTTTTCATTATTTTTACGGGGGATGAAATATGTCCCCAGCATGAAATTAGATATAGTGGATAGCATAATAGAATTTAAGTTGTTTCTACGGAAATTAAATTTGGGTTTACAATTTTATGGCAATGAAAATATAGCTCATAAAGATGAATTCAAAAAGAAAAGCATGTACATACCGTTTATGAATAATACCTTAGCGGTTTTTGAGGAAGTAGTCACTGACGAAATATATAGGTACCATAAAAGCTGCAGCAAGGCAAAAATTAAATTTAATTTGAGTAAGGAGGAACATTTGGCCTTACAAGCTATATGTAGTGATAAAAACCTATGGGTCATGAAACCAGATAAGGGTGGAAGTATAGTACTGTATGACAGTACTAATTATATTAACAAAATACATACTATCTTCCTTAATTCCGGTAATTATGAAACTATATCGCTCAATGAAGTTAACATTAGATATCATCGGATAGATCTTTTTCTTGAAGAATTTTTATTAGACAACAGGATAGATTTAAATATGTATAACTATTTGCGTGTGGAATTTCCTATTCTGGCTACTATTGTGGGTATCCCTAAGGTACACAAAGACCTTATGGACCCCCCCCCCTTTCAACCCATTATTTCAGGAAGTACATCAAAAACCTTTCCCTTATGTACAGTTATAGACAGATGGCTAAAGCCAATATATAGGAAGGTCCCTCATATTGTGATCGACTCATGGGACATTTTAGGTCAGTTGAAACAAGACTAGTGGAATGGCAACTTGATTTTTTTAACTATCGATGTAGTCTATCTCTTCTCTAGTATTCCTAGAGAAGAAGGGATGATGAGATTTGGTAAAAGTATTCAGAAGTATGCACAGCTATCCTGGGATAAGGTTTTGCTTATACATGAATTTATGGACATAGTATTAAATTACAATTTTATTTTTTTGAAGTCGAACATTACAGGCAAACTAGGGGAGTGGTAATGGGGGCCGCTTGTGCCCCCATATATGCTAACCTGGTACTATTGGATTAGGAAGAAGAACATATGTTCAATAGTAGATATTTTAAACACATCAGCTGTTATGTCCGCTATTTGGACGATATTTTTATATTATGGAATGGTACCATGGATGAAGTTAATAATTTTTTATGTGATTTAAATACTATCAGTGATTGTTTTAAATTTATGCACAGTGCTAGTAAGATAGGTATTTCTTATCTGGATGCATTTATTTATACTACTGCAGCAGGTTTTGAATCAAGAATTTATAGGAAAGACACTTTTAGCAATTCTTACTTGAAATTTTCAAACTGTCACCCAATGAGTCAAAAACGGAGTATATTCAAAGGTCAATGTATTAGGGCCGCATGTATGACTTCGAACTATCTTGAGATGGTTAAGGAGTTGAAAAACATTGGTGAGATGTTTAACAAACGTGGCTATCCAAGACATCTAATAAATGACATTAGTAACTATGTCCAGAATGAGTGGGGAAAAAACATAAACCCCTGCTAAGAGTAGGTCTAGGCAATGAGGGAAATGCTTGTGCGAATACTAATGAGGCAATTGATGATAACAGAAGTGGCATTAATTACAAGCGAGCTTGTATTTTTAAGTATGGTCCACATACAAGAGGTTTACAGAAAATATTAGGAACAAATTGGAATATCTTAAATAGTTATACAGGAGTGCAGGGGAAATTGGGGGACAAAACCACACTTCGTCTACGAAATGAATTCAAACTTGAAGAAGTTGTTTGAATGTGGAACATATAGAAGTAAATCTTTGGTGACACAAGGTGGAACTAAGAAGTGTGGGAATTGTAAGCAATGTTTCGTCATACAGGAAGACAGTACCCTGACACTTAGTAATTCCAATAGTACACTAGTCAAGTTTAAAAAGGGCAACTGCAGGACACAGCATGTGATATATTTGGCGAAATGTGTAAAGTGCCCAAGTTACTATGTAGGGAAAACTGACAGGTGTCTTAGGAACCGCATATATGATCATTACTATAGTATTAGGAAGAAGGATACAAAAAACGCGTTGTATATGCATTTAGAAGCAAGCCTGAATTGTGACCTATTTAAATTTGCTATCTTGGAACAAGTTAAGGTAAACCCTGGGGGGGGGGGTGTTAGGACTAAACTGGGTGAAGTGAGATTAAATGGCAGATATTATTGAATGCAGCAGTATACCCAAGTATTAATTAATTTATTTCTATTAAACCAGTTCTCAAAGCAAAAGTTTAATGCTATATAAGTATATATGAATTATTACAATTAAAAGTTTTTAATCTGATATATGTTTTATTAATTTATTATAATATAGGACTTTTATATACAATTTTATTAGTGAACAAGAAATAAGATAAATATGAAATGTAGGTTTCTAGTGAGTGCACTTTAAATGTTTATTGGTGTTTATTGAGTTATTGCACTGATTGGTCTATGAACTGTATTTAACCCTGCTGATAAAAGTATGTAGTGTTCTGAAGATGTCTACACATTGTAGATGAAAGTGCTTAACCTATTTTATGTTCTACAATCAAAGTTTACTTTGTAGCTTATTTCCAGTTCATGCTACCTTGTTCTTTGATGGGACTGTGATACTTATACAGCGGAACATTTGTTTTTAGTGGTCTTTATTTCTTGGTTGATTCCGCTGTACCATTATTTGTTTTATCTGTATTAACAAAACAGTGTAAGAAACTTCTCTGTGTGGAAGATTTTCATGTGGTTATGAAAATAGAAACTGATTTTTACATGCAAAATGTATATGTATATATTTATATATAATTTTTGATCGCAAAATGAACTAAGGTTTATATATTCCCAGCCATGTAGTATATTGCCTTGTATATAAAATCACAGACTTAATAATCTACTTAATAATTTGGTTAAATAAGATGTACCATTAAAATACATTAGGGCTATATATTATTATGACAGCTACTAGGTAGGGCAGGACCAGCTCGAATGTCACACTGATGGGGGAAGGGATGAGAATTTAACATGTGTACCAATCACACTTTGTTTTACAGCACAATAAACCACTCCCTTGCCTGATAAAAAGTATATATATATTTAGAAAGCTTGTGAGGAAATTATTACTCTATTTTTGTTTTACTTGGATCGCTTGTCTGTGTACTTAATAAAGGATTTTCGACTGGAAACAGACTGCCTGCCTTGCTTGGATTACTTTCAAATACTTAGTAATGCTGTAGAATTATATATTTTCTATTATTACTTTTTGACTTGATGAGTTTACGTTCGCTACTTCTACTACTATTGTCTGATCTGATTATATACAGCGATTAAATAGAAATATATGGACTGAAAATCTTCCACACAGAGAAGTTTCTTACACGGTTTTGTTTTTAGACCCACTACACTTTAGTGGGTTGTTTTGAGACTTCGGGGATACAACGGAGATTACTTGTTTTTATCTGTATTAAAAGACCACACAGTTCTTGCAATGTAATGTTATTTTCCCCAAAAAATGACATTTTTTGCTTTCAACTTCCAGTCATGCTCAACTATTCCTGCATGTCCTGTATACAACTTTTTCACATATTCAGCAATATTTTCAGTTTTGCCTTGTTTTATATTTCTCTTAATCCAAATAGTTCTCCCATACCTTTAGTTAACCATTTTTGTTCTAATTCTGTTTTCTTCATGAAATTTCCCTTGTTTAAAATTGAGAGGAATTATTTTTATGCCAGTAATAACAAACTTATAAATATTATATGGAAAAAGAAAGTTAATAATGGAGCAGTGGGATGGGATTATAGAAGAAATTAAAGATATTGTTGCATCATGGAGAAATTCAGGTTGACATCGGAGGAAATTTTATTTTGCAAATTCTGTTATTTTGAGTAAGGAAGGTTACTTAGGAGAAGTATAGCTGTCCCCAGTTAAGGAGAAGAAAGAGTTATTACAGATGGCATTCCCAGTTATATGGGGTTCAAAGTTGAAGCTAGTAAACAAAAGGGTATGGTATATGCTAAATATGAAAAGGGTAGATTTAGCATCTGTGCATTTATTTTGGATAACGAAAAATACAAAGTATCAAAAGACTGGAATTATAATACAAGTGTTATGGATAAACTATACTTAATTCTGGGAAAGCGGAATGACTACAAAGAGTAAGAATATATATAATGAAAAAATTTAAGAATATAAAAATAAAGGTTTGTTATAGAAGATGAACATGGAAAATGTTTCCCCCACGTTTTGCCTTCCACTACCTATGGACCATCAGACCCTCTCTTGGTCGATCAGCACTTTTCTTTCCTTCACCTAGTAGCAGTCACCCAAGAATGGTCATCATCCATGTAGGCATCAGGAGGAGGTTTGTGGGTTTGCCATTTTCTCCTCAACCTTAACCTCTCTTACACCCAATGATGAACTGAGGAGGGGCATGCAATGAGTTGTTCAGAGAAGATGCCCTCTCACTTTTACAAATGGTGTTTTCCCTGAATAGCCACTCCCTTTTCCATAGCATAAGTGGTGGTCTCTTCAGTCACACCAGGGAGATCACACCACCGTGTGTTCCTCTGAGTTTATAAGAACCCCGCCATCCTTCAGGAGAGGTGACTTGGTCAAGCCCCTTCACTCATGCCCCTCCCTCCCTGGCTTCTGCAGTGGTTGACTGCTAACAGAATCCCCTGTCATCTGGGTATCAGTCAGGGCTCCTTTCCATTGCAGTGTGGAACCTAATCCTCTAGTCCAACTGCCCAGGCAGACAAACTCAAACACAGACATGCACATATTCATGCAGCCTCATTTATGCCTCTACAGACATGCACATACATGCCCTTTCACATACACAAACTAACACCCTCACCTACACATCTTTAGTGGACATACTTGCACTACAAGTACTTTCACAGATGTGAGTGGACAACTGCCATGTCTTTATGGTGGTCACTTTTTTCTCCTTCACTAAATTTTTACTGAGCCGAGAGAGTCTCTAAATCGCTGGATTGAGCAAATCAGGAGATGTAGTCATTTTCAGGGGAGAGAACATGGCTAATTAGCATTAACCACTCTCCAGACTGCCACATTAGTGTATCACTTCACCAACAGTATCACTCTCCACACTGAGGTCCCTGTGAAGGGAAAACTTCAGCTATAGGGTGATCTCTAAATTCAAAAGGCTAAACACAATGCAGAAACCTTCCATGTTATGGCTTCTGAATAGTGTTAAGCCTTTCTAAATCCCAGAGAGCATATGTATGTATCTATATTTATTTTTATTATTTTATTTATTTGACATTTGTTTACCGGGGTGGTCTGACTGGGTCTACAGAGCCCATTTTCAGCAGACGCCCGGGGAGAAAACTCCACATACAGTATAATACAAATATAGTATAATCCAATATAATAAAGATTACATTAGAAATTCTATACAAAAAATATGTTGAAAGAACAAACTGCTACAAGATGTTGCAATATATTACTACACATCTAGACAATTCGATACAGTTAAAACACTACAGACAATAATAGTCACTCTCATACATGATGTAGACAGTGTCCAAAAAAAAAGTACATAGGTAGTGCAATGTGTGACATTAACTGTTATAGTACATGCACAATAGAATTAGTTTCAGTTAGGAAAATAGCAGCCAGAAAGTTAGTGATGCAGATAGATAGCGAGAGAGAGTTAAGAAGAACAGAAGCAATAAAGCCTGAGCAGCAGCTTAAGGATATGGTATAGAAACAGAGAAGGAGTTAGAAGAGCCTTAGGATCTTGCAGTCTGTGAGGGATTGAAATGTGACAGAAAGAGGAAGACCTGAGCATTAGGCAGGCTTTATGCAGGAGCAGAGCCATGTATTTTTGAGATGATTTTTTTAAAGAGGCTTTGAAATGGGTTAGGCCAAGGATAGACCTGGTAGCTAGAGGTAGTGAATTCCAAAGTATAGAGACAGAGTATGAATACAGAGAGTGACCAGGTTTTCTTGTGGGTTTTGAGATAGCCAAGAGATTTTTGTCTTCTGATCGTAAGGATCGATTTGGTGTGTAAGGTGTGACTAGATTGGCTAGTGCAGGGCAGGCAGTAGGGCTTGAATATAAGGTTGTGCAAGGTGGATAGCTGAATAAAGGCAAGTTGGTTGGGGAGTTCAAGCCATTTTAATTCTTGGAGTGGTTTACAGTGGTGTGTGTTATATTTAGAGTTTGTGGCAAACTTTGTAGCTTTCTTGTAGCACTATTCCAACTTGTTTAGAGTAGAATTTTGTAAGTTAGTTAATATAGGGGCACCCTAAAGAAGGGAGGGAAGTAAAAATGTTTTTGCAAGGGTAGTTTTGGTTGCTGTAGTACATAAATGTTTGTTTCTATATAAGAGTCACTGTTTTTGATAAGTTTTCTTTATATTTTGCTGTATATGGGGGTCAAATGAAAGTTTATTGTCAATGATAACACCGAGAAGTTTGGTTTCCTGCACTGTTTCTATGGCAGTGTTATCAGATGCAAAGATGATAGAATGATCAGTGACAGGGGATGTGTTCTTGGGATGAAAGAGTGCTAGTTTTGTCTTCTTTGGATTAAGAAAGAGTTGGGCATTTCTTAGCCAGGATTCGACTGCAGTAAAGGACTGCTGAGTTTTTGAAAGTAGTTCTGGTAGTGATTGAGCAGTGTAGATTATGGTGGAATCATCAGTGTACTGAATGAGGGTCCCAGGGTGAGAGGCAGTGTGAAGGTTGTTTGTGAAAATGTTGAAGAGCAGGGGTCCTAGGATGGAGACTTGGAGGACTCCAGTAGGGTTGTGAAGGAAGGGTGAGAGTTCATTGGACCAGTTCACTGCTTGTTTACGATCCTTGAGGTAGCTCTGAAATCATTTTACTTTGTTATGTGAGAAGCCTAGGTTAGACAGTGTGTTTAAACGTAAGGGGTGAGACACTGTGTCAAAGGTCTTGGAGAGATCAAAGAATACTGAGGCAGTAAAGCATCCTACATCTCTGGCCTTGTTCATGGTGTCTGTAAAAGATAATAGGGCTGTAGCTGTGCTGTGCCTAGGTCAGAAGCTGTAGCTGTGCTGTGCCTAGGTCAGAAGCCATGTTTGGTTTTGGTTAAAAGGTTGTTTTGCAATAGATATTGCATCACCTGCTGATGGATACCTCTTTCGAGAATTTTGGATATGGGTGACAAGATGGATATAGGATGGAAATTGGATGGATCAAAAGTGTTACCTTCTTTGTGGATGGGGGTGATGTGAGATTGTTTCCATATGGTAGGTACTTCTGATTCGGATAAAGACCTATTTATAAGGATACTGATTGGTAGGTCACTGAGTTAGCAGCCAGTTTCTGGTAGTATGGGGGGAGATTATCAGCTGAGGGAGAGCAAAGTTTTAGTTTTTGTAGCAGTTTCTTAATGGTGTCAGTGGGTATGGGCTAAAATGAGAATGGGGTTTGTATGACATTTTGTTGAGTAGGAAGGTTAATTATGACAGGGTTAGAAGTAGTTGATGCCTGGGGTTGGTGTCTGAATAGGTTGAAGGGTGGGGAGATCCAGCAGATCTGGCGTTAGTTAATAGGCCTGAAATTTATTTTATGAAGTGCTTGTTAACGTTTTCGGCTATTCGTGATGGAGGGGTATCTGGTGATAAGGGTGTGCTCTCCATTTCTTCCAGGGTTAAGTAGAGAAGACATGGAGTGCCAGCATTTACTGAGGTTGATTTTATGCTGGAGCTGAACCTGGGAATGATATGACTTCTTATCTCTGTTGATTATTTGTGTCACTTTGTTACGTAGTGTTTTGAAATTAACATGATTTTGTTCATTTTTGTTTTGTTTCCAGGTTGACCAGGCTAATTCCATTTGCTTCATCAGGTGTTTACATTCCTTAGAGAGCCGTGGTGCTGAGTTCTTTTTGATTCTTTTCATATGAATGGGAGCTGGTGTATTAAGTATGTGAAGGAAGGGGTTATTAAAGTATAATACAGCATCATTAAGGGGTAGCTGTTTAAGGGGTGTCCATTCTATTTCCTGTAGGAGATTGTTGAATTTCTGTTAATAAAAATTAGTTGAGTTCCTAACTGATTTTATAGTGTGCACTCTTAGTTGTTGGAAGTTTGTTCTAAGGGAATAAGCTGGTAAATGATCGATCAGGGAGTTAGACAGTGTACCAGAAGAGGGATAATTGGCAGGTTGGGATACTAGAATCCAGTCTAAGGTGGATTGGCAGGTAATATCTTTTTTGTATCTTGTTGTAGCATTGATAAGCTGAGAAAAACAAAGATTTATACTATTTGTGGGGGAGTTGGAAGCTATGGTTTGCCAATCTATATTTACGTCACCTAAGATTATTATTTCAAAGTTTATTGTTTGGGATGTCCAGGAGGAAATATTTTCAAACACTGGTATATTGTTACCTAGTGGGATATATATTACTCTTCTTCTTTCAGCTTTTCCTGGTTAGGGGTCGCCACAGTGGATCACCTGTCTGCTCATGATTGGCAGTGGAGTTTTACAGTGTCGAGTTGCCAGCCTGGCACCCAACCATCCACAGAAGGCACACGCATGCACTCACACCTAGGGCCAATTTAGAGTGTCCAATCCACCTGCAGCATGTCTTTGGGATGTGGGAGGAAACCAGAGCACCCAGAGGAAACCCACACGACCACAGGGAGGACATGCAGACTCCGCACAGAAGGAACCCCAGCCGAGGATTGAACCAGAGAACCTCTTGCTGTGAGGTGACAATGCTAACCACTGCATCACGTGGTCACCAGTGGGATATATATTACTATTATGCAAATTCTTTTTGATATATTGAGGTTCAAAAAAGACACTCAGGTTAAAACGACCCTCTCCAAATACAAAAACACAGCATCAATGGGACTGGACGATGTCTCAGGCTGTGTCCTACACAACCTCAAAGACGAACTAACCCCTCACATAAACACACTGTTCAAACTCAGCCTCTCCACAGGCTACATACCTATAGAGTGGCACATGGCAATGGTCATTCCGCTCCACAAAGGTGGAGCCACAACAGACCCTATAAGCCTGACTAGCTTGATCTGCAAGTCTATGGAGCACATTATCATGGAACTCATTAACAGAGACATTGGGATCCTCCAAACACTGGACCCTACCCAGTTCAGCTTTGTTAAGGGCAGACCATACCTCCTAAACCTGGTGGACTTCTTTGAGACAGTTACCAAGGCTATAGACAAGGGAAAGATGGTACACACAGGCTACCTAGCCCTCGCAAAGGCCTTTGACACCATTCCCCATTCTGGTATTACAGACAAGCTCACCAGCCTGAATATAAACTCCTATGTCACAAGATGGGTTGCCAACTGGCTCATGGACAGAACCCACATGGTGAGAGTTGCGGAAGCTAGGTCCAACTCTAAACTGGTTACAAGTGGTGTTCCCCAGGGCTCATTCCTAGGATCCCTCCTGTTCAGCATATACTTCTCAGAGGTACAGGCAAGCACAGGAGGACTATGGCTGACCAAGTTTGCAGACGACTGCAAACTAGGGGCTATAATTGACTCTCCAGCTGACACAGAAATCCTCCAAAAGGGTCTCACTGAGATGGATACCTGGTGTCAAAATCATGGCCTCAAGCTAAACACCAAAAAGTGCATAGTTATCTCCACTGGAAAAAACAAAAGTACCCACAAACTACTACATAGGTGGAAGTCCCCTTTATAAGGAAGATGTAATAAGGGATCTGGGGACCCAAGTAGATAGTAATCTCTCCTTTGATAATCACATTGTCAAATTGGTTAGAAAATCCTTCTATGTGGCCCACCTAATCACAAAAGGGTTCACATCCAGATGAAAAGAGGTCATTGTGCCCCTCTACTCATCACTCATCAGACCCATCATAGAGTACAACTCCCCATTTGGGCTGTACCTTACAAGACACCTGCAACAGCTGGAAAGATCACAGAAGTACCTCACCAAGAGGATCACTGGCCTCTGACAGATGCCCTATGCAGCTCAACTGAAGAAACTCCATCTGTACTCAGTTGCATACCGCCTACTCAGAGGTGATCTCTGCCTGACATACAATGCCATGTCCAACCCAGAATTGATGGACATGCTCCACCTAAAGAAAACCATATCCCCTCGAGCCACACGCTCTAGGGATCTAAACCTCACCACAACAATAAACAGGATGTGCTGGAGGGACAGATTCCTGTCCCAGAGACTTCCCATGCTTTGGATTCCAAACTACATTAGGTATAGCTCCTCACTAACACTCTTCAAGAGAAACCTTGACGAGTGGATGGGAAACAGAAAGTTTACCCTGGGGATCACTTCAGTGGCTCTGCTGGACAGAGGCACATGGAACTAATCTAAGGGGGTGGTGAAAGCCAACACATTCTGGCTAGGCCTATAAATGCCTTTGGGCAGATAGACTAGTACCTACCTATGAACCACTGGAAAAGATAGGTATATTACTGGTGCAGGGTGTAATGTTGAGTGTAGAGGGATATAGAAGTGCTATCCCTCCCCCTTTTTTTTAGATCTATCTCTTCTGGTTAGTGCAAAGTTTGGAGGTATTATTTCTGAGTCTTTTACATTGGGGTGTAGCCATGTTTCAGGAAGGGGCTAGTATGTCAGGATTTTTTTATCAATCCCGGCATGCAGTGGGGATATTTTATTACATATACTTCTAAGGTTAAGTGTATGTATGTTTAAATCTTTGGGGTTACTCTTCTGGTTAGGATTAGAGGGTGAGCAAGGGTTAGGATGTATGTGTCCACATTTGAGTTGTAATGAGGAATACGTACCATGGGAAGTGTTTTTTATTCCTAGGTGAGGGTACTGGTCTCAAGTGTGGTTTCATAGGAGGTGAGGAGGCCAGTTTGTGACTTGAATAAAATGGGAGGGTATATGGAAAAGCTGGGAGGATATACATGAGAAGCTGTGCTGTTTATTGGGGAGAGGGTTTGAGGAGGTTGTTAGTGTGTATTGGTGTGTGGGGTATGTGAAGATATAACTGTAGTGAGGTTGAGAATTAAGAGTAAAGAGGCTAGGGAAGTTAGGAGGAGCATGTCAACTGTGATAATGTGTTTAAAAACAGTAAAAGTGGAATTTGTGTGTTTGAATGTAGTACAGGTGCAAATATAGATTGTTATCATGTGATATGAGTGCAGCTGAAGGTAAGGATGGAAATGTTTTGACTTCAGAGTGGGCTTTGATAATGTGGTTAGGTGTTTTACCTTGCAGTTTGTGATAAGGATGGGTGGGGGAGATGTGATTGGTCAGTAGTAAAATTATAGTGCAATGCTAGTTTTTGTGTATAGTAGAAGAAAAGGTGGTAAGCCTGGAGTTATTGTAAAATTGTTTGAGGTGGTGATTGTATTGTGATGGTAAAGTAGAGTAAGATGCAAAAAATTGTAGTAGAGGGCATGTGAATTCAAGGTGATGGCTATAAGGGAGAGCAGATAAGTCTGACTAAATAAAAGAAAGTAAGGTGTGCATGAAATGTGGGTGTACACAAGGTAGAGTTGGATTTAATTGGATCATAGAAATGGGGGGAGTGGTTTGCTTAGGATAAGAGTAGAAGTGCTGGGGAGAGTGGGATATGGGTTAAGGGCAAGGAAGCGTAGTGAACGGAGTGAGAAGAACCTCCCCCCAGATGGTTTACCACCATAAACAGTCAGTGAGGTAGGACATTCATGGATACAAAGACAAGGTGTATGAACTCTAAATACTTGTCTCGAGTCACAGCATCTAATTTTATAGTTATGGGTTTTTCAATGTCTTTCCAGGGATATATTACACTGATAAGAGTGAAATATGCTAAAGCATTAATGTAGCTTCACCTTCAACAGTAAAAGGCCTGAGAGTGTGGGTAAGTGGGGGAAGGAATATCCTTCCTGCATATTCAACACTACCAAACAATATACACTAGACTTAACAAATTAAGTTTATTTGCATTTGACTGGGAGAGTCCGAATGGACACAGGTCTGTTTTCAGTGGGGGCCCGGGGAGAAAAGCTCCACATTAAGTATTACTTACATTATACAGTTAAAAAATGTAGCATTTAAAATACAGTCATTAGTCCAGCTAAGGACGGAAGACAAGAATAAAACATAGATGTAAAACAGCTGTAGAACATAGCACAATTTTAAAATATGGTGACATATACTAAACATGGTTACAACTGTAGTTGAGATTCATCAGTGAACAATTGATACAATCTGTTTTTGATGTACGTAACAGCCATTAGCAGTTGTTGCTACAAGAAGTTAGTACTATGTGGCAGATAGCTGGGAACATGAGTAGCCAAGCTTGCTAAGAGTAGATTGTTGATAGGGGGCAGAGAGAGGTAGTGGGTGGGTGGAGTGGATGGTATTATGGGGGTGGGGGTTGCAAGGGCATATCTGGCAATTTTTAAGTTTGATTTTAGTAAGGATTTAAAGTGGGTGCAAGAAGTTACAGAGGTAACTGAGGATGGGAGGGAGTTCCAGAGTTTGGCTATAATGCAGGAGAATAATGCTTCTCCAGCAGAGTTAATGGCTCTTGTGACCTGTAGGAGTTTTTTTGTGGCTGGATCTTAGTGGTCTCATGGTTATCTAGGGTTGGAGTAGATTCTGGAGAGATGGGACTTTTAGTGGTTGGTTTATTAGTTTGTGGGCGAGTGCGAGTTGGTACCATTGAAGCAGGTGGAGGAGCTCTAGCCAGCCCAGTTCTGCTAGTGAGAGACAGTGGTGAGTACAGTAGGAAGCCCCTGTGGCAAATTTGGCAATTTTGTTGTAGCAGGATTCAAGCTTATTTAGATTGCATTGTCTAAGGTTAGTAAATATTGGAGAGGCGTAGAGTAGGGTGGAGATAACATGAGAATTTGCTACCAAAATTTTAGCTGCTTTGGTAAGTATTTGCTGATTTCTATATAATGCTCTTAGTTTTTTGTGCACTTTTTTAATGGTCATGGAAATGTGAATGTCAAAGTTCAGTTTGTCTATTTCTACTCCTAGTAATTTGGTGTGTTCTGTAGGATGGATAGTGGTGTTGTCTTTTGCTGCGATGTTAAAGTGAGAGCTGTCTAGGGTAAGTTTGGTGAGTTGGAAGATTAGTAATTTTATTTTGTTTGGGTTGAGTATTAGTTGGGCATCAGATAACTATGTTTCAATAGAGGAAAATGCTTCCTGTGTGACTTTTTGCAGTTCGGGTAGGAAGTGGGCTGTGCAGATGATGATTGAGTCATCTGCATATTGTATGAGTGTGCCATGTGTTGTGGCTGAGGCTAGATTATTGGTGAAAATAGAGACGAGTAGGGGTCCCAGGATGGACCCTTGGGGAACCCCTATGGAGACTGGTAGTTGGGGGGATAGGTCATCCTCCCAAACAACTGCTTGTTTGCGGTCACATAGGTAACTCTGAAACCAGTTGATGACTGGCTGAGAGAAGGATAGGTTATTGAGGAGAGAGAGATGAGTTATTTGTGTGGGACCATGTTGAAAGTTTTAGAGAGGTCTAGGAAGGTAGCTGAGGAAAGATAACCTGTATTTTTATTTTGTAGGATAGTGTTAGAGAAAGAGAGTAAGGTCGTGGTGGTGCTATGGTTAGTTCGGAAACCATGTTGTGTGTTGGAGAGGAGGTTGTTAGCAAAGAGGTGATCTGAGACTTGAGAATGGATGCATTTCTCTAGTATTTTGGAGAGTGGTGAGAGAATAGCTATGGGGTGGTAACTGGTTAGATCTGTGGAGGGGCCTCCTTTGTGTAGGGGAATTATGTGTGAGACTTTCCATAGTGTGGGAACATAACTGTCTGACAGAGATCTGTTAATCAAGAGTGATACGGGGTAGGCTAGAGCGTCAGCTGCAAGTTGAAGGTATTCACTTGGGAGGTTGTCTGCTGCTAATCTGGTGGGTTTAAGTTTAGTTAATAGTTGTTTTATTTTGGAGGTAGGAAAAGGAGAGAAAGAGAAGCTAGTTGGCAGATTGTTAGTTCTAGTTGATGGTGTGGGTTTATGGGGAAGGGGATTGTGTTGTCTAGCTAGTGATAGTATGGTTTGTGTGAAGTGATTGTTGAAAGAGGTAGCAATATTTTCGGAGGGGTGAGTTAAGTTAGGAGTGGGTGTACTTACTTTACCTGGGTGGAGTATGGAGTTTATCGAGGTCCAGAATTGTTTGGGGTTATGTTGGGAGGAAGTAAGGCCAGACTGGTAGTATTGGATTTTGCCCTGTTTTATAAGCTTTTTGGTTCTATTGCGTAGTTCTAGGAATTTTTGCCTAGTAGAGGGGTTTTTGGTTTTGTGCCAGTTGTCCCAGGCTTTATCCCTGTTTTTCATTTCAGACTTAGTGTTTTTTTGTAGCCATGGGGGTGGTTGGGCTCTAGTTCAGGATCGTCTTATGGGGGCGTGGTAATTAAGGATGCTTAGGAATGTTTTATTAAAGTAGTCAACTGCGTCATCTAGTTTGAGGTATTTTAGAGGTTGACAGTTACAGTTGTTTAGGGATGAGCTGAATGAGAGAGGGTTGAAGTTAGTTTTTTGCGGATTTGACGGTAGATGATGAGTTTCACTTTATAAAGGTGTTTTCTTAGTAGGAAGGTTGGGGAATGATCACTGAGGCTGTCAGATAGGCAGTCTGCTATATATGACTGGGGGCTCTTATTGACTAGTAGCCAATCAAGGGTAGTGTGCTTGCTGGAGTTTTTATTTATCCTAGTAGGTGACTGGACTAGTTGGATGAAGCCATGAAGGTTTACATGATGGGTTGGGTGGGTAATCCAGTTGAGGAGGTTTTCAAGTGGAGGGATGTTTTGGCCAGGTGGGAAGTAGCAACCTATTATGTTTAGGGTTTTATTTTGGTTTATTTTAAGGTTGGTATATATTATTTCTTCCTTACCTATTTTGGGGAGCTGCTAACTTTAAGATTTGGATGTCTAGATGCTGTTTAAATATTATAGCTATACCACATCCTTTTTTGTTTAGTCGGTCTACTCTTAGTATACTGCAACTGGTAGGGAAGATTTGCTCGTTAGTAATTTGTGGTTTTAACCATGTTTTTGTAAGGATCAGTACCATCACGGGAGTAGCAGTCTATTGTGGCATGGAGTTCATGCGCCTTATTGCATATACTTATAATATTTAGGCTTATTAGAAGGAGGATGGTTGGCTTTCTATTGACTGTGATTTGGGAGAAGATATGGTTTGTAGTCTGATTATGAGGGGAGAGATTGGAGATTGAGGGGCCAGGATTAGGATGGATGTCTTCCACTGAGTGCTAGGTTGGATATGGATGAGATTAGTTTTATCAATTTCTGGAAATGCTTGCTTATAAGAGAAGTTTTTTGATTGTATTCTGTGGGTAATAGGTATGGTGGTAGGGTTGTTATGTTAAGTTGTGAGGTTGTTTTTAGTTTAGGTATTTTGGTCTGTAGTCAATATAGAGGGTGTATCGGGAAGGTTGTTGACCTGATGGGAGAGTAGTAGAGCAGAGGTGGGATATGAGTGGTGGTGTGTGTGGTGGTACAGTGGTAGTGTTTGAGTGTGGGAATGGTGCAAGTTTGGTAAGATGTGATGTATGCAAGGGGTATGCATGCAGTGAGTATAGATATGGCATGTTTGTACATATTAGTTGAGTAGGAGGGATAGTAGTGAGAAGCTGTAGGAGGTAGTATAGGTGTAGTGATGTTATAGGTTGTTTGAAAGGTGGGAGTGGTTGCTGTTTGTAATAAAGGTAGGATCACTGGGGGCGGGTGGAAATTGGGGCAGGGAGGGGAGCGAAGCAGGCAATAGATGAAAGAAGACTATCAGTAGGTTTAGGAGCCAATTTAAAGGGAAAAAGCTAGTAAAATACAACCATAATACAAGGTAGGATAGACCCTTCCATGGCATTTTCATTTTGAGCCCTTATGGAGTACTGGGAGATGAGTAGGAGCACTACAGGGTTTAATAAAAATAATTAAGTGTTCTACACAGGGTTTCAATAGTTGGGAGAGAAGGGAAAAATGCTGGGAAAGAGGGGAATTGTTCAGCTGGTCGTTTAAGGTACAGTGCTTAACAGGGTTTCCTAGGCACACTGCCTAAATAACACGACAGTTTAATTAATTGTAACAGGTTTGGAATTTACAGACACATCTAACATACTTTGTTTCAGACTGTTTGCAGCAATAGTCTGTTGCCGTTTTCTGGGGGAGGAAAGCTCAGTATATAGCTGTAGGATAGGATACTCTCTTTTAATTAAGGTAGAAAAATACAGATTTACTGGATAGAATTCTAGGAGGAAAAAGGGCAGTGCAGAAAACAAATAAGGTTATGTGGAGCTATAGTTGTGATTGTAGCAACATTCAATGCTATTGAGTTACACATAAGAGATAACGAACCTAAGCAGTAAAAAACACAGTTCGGAACAAATGCGCAATATTGTCTATCTTTGCCTTGCTAAAAGGACTTTGCTAGAGACTCCTTAAATGATAGCAATTCATTTCCTATAGTTGGATATTAAATCACTTTAGCACACATATCATTTAGCATAAAAGTAGCTCAGTGCCGTACAGCTTCAGTGGAATAAAGCCAAGAACAGTGCTTAGCGCTGTGTCATGCAAGAGATTCATATATTAAACTATACAACATTTAGCATTTTAGCGGCTTAGTGAACAATATATCGTGCAGCAGAATAATTCAGAGAACAGTGCTTAGCACTGTTTTTGCGAGTGAACAATGTTGTAAAGCAAAAAAACATTCAGCATGAAAATAACTTAGTTGACTTTATAACCCCAGCAGAATAAAAGAAAGAACAGTGCCCAGCACAGTGTCTTGCATGTGAGAGAACACGTGTACAAAGAGCATACACTAGTAGTAAGTAATCAAGTTCAGCTTAGAGTACATTTTAACAGCTAAACCACAATGTGGAGTACATTTTAGCAGCTAAACCACGACGATGATATTGCAACAGTCACTTAAACACCATTTCTACAGAATATAAGCAGATATTATATAGTTATTAGTTTGAGTCTTACAGAATGCTTTACATAAATTTCACTTGGTTATTTGTTGCTTGTGCACTTTTACCAACAGCAGGTGAAATTCAACTGTGCAAGTTCTTTAGGTAGTGCAACATGATAAGTCTGACTACTGCTGCTGCAGAAGTTACATGTGCTTGTTTCACTGGGAGAGAGAAAGAGAGAGAGTTAAGGATTTCTTGATGGTTGAAACTACTTAGGTACAGTACTGTTTGCCTATACTCAACCACCTTAAGTAATGTTTGGCAAACAAGAGTAGTGCACTATATTTCACAGTTGTGCATTTCAGCTTTCTAGCCTTTAAACAGGACAATAAACTTACAGGAGATATTTGTAGGTATGCAAGTTTGGGATTACTTAAAAACAAAAATGGTGGCTTCCACAGTATAGACAGAAAAATAAACTAAATTAATAAGAGATATGTGTATGCATGCAAGTGTGGGATTACTGGGATGTAGGTTTACATATGTTAGAGGGAGAGGTAGAAAGCATATCTGTTAGTTCCCACTCTTTGCTACACAACATGCACTCTGTAAATCTGATATTTAAGCACTTAAAAAAGGCAGCCATCTAGAGTGTGTAACAGATATGAAAAAAGGAAGCAACTCTAGAGAATGACAAAACTCTTCACAAACAGAAACTCTCATATATTAACAACCACCTACATTGTTCAGTACCTGTGCTGTTCATACAAACATAAAATCAGGTATTACAATAGAAGCCTTCAGTAGAAGGGAGTGGAAACAAATATAACATAACATAAACATTTGTACTGGTTTTACTGAATCCTACTGTAAAACACCCAGCCAGTAGAAACTTGCTAATACAATTGCTGCACATTATTATTATTATTATATACTATTACTGCAGCCTAGAGTTAAAAGTCAGTAAACATATGCTGATATATTTACTACACATTAACAGCAAAAGACATAACACTGCGCCAGAATTAAACACAGTGAAATCTTAGTTATATTTTTCTAGTACAAGTTTGAACCAAAATGAAATAAACCATAATGATTAAGAAAATACAAGCCCCAATGTACCTTTTTGTAGAGTGAAGCAGTTGGATGGAGAGAACAATTGGGACATGGGGTAGTGAAGTGACTGAAAAGCTGGAGCCACAACAGCAAATGTAGTGAGAGAACAAGCTGAGATGCAGGGAAGAGCATTCAGTTCCTTCAATGGAAAGCAGTTTCTCTCACTCCCCCAGATGGTTTACCACCATAAACAATCAGTGAGGTAGGGTGTTCATGGATACAAAAACAAGGTGTCTGAACTCTAAATGCTTGTCTCAAGTCAAAGCATCTAATTATATGGTTATGGGCTTTTCAATGTCTTTCTAGAAATATATTACACTGATAAGAGTGAAATATGATAATGTGTTAATGTAGCTTCACCTTCAGCAGTAAAAGGTCTGCGAGTATGGGTTAGTGGGGGTGGGGTTGGGGATATCCTTCCAACAGATTCAACACTACAAAACAATGCACACTAGACTTAACAAATTAAGTTATTAGTTTGAGTCTTGCAGAATGCCTTACATAGATTTCACTTAGTTATTTGTTCCTTGTGAACTTTGCCAACTGCAGGTGAAATTTAGCAGTGCAAGTTCTTTAGGTAGTGTGATATGAGGGCTCCTATTAGCTTGTCGAACACTCAAAAGAGTGAATGCTCTTTGATCGACAGCCAATATTCGAAACTACAAAAACTCGAATGGCCGGAACAGTGATTTTTTTTTCCCAGAGAAAAAAATCACTGGGCCATTGTCGGGACTTTGCAGTTTCCTCCACTGTGGTGCGATCTCAGAGTTGGGATATTTAAGTAGTGGGCATGGGGGGATGTGGGGGGTGAAGCCCCCCACTTTATTTTGTTTGTGGATTTGTTTTTTTTTTTTTTTTGGGAATAGCGATTTTTTTCCCTGGGGGAAAAAATCGCTGTTCTGGCCGTTCGAGTTTTTTGTGGTTTCAAATATAAGCTGTTGATCAAAGAGCATTTGCTCTTTTGAGGTTTCGACAAGCTATTATGAACCCCGGTATGATAACTCTGACTACTGCTGCTGCACAAGTTACATGTGCTTGTTTCACTTTCTGTAGAGTGAAGCAACTGGATGGAGAGAACACTTGGGACATGAGGTAGTGAAGTTTTTACAAGGCAAAATACACAGTTGAAAAAGAAAATGTAACTGGAGTTTGGAACTAATTTAATTGCTGAGGAAGACATTTCCATGCATTTAAAAATGAAGTGTTAGTAATAAGGTATTGATACATATATATATATATACTATCTATCATTCAAAGACATGCGTCTGGAGAGTTTCCCCACAGGCCTCCGCTAAAAATTGTCTCATACCAAATCAGACTTTCCCAGTAAACAAATGTTAAATAAATAAAATAAATACATCAATGTGTGTATATATATATACATATATATATATATATATATATATATATATAGAGAGAGAGAGAGAGAGAGCGCCATTAAACCATTATTGGCATTTTGTTTTTATGTTGATGATTCCTTACTGATATTTTTATTTTTGAGCTCAAATCTATTCTTTAGAGTGACATTGTATGCTATAGGTATTGGACAGTCAGGTCACTTTTCTGTTGGTTAAGAGACCCATGTCGGTTGATTGGTTGAGAAATGTCAAAGCTTTTGCTGACTGGTAGGGTGAAAGAAACATGCTATTGGACTGTGCGTTCTTAACATGTTGTTTTTATTCATTCTCAATTATAGCAGCCTTTAATAATTGGCTTTAGTTATTGATGAGATCATTTATTCACAATATGGGTTTGTTTTAATTATGATTTGATAAGTCAACAAACATCAGGAGATGATTGGTGTTATAGTTTTTAATGATTAGTCCAATAAGAATGTTTATGTGCTAATTTTTTAGAATGATCTTTATACTGATTGGCTAAGCTTTTGGCACTAAATCTGATGAATTTCATTAGATGTCTGACATTTTAAATGTATGTTTTTATGAATTTGTAAGCTGATCTGAAGAAGGGTTTTGGGAACCTGAAAGCACTCATCTTTATTTCCATTAAAGTTTATTGCTGTTTAACTGTGGCAGCTTTGGTACTTTATTCGTTATATTTTTTTCTGGCATACATTTAAGTACCTGGTCTTGGTGACCACGTTTTTAGTTTTGCAGTTTATATATACACATGCATACACACATATTTGCAGGCTTATACACACACACACACACACACACACACACACACACACATATATATATATGCCTGCAAATATGTGTGTATGCATGTGTGTGTGTGTGTGTGTGTGTGTGTGTGTGTGTGTGTGTGTGTGTATATATATATATATATATATATATATATATATATATATATGTGTGTGTGTGTGTGTGTGTGTGTGTATATATATATATATATATATATATATATATATATATATATATATATATATATATATATGTGTGTGTGTGTAAGCACACACAGGTGTGTATATACATACATATATATAATGTATATAAGTCAATAAAGTACCCTTACTTTTTTCAGTAGGTGGCATGGGATCTCACATCCAAATAAGCTACTACCAACTGAAATATGATGACAGTAAAAGTAATAATCCTTTAGTTAGGGTGTTTTTGAAATAGAACAAGCACAGCAGCAAGAACTTAATATTGTTGAAAGAAAAGGAAAGATGCTTGTGCTACACTGTGCCTCATAAATAGAATTCATACCATTCAGATGACAATTACTTACTTTCTGTTGGACTGAATGATAAAAATGCAGCATGCAGTCAAACTGCGCAATTTGGTGATAATTAAAGAAATGAAAAAGTAAGCTATGATATAGGGCAGTGAGAATGTGTTGGTGAGGGAGTGCAGAACATTCTGAGACATCCACCTCAAATATTAGAGCAATGTTAAAGGTAATGCAACACAAGGGCAGTTAATGTTGAATATAAAGTACATAAATGAGAGAAAGGAGTATGTGTTCTGAATTATATTGGCAAAAATCCTACTGTAGCTAGAAAATGCAGTAAAATGTGTCTATGATTAGCACTTCACTGGAAGTATTGTAGCATAAATCACATAATACAAAAGGCATACTACAGAATATGAATGATATTTTCAAGATGCCTGCTGATCTTTTTGAAGGCTTAGGATATCTGCAGGCTGAGTACCATACACAAATATTACCGAAGGCAGTTCCTGTGATTCTTGCCCTATATACAGTGCCTATTGCACTTATGGCAAACACAAAATAAGAAGGTATATATCAGTAACTTAGAATCATAGCCAACTGAACAGATCCAGAAGAATGGGTTAATATCATGGTAATAGTTGCAAAACCAGACAAGGCCAGAATATGCATTGATCTACAAGATCTAGATCTTAATAAATGTATATGCTTAAAACTAATGAAGCTTTTTAGCAGCAAATGTGCCTAATACCAGACTCTCTTCAGTGATTGATGCAAACAAAGGATTTTAGCAGATTAAGTGTGATTATGCTAGATTCTTAATACTACCTTTTGGGATTTCATCAACACTGGAAGTGATCAGGAGAGCTGTTCCAAACATATTCAAGGTGTTTGACAGAGTAGTCAGTACTGTTAATGACATTCTAGTCTGGGTGCTAAGAATTTGGGATATGATACACAACTACTGTCATTGTTAGGCTGAGATTTCAAGGTTTGAACTCAGCAAAGGCAAATGTCATACATGTACAACTTTAAAGCATGAGGGATGTGTTGATTGATGGTAGTCTTCAACCAGATGCTGTTCAGGTTAGGGCAATTGTGCTTATGCAGAATGCTACTGACAAAGCATCTCTGATTTGATTTCTGGTAATAGTACTTTAGTTGGCACAGTTTATTCCATACGTTTCAGAGATCACTTACCTTTAACAAAGCTGCTATAGTATGATGCGGTATGGTGTTGGTCAACAGATCAAGAAAAAGTTTTGAATTGTCAAAACAAGCATTTTGTTCTATTTTGCCCATTTTATCTACAGACTGACTCATTCCTCCTACTCACCAGTTTAACACACTTATTCACCAGTGAAGGAGTACTATAACACATTCATTCCTTGGGGATATAGTCAAGTGAACCAGGAGTGTTAGACATCATCAGTATGTGAGGGGATGCGGAGCTGCTATTACACCTTATTCCCATGTTCATGCTCATATGTATATATATATATATATATATATATATATATATATATATATCTGTGTGTGTGTTTGTGTGCATGTGTGTATGCTTCTGTGTGTGTGACATAATCAAGTGGTCCTGCTCCAGTAAAAAAAAAAAAAAACATTTCTTTGTGACCCTCCCTACACTGAGATTCTACCATGAAGAGTGTACCATAAGCACTTGCCCCCATTTCTCCCTATAAAGAGAGTTGAGCAGACTAAGCCTTGTCATTTCTCTCATATCAGCTCCAGTACATGTCCAAGCTGTTAAACAAGTTTGTGCCACTTAAGCTCTTGTCATAGCTTTATTTCTCTGTACAAAGGGAGCCATTGAGTTTTAATACAAGCTGAAGCAAGTCACAAAGTTGTAGGAACAGTCTTGTTGTGGGAGGGCTGATTTGTTTCCTGTGCATCTATGGCACTGAATGAAGCACAGATATGCTATGAACAAACTGAAAAATAAATGATAGGAATAGTCTTTGGCTTTCAGAAGTTGTATGATTACATATACACTGAAATTCATCACATGAATCTGATCACAAACCACTGCAAGCATCTTTAAGATGTTTTTATATAAAGCTCTTGAACAGTTGCATAAATTGTCATTGTCATTACAGAATTATGCCTTTTAGTGCAATATTGACTAGAGAAGTTTATGAGTGTTGCAGACACCTTTAGCTAAGCATCTTGATCAAATGCAAAGGGGATCTCTAGAAAAAGCATCTGGACATATTATGGATTATACCAGAGTTTTCTTTGACTACTAAGTTGAAAGAACTAAAACTTAGAGCTACATTTACTGTGAGATGTCTTCATGACAGGATTGCTGCATAGAATGCAGGAGTTACAACCCTTTGCTAAGCCAGAATTTCTATTTAGAGAAGAGTTATACTGTGTGCAAGGACTGATGATCTAGGGAGTGATAGATTAGTAATCCCTACACAGTTATGTGATCAGATACTGGTGAAAGTACTTGAACCCCATCTACTAGGTAAGGTGAACTGCAAAGAAAGGGCATATATCATGTACTGGCCCAACATATCTGTGCAAATGCAGTAACTGATCAACAACTATGAAATATGTAGCATGCTTAAGAACCAGAACTAAAAGCTGGAGCTAATTCCACACAAGTTTCCTCCATTGTCATGGTTAAAGTTGAGCACTGTTTGGTTTCATTACAAAAAACTTTGTCTTTTCTTTATGTGGATTACTATTACAAGAATCCTGAAGTACTTCAATTGATAAGTACTATACTCTACAAATGCTAATGCTTGTGAAAGTCAGTATTTTCAGTAAGTGATAATGTGATACCACAGCTTATAATGTCTCACAATGGTTCACAATTTCTGACTCGAGAATTTCAAAGCATTGCTAAGTCAAGAGAGTTAACACACACTACGTCAATTCAACAATAATCTCAGAATGTTCCAAAATTAGAAATATTAAAAATTGTAAATTTGTAATCCTGATATTCATATTTTTCCAGTTTGGGGGCTCCATTTATCCACTGTGAAAACAAAGGTTCCTTTAAAAGATAAGAAAGCAGCACTGAGATGATCTGCTTTGATGTAAGGAAAGAGGGTAAGGAAGGTCCAATACTCTTAAAGGACACAAAATTGCACAAGCCACAGTGGCCGTTCACCCAAGTCACGCAGCTGTAAAGGAGAAATGACTGAAGACATCGGACCTGAATGCTGCTACTATGGGTGGTGATCAGGCTTGCTATAGTGAAAAAATAATAAATGACTGCAAATACTCATAGTTTGGTGCCTTGTAAAGAAGGTAATCAGTTACAATGACTGCACACATAGTCTGTAACTTAGTTCAATAGTTGAACAATGTACACATTTTTTCTAATTGCACAACTTGTGTATATATTTAAATATTACAGTACTGTACTGTTGTTACATATACATAGCCATGCAAATATTTATTTTGGGGAAAAATGGATCATTACAAGAGCGTTGTCACATGCGGTGTATGCCAGTAGTGCTATGGCTTTAACACTGAAACTTGGGTCTAAGAGAGGAACTTAATTTTCAGTCCTCAGTAAGGCTAGAAGGAAAACGAAAAACGGTTATCTTGTGAACTTTTCTTGTGTGACTGCGGTATAGAAACCACATGATGTTTACATCCCTCAGTTTTATATTGAAATACATAACACCAGGGCCGGTGTTAGCATTTTGGGAGCCCCCAGCAAAATGTCAATTTGGGGGCCCCTAGGCAATCCTAGTTTATGTATCACCCTGTCACTGCACCCTCCTAAGCAATCTTTTAGTTCATGCTGCAAACTTTTAGTAGTAGTACGCACAGACTGACCTGTAGCTACAATGCTCTTACAGGCCTATTTACCACACTATGTTCACCCATCTCACAGAGGGGGCATTCACAGTTAATGACATTTAGTTGTAACAATGATACATTACAAAAATTCTATGTACAGGTCTCGACTTAGATGAAATAGCACCCTAGGCCTACTGTTTCAGCCCCCCCCCGCCAGTCCTCTCCACAATTTCCCTCCATCTTGGGCTCCCTATACCATGCACACTACTTTTCCCCCCGTTCTCACATTTTGTCTTATTCTTCAGCTTTTTCAAGAAGCCATACATGTCTATATGCTCCAAGTGGATTTTAAAGTTTTTTTTTTTTTTTTATCTTTTTACATGACCTTTTCATCCAATAATGGCTTGAAATGAAATTAAGATTAAGGAAAGAAATTCAGTGTTGCTGTTCAGCTTTAGTTTTCCTTGCATTGTTTCAACACACCTTTCCTGACCAAAGCAGCACAGTAATAGCCATTTAGGAAATAACTCAGATAAGCTAGGGCCCAAAAAGTCATAGGGTTATAGATGTTCTGGGGTGTATTTAGAGCATAATCAGGAAATTTATACATTTGTTCCCTCATTTTCCCCAAACGGCAGTAAATGTTTGAGGTCTCCACACAGTCAAGGATGATTAAGGGGCCCTCTTGCAACCACACGTATTGCAGATACCTAACGCTGACTGTGTTGTCGGTTTTGAGGAGAGAATGTCCACCACAGGGTTTAACTAAGCCAGGGGCACTCTGTCAGTGGTAACATATTTAATGGAATTCTGAAGCCTATTATTGATAAAACACTGTTACTATAACCAGAGATACCTTTGCATTTTAAAGGTAATATAAAAAGAGTTGTTATCCACCTGGTTTATTAAGTATGCGAGATTGCTTTACTTGCTTTTATTAGTTTTTACAGACATGTTACAAAGTAACAAATTAAGATAACTTGCTGCGGTTGGGGGACCCCAGCGACCGCAGGGTTCGCTGGTGCCTAAAGTCGGCTATGATAACTCTCAATCAGGGACAGACCTAGAAAAAAAGGGCAATCGGGGATATTTGTAAAACACTAGTACTATTAACTCAAAACATTAGCAGAGTAAAGAGAATGCCAGTTTATACATCTTCTGAAGTAAAATAAATCAAAATCAAGGGCAGTTGAGACTGGCATACTGAAACGCCAAATATTTACAGGAACATCATCGTTTTCGTCATGATGGTAGACAATTATATCCTCATCAAGACAGTGTACCGCGAATAATCTGACTTGGCACTTTGGACTCTAAAATCTACCATGCCTCTCTACGTCTGTAGAGGATGAATAGCCATTTTATTAAGGTTAGGAAAACATAGGCAGCCTACTCCCACACTTACAATCCTGAACAGACCAATGGACAAATAATTTTCTATATTCAGTCAGAAAACGAGACGTTTATCCATAAATTGCACAAAAATATATACGTATCATTTTGGTCTTAACGTAACCTGCGTCTTTATTAGTTTTTTTATTAAGGGCGAAGTTTTACTAGTACAACAATTTTGGATGCAAACTATTATCACTATTCCTATTGTTTTGCTCAATAAATATTTAATTTATAACCAGATCCAGTTTAAAATGCAACACTATCCACTTTTCAGAACCCCAAAATATTTATAATATGCGTGGGCGTGCAAACCCAACCCATAACGTATTCCCTTTTGCCCAATGAAAGCAAAGAGCTGAGTCGCATGGCCACTACGACCAAACAAACCAACACGTGATTGGGCAGGACTGATGGCAGTCTCATGTGTCCGTGGCGTTCTATGGGATGATAGGCTTGTGTTTTATTGGTGGGTTGGAGTAAGAGTGTATGATTGAATGGTGTGTAAGGCTTCGTTTGTCAGGGAATTAGCGATAGTAGCATCCCGTCTCAATCATTTGTTGTGGATGTAAACTGAATTATAGCCTTTCAGGTATGTGGTATGGAAGCCTTTCTCTGCGTTACATTGTTGGCAACTTGGCACACTAATAGTACATGTGTTTTGCTGGATTGTACCACGCGTCTTTGTCTGTAAACGGGGAGGAGACACTAACCCCTAGTGAAACCAAATTCGGACAGTAATTTGTAGTGACTGACAAGCGAATGGTTTGCATTTTGTGTTGGCTTACTGCCTCTTTAAAGTCGTAATCTTAAGAGAAGGATACGAAGCAACTGTGAGATATTGCATTAAAACCACCCGGTAATGATTACAAATTAATTTGTTAAACGTACACCAGTTGCAGCGCCTGCCTTCATTTCCTCTGTTTTTGTAAGGTAGTACAACGACACTGAGCCGGGCAGTGACAGCGTAGCAATGTCAGTACCAAGTATTTTATTTGTTTGTGTGCATTTTATTTTAATTGAGAAAAGTGGTTGTTGGCACGTCATTACCCAAGTTTGTCATTCTGCAACCCCCTCCTTTTTTCAAAATTGCACTGCTTTAGTTGGGAAAAGTGCAGTCCATGAAGAGACCGTAGTGAAATGTAAGCCTGTAGCAGTGAGATCAGGCGTACTTGTGGGGGAACCTCTGTTGATGTGTGTTTTTTAAGTTGCCTGGTTTACACTTATAGACCAGGCGAGTGGATGAATTACCGATCGTTTCATGTGTATTGTTTCTAGTCCTATTTGACATATGCACTGCAGATTGTTTAAAATGCTAATTCTGAGCGATTAAGTACTGTTACAGAAGCACTCCTATTTTTTCACTTGGGGAAACATTGGCTATACAGCTGTGTTTACTGTATGTGTATTTATAGATTTATTTATTTCAACTTGATATCTGGTGTTGTAGAATCACATCTGACTGTTTGCTCACAAACAAACTTGGGTAATGACGTGCCAACAACCACTTTTCTCAATTAACAAAATCTTGCAAAACGCAGGTGAGGTTGGGCATCGAAGTCAGATGTACGCAAGTCGATTACTGTACTTGAATGGGTTTCTTACAATTTTTATGGCTTGTAAATTCCGATCTTGTTACTGAAAAGTTTTAACTTGGGAGGTTGTCTCGTATATGTTAATGCAGGTGCTGAAGATGTTTTTAATTATTTTTATATTGGTATGAGTTGTCATGTAGTCTACCTTTTTGTTGTTACTGTAAGTTTGGATAGTTTTATCCCTGTTTAGGATATGAATTTGTGTGTTGTGCATAATTTTTATCTTTCTGGCTGTAGCTGACTCCCTTAAATTTCATTTTTTACTAAATGATTACAGCAAGTCATTTTTTACTAATGATTACAACAAGTTTATTTTGTCAGCTTAACAGTTCTGAGGCAGTTTGGATGGTTCACTCTTCATTATCTCAGTAAGCAACTATGCTTACCTTTTCTGTAAAGCAAAGTAGAAATGCGTATT
The DNA here is from genome assembly GCF_019279795.1 of Protopterus annectens. Classification (NCBI taxonomy): domain Eukaryota; kingdom Metazoa; phylum Chordata; order Ceratodontiformes; family Protopteridae; genus Protopterus; species Protopterus annectens. Next base: position 116,503,568 of record NC_056751.1, on the reverse strand, counting down.
ACTGTAATAGTTTTGCTGCAGTTTTCCCTTGTGGGGAGGAGCTTTCCATATGGTTACAGTCACCCTTTGACTGCTTTGATTTGTTATTTCTTCAAGTTCCACCCAGCACATTTCCTGCACTCTTCAGTTAAATGTTGGTACTCCTATTTTTGTTTGGGATGAGGAGGTGGTTCTTGGAAGATGGTTCTGACACATTTTTTATAATACAAGCAAAATATAAATGCGTCATTAGTTGACAATTTCTATTTCCGGTGTTTTGAAATTGAGGGCTTGTAGTGGATGGGTGTAGGTGTGTGTGTGTAATTTATTTTTTTTACATTTTTTATATGTGGATTTTGATTGGTTGATGGTTGGTTATTCAATGGATTTGTGTGTGGAAGGGAGTGGTTCACTTTGTCTTGCAGCCGAGGGCGCTTGCCTGGATTTCGGTGAACCTGGACTGTGTGTTTGAGCTGCTTGTATTGTTTATATGGTAACATTACAAGATGACTTTACAGGGTGGCCACGGTGGTGCAGCGGTTAGTGTTGTCGTCTCGCAGCAAGAGGTTCTCTGGTTCGATCCACGGCTGGGGTGCCTTCTGTGCGGAGTCTGCATGTCCTCCCTTTGGTCGTGTGGGTTTCCTCCCACATCCCAAAGACATGCTGTAGGTGGATTGGACACTCTAAATTGGCCCTAGGTGTGTGTGTGCTTTCTGTGGAAGGTTGGGTGCCAGGTTGGCAACTCGACACCGTAAAACTCCACTGCTGATCATGAGTTTACAGGTGATCCGCTGTGGAGACCCTTAACCGGGAAAAGCCGAAAAAAGAAGTTGAGTCCATGCAGAGGTTATTGTAATTGTAGGTTCTAATAGTAGCTGTACTACGTTGACCTGGGAAAGTTTTAAAGAGCTAGGTCCAAGCCTGCTAACGCAGAGGCACGTCATCAGCCTATGCTGTCCGACACCCAGGTTCATCTAGCATCTTGTGTTTTAAAAGCAGCAAGTGAGAGGGAGAGGAACAAAGGAGACTTCCTTTTTCACTTCTCATAGGGTTTGGTAATGTCCTTGTCCTAGACTCCATTGCTTACCAAGAACTCAGTGGAACATTCTGCTTGCAATGTACAAGGGCTGTTAAATTGTTGTGTGGTTTGCATGGGTAGGAGTATCTTTACTAAGCCACTGGATGCTTACCCCTTAAGTGCTAGTTGGGGTCATGCTGGGGTGAGGAGGTGCATAAAAATCCTTTCAGTGTAGTGGCTTGGCAAACTGAAAACTTCATTAGAGTAGAAAAGAGTCATATCTTGGGAAAAACTGTATACCAGCAAGTTGGGCTTGTACAGATACACTGAAGAGAATAAAGCTGAATCTTAAAAAAAAAAAAATTGACGGAGACTGGCAAAGTCTTACCCTTTTAGTCCTTATGATTTGTAAGAAACTGCCCTTCACTTATGTTGCACATTACAGCGGCTGTAATTACTTTATTGTTCCTAGTGGATAAATTATGTTTAGTAAATCAAAGTTGCAAAAAGATGGTGATGCAGAAAATATTTATATATCACAGAGGCCCCAGCAGTGTATAATGCACAGAATGTAAATCAGATGTTGCAAGTCTCCTGTTATGTGAACAAATTATAGTTTATTTTAGATAACAAGTTATCCACTGAAAAATTGCAAAAGTATACAAATGTACGTACTGTGTCTGTTCTTATCTGCATTTCCTTATTTTCTGGTTTCTTACATAAGAGTTTTTCAGGTGTCAACTTGTACTTCAAACTTTAAGAAGTTTCCTATTCTGAAACTTTTTTTTTATCGACAGTTAAACAGTGGTCCTTAAAGTGTGTTTTTATAAGGGTTGTTGATATGGTAAGAGTGATGCAAGTTATTGACCCCCAAGTGAGTGACTTTTTAACTCTTATTTTGCTGTTGACCTTGGCAGAGTTGCTTTGAGTCCAGGAAAACAGTATGTCAGGAGTCCTTTAAAAGATGGCTTGACCATTCATAGGTTCACAAGTGTTTACTAATCTAAAGACCACCTGAACCTTTTTAAGTCTAGCCATGCAATTGAAATCTTTGACAAGTATTGATACCCTTGATAAGTGAAAGCAGGGATGTGGGAGATGAAACATTTAAAAGCTGGAGCATGGAAGATGAACCGTTTACAGGCTGCCTGTGTCCATTAGAGACAGGTGCCAAGCCAGGGATGAATTTCCTGTTCCCCATCCAAGTGTTCAAGTTGCACTTAAATTGAGTTAGGGAGGAACTGTGCTTCACAAGGATGGGGGGAGCATGTTCTAGAGAAGGGGTGGTCTCTGGGATACATACCTGTCTCTCCAGCAGGTCCTCATTGTCCTCTTGGCGTCACCAGGTGTGGTTCTCCTTTCTTTGGCCTCTTCTAAGGTGCCCTCCTTGGGTCCTGGATCCCATTCCAGATCTGATTTCTTATCCAGTGGGCCTGGATCCTTTCCGACCTTAGAATTTAGATGGACAGATATCATAGGCAACCCTGTATGTAATGATTTAAGTGATTCTATCATTAAAATAAACCACTGCAAAAACAAGTCATATGAAAATGTCGACGCAGTTGTAGATGACTTCTGCAAATCTTGATTATCTTGGATTTACTTAGAAACTCATATCTAGTAGGGAGATGCAAAATCATCTGATATGTTTTAACACTAGAACATGGCACGCCATGTTCTGTTATTGTAAGGGGGCGCACTCTCTGCAGATGTACTCAGCTCTTCCCCCATTTACCCAGGAGTGATGGGAGGATAGCATTACAGTTAGTTAGTCCGCATTTAATTAATAGTCTGGATACCCTTAATTTTTAAAAGGGCTTGCTTTAATGTTCTTAATGTGTGGTAGTCTGGGAGTAGAAGATAGCCACTCAAAGTTTTTTTAAAATGTTTGAATTCGTCGCAGTATTTCTTGCACAAATATTTGCACTCTTCTTGTCCTAGAGATGTCTCCTGGAAACTTGGAAGTTTTCATTAACAGTACCTATCCCAAAGGTGTGCTGTAATTTGAGGAGAAAATTCTGGATAGTGTAATGTAGTTTGGCTTTATTTAGTTAACATTTGTTAACTTGGTAAGTGCACTAATCCAAAGACCCTTATCGGACATTATCGCAGATAAGATTGTTGTCTTTCAGTATCAAGAAATAAAAAAAACAGCTTACTATAAAGATCTGCAGTAATGCGTATGATTACTGTAAGTATGTGGTAGCCTTGTTTTTATCTGCACAATATGTGTCTCGTGATAGAAGAATGCGTAGTATTTACAAGGAAGATGTGTTAGCTTTGTGAAATTCAGAAAAGGTTAGCTGGCAAAAGATGGAGATGAGTTTGTATGGGTTGGTTATAGGAACAGTAGGAGTGTGAAGACTAAAGTTTGAGACCATAAAAGTGTAAGATGCACGAATGATGTTGGCTTATAAAGGTCTGTATGTGGAATCCTGTACCCATTTGGCATACTCCAATTTCATTACATCTTTCACAAAAGTGTTGGCGTGGCTATAAGTAAGACCATCCCTTCAAGTAAATTTCATTTGATGATAGAAGTCTCTCGAAATATTCTGACAGTTGCATTCATTGTGGTGTAATAAGAGGTGCTTCTTGACGTATCCGTAGGCAGCTGGGGTCATAATCCTTAGATTAATAACTTCTCATGCAAGCTTATAATGGCCACTCTCTCTCATAGGTTCATACTAGGCTATCTGCCGTGGGGCAATTATAAGCCTAGCCCGATTCTGTATGGCTTACGCCACCCCTTGATTTGAGTATACTGTGCCCTTTTTAAGGTTTAGTTTGCTGTGCCTCTGTCTAATAGTGACACAGGAGTAATCCCTGGGACAAACCTACAATCCCCCATCCACTTATCGAGATTCGTCTTGAAGAGATTCGGTGAGGTGCTCTGCCTCACATGAACTGGAATTCTATTCCAGAGTGAAGGGAGCCTCTGGGTTATGAACCTGTCCCTCCAGCAAGTTCTATTTATTTCTGTGCTGAGGTTCAAGTCCCTCGAGCGTGTGGCTCTAAGGGATTTAGATTTACTGAGGTGGAGCATGTCCATTAATTCTGGATTTGACATAGCTTTGTATGTCAGGCATAGATCGCCTCGAAGTAGGCGGTATGCAACTGAGTAGAGCTGGAGTTTTTTTAACTGAGCAGCATATGGCATCTGTTTGAGACCCTTGATCCTCTTGGTGAGATACTTTTGAGGTCTTTCTAATTGCTGCAGGTGTCAGGTAAGGTACATCCCAAAAGGGGCATTGTATTCTATGATGGGCCTGATGAGGGATGAATAAAGGGGCACGATTACCTCTCTTGATCTAGATGTGAAACCCTTCGTGATGAGGTGGGCTATGTAGAAGGTCTTTCTAACCACTTTGGCAATGTGGTTTTCAAAGGAGAGTTTGCTAGCAACTTGGGTCCCCAGGTCCCTAATAACTTTCTCTGTACTTAATGGGTTTCCGCCTATGTGGTAATTTGTGGGCACATTGTTTTTGCCGAAGGGTATGACTATACATTTTTTGGCATTTAGCTTTAAACCATGGCGCTGGCACCAGTTATCTGTCTCTGAGAGACCTTTTTGAAAGATGTTTGTGTCAGCAGGAGAGTTGATTATGGCGCCCAGTTTGCATTCATCTGCGAACTTGGTGAGCCATAGTCCTCCCACGTTTGTCTGCACCTCGGAAAAGTATATACCAAACAAGAGTGGTCCCAGGACAGAACCCTGTGGGATGCCACTTGTGACCGGTTTCGAGTCTGACATGGCTCCAGCAACTCTCACTCTGTGGGTTCTGTCTTTGAGCCAGTTTGCGACCCATCTTGTGACATCGGGGTTTATATTTAAGCTGGATAGCTTATCTATGATGCCTGAGTGGGGTATTGTGTCAAATGCCTTTGCAAGGTCCAGATAGGCTGTGTGGACTACTTTCCCTTCATCTATGGCTTTGGTGACTGTTTCGAAGAAGTCAAACAGGTTCAAAAGGCAGAATCTGCCCTTGACAAAGCCGAACTGGGTAGGATCTAGTGTCTGTAGGTCCCCAATGTCTTTGTTTATGAGCTCCATGAAGATCCTGTCCATAGCCTTGCAGACTAAGCTAGTCAGGCTTATGGGGCGATAGTTTCCAGGGTCCGTAGAGGCTCCACCTTTGTGTAGTGGGATCACTGTTGCTGTACGCCATTCCGTGGGCACGTATCCTGTAGTGAGGCTGAGATTGTATAGCTGTTTTATTTGAGGGATTAGTTCCTCTTGGAGTTCATGTAGGACGCAACCTGGGATGCCATCTGGTCCCATGGAAGCGGTGTTTTTTGCTTTGAAGAGGGCAGCCTTCACCTGAGCATCTGAGATGTTTGGGAGGCAGCCCTCTGCCGGGATAGATACTTGCTCTTTTGGGGGGAGCGGGGGGAGAAGTTTGCACTGAACCTGTCTGCCAGGATATTGGCGATGTCTGTGGGTTCAGTGTATTTTTTGTCGTTTAGAATCCACTCGGAACAAGTCTGAGAGTTGCATCCCAGGTTTTTAACATAACTGAAAAAAGCCTTATGATTGTCTTTGGTGTCCTGTGCAATTTTTCTCTCGAAGCTGGCCTTGGGAGTGTTTTATGAGGGATCGTAATTTTTTGCTAGTACTGATCAGAGATGCCTTCCCTATTAGGGATTTTGCTCTATCATGTTGTAGCTTCCTCCTTCTGTTGTACAGTTTATTTATGGCAGGGGTCCACCAGACTGGATGCCTGCCTTTGGATGATTGGGTCTTGGTTTTGTTTGGGATAGCATGATCCATGCATTCCTGGAGATGTCCGTAGAATGCGTTTATATAGGATTCTGCAGTTTGGGCCATAGTTTCCACTGGCCCTGGGGCCTTGATGGATTCCACTTCGCTTTTGAGAAGTTTTTCACTGTGGTTTTCTGGGCTGGGGGTGGGGTCGGGATGTGGACATCAGTGAAATTAATTTATGGTTTGATCTTACCAATGAGGGATATACTTCTGGTGTGGAGCATGGAGTCCCCATGTTGGTAATGATCAGGTCTAGTATGTTGTCCCCTCTTGTGAGAGTGGTGACTTATTGTTCCATAGCATTTGAGTTTATAATTTCCAAGAACCTTTTGGGCTAAGGTGCTGGGGCTTGAGTAGTGCTCCCAGTCAATGTTTGGGTAGTTGAAGTCGCCCAATATAATGATGTTTGGAGAGATCTTCATGTTCTCCAATGTTTTCAGGAAAGCCAAGTGGGATTCCTGACTTTGAGAGGGTGGTCTGTAGGATGCTATAAACTGAAAAGCAGTCTTGCCCACTGTTAGTTGCACATGGATGGTCTCCGATACTTCATGCAATGCCACTAACCTGGAGGTGTGGATATCCTTGATTAAATATGGAAACTCCCCCTCCTTTTGTGGTTCGGTCCGGGTTTTTGGGCCGAAAAGCATGATATGAGGTATAGCCTGGTAGTGCTGGGGTGCTCTCTGGAGCCTTGAACCAGGTTTCTGTCACTGCACAGATATCGATGTTCTCCATACTGAGGAGAGCTTCGAGTGCGTGCATCTTGAGGTTAAGACTTCTGGCGTTTAGCAGCATTACCCTTAGTTTCTTGTTCCTTGTGCTGTCTATGGGGGTGGGTTTGACTTTTGAGCCTTGCCTAAAAAAGGCACTATGGGGGTGGCAAGAGCCTTTGCCAATATCTGAAAGCCCAGTGGTGACGGGTGCAAGCCGTCCCTAGCGAAGCAACGTGGCTTGTCGAGCATGTCATCCCAGGCTGACAGACACTGGATCCCCTTCGAATGACACCAAAATTTTAGCCAATTGTTAAAATCGATCATTTTGTCTTTGTACTGTGGCATCATTCTAGGTGAGGGTAAGATGCTGCTCAAGGTCAGGGTCATACCAGCCTGGGCTACATGATCAGAGAGCTCCTCTATATCTCTTCATGTAGTCCAGGGAGGTACGTCTCGGGTCATTCACACCAGCATGTACAATGACTGAGTCATATTTGTATTTGCTTTGGAGTGACCTGAGTGCTTGCGTTATGTGTCTGATCCTAGCACCCGACAGGCAGCTCACCGTGACCTTCTCTTTATTCAGCCTGGTGAGCGGGACGTCAGTGTGTCTGACAATAGAGTCACCTATAACAGGAGTATCAGGTGTGTTATTCAGCCTTAAGGGCTGTGGCTGCTTGGCACACTGACTTTGTGGGTTATGTGTTGTGTGTGTTTTGAGGTAGCATTTGCTTGGATGTCTACTTTGGAAGTCTCTGTTGCTTAGGTAGATTTTTATTTAGAGCCTCCAAGTATGTTTTTGTGTATTTATGTGTTTGGTTCGCTGATGTGGTGGGACTATGTGATACTGGAATTGTGTTGTGTGAGGTTACCTTCTCCTCCTGACTGGTTACACCAGTTTTGAGATGAGAGAGCTCAGCCTCCAGCCTCTCTCATATATTTGAACCTGTTTGGAGGAGGAGAGGGTTGTCCGTGTACATGAGACAGTTGTAACATTGCCTCAAAATTCCCAGATTCACCAGCTGGACTGGAGAGGAAACCATTGACTGACCTTTGGACATGCTAGAGTAATATAGGGAAACTGAATTTAAGACGGACCAATAGAGGACAGGGTAATCGTAGAGAGTATGAGTAAGTAGTGCTTATGGTTTAATAGTGCTAACTTGTAGGATTACTTAATTGGACCAGTGAAGGGCCTTAGAATGAGAATATGGTGTTTAAATTGAGAGATAGAGCAGTTCTAAGGGAAAAGGTGAAGAGCAGACTTTGTGGAGCCAGGAATAGTTTAAACCCAATTAGGTGGCGCTGCCCGCTGTTGCGCTATGCACAAAAACACGCAAAACTGCGCAAAAAACGGTTTTAAGAGGAGGAAGATGAAGGAGTTTTGGAATTGACCCAAAATGGCCAATAAAACTACAGTTTCAAGTCAGTAACCACTCCCACAGGGGCAGGCAGGGTGCTCAATGTTTTTCACTGCCACTGATCAAGAGAGAGACTTCCCTTTAGCCCAAGCAAAAAATGGCCTCACAGAAACTTACAAAACAGTTCAAGAACAGCAAGCCTGTAACTGAACTTTTTTAAATCTCAGAAAAGTGGGAAAAAAAGCAAGATTTTTTTTTTTTTTGTTTTCTCAGAGATAGCAGAGGTTCACAAGTATCAACAAGTTATAACAGTGCAGTAAATGACCCCACACAAGAGTGCTAGGCCAACGACAGATAAAATGCAAGTTTTGAGAAAAAAAAAACAATTTTAAAAATAAGTGCAAACAGGAAATTCAGTAAACCGCTCTAGGTTGTACTCTAAATACAGTTACTAATGCAGAAATTAAGTTTAACAAGCCAGAAAATGCTCAAAATAGGCGGCTATGCAGAAAAACTTAGCAAATAAACAGAGGAAAAATACTTAAAATCTCAAAAGTGGCTCCTTTCTTCTCTCAGCGTTTTCTCCTCTTGGTGGGTGCTTCACCAACAGCCAACAAGCCTGAAAAGATGCCAAAACCATGAGGCAACCAGGTTTTAAAGGAAAACAAGAGGATATTAAAGCAGATTCCCCAACCTGCTGACTCTTCCAGTCCCTGTTCTTTGATAAAGCTTAAAAAAAATCACCCTTGCAGCTTTAAAAAATAACCCCCTCAACTGTTTTCCCTGTTCTGTTTCCTAGCTTTCTATACTGTTTTTGTTTCACTTTGCAAACCAACTTGAAAAACTTGTAGCTGGCTCTGAAATTATGATGTCACATCTGCCATCTGCTCTTGCTCTAGCTATCAGGATGTTTCCTCCCCCAAAGTGACGTAATCCCTGCCTGATTTGCATGCTGTATAGAAGAGCCAGTGTTCCTCCCACATTGTGATGTCAGACCTGCCTTACCCAGCCCACTCAACCTAATAAAATCCATGTGGTGTGTGGAACTCATTTTCATTGTATGTGTATCCTGTCAACTGCATTTGTTTGAGGGACGACTGAAAAGTTTGGATTGCCTGCATTTTCGTCTGCATTTTTTGCTTCTTTGGTAAGATAAGTCTTCCTAGTGAATTCAAAATGTAATTCTACACACAGCCCCTGTTTGAATGCACTTTGTCCTATTTTGTGCTGCCTGATATAGTTTATGACTTTCTTCTGAACAGGAATACTCTCTTCCTCCCTATGAGGATTCTGCTGCTGAAGAATCTATCCCTTCAGCCTCTCCTCCTGAGGATTATTCTTTTGGGGAAACCCTGTATACCATGAGGGAGCACTTCCACTGGGAGAGCCAAGACTACTCAGAATCTAAGAAAAGGCTCCGAGACTTTCCTTTACTACCTCAGCACAGGCCTCTTGCTATCCCCCCTGTTTTAGACATTGTAGATGATGTATTTTCAGAGTCCGGTCTGTCTCCTGACTCTTTACCCCCTGCACCTGTTAAGCCAGACAGATGCTACAGGGTTCCAGATTCACATAAATTTCTTTATAAAAACCCTGCTGCTGACCCAGAAACTATTTCTCAGGGTCCCAAAGGGGTCATGGCTTCCACTGCAACAAACCCTATCCCCTCTGATAGGGATTCAAGGGCACTGGACAGATGGGGGAAAAGGTTTACACTTCTGCTACCGTGGCTGAGAGGGCTTTAAATTGTCAATTTCATATGCTTAAATATCAGCAATACTTAATGTCACTGCTTAAACAGAAAATATTAACAAATTCTGAATGTGCAGAAAACAAGGAAATGCAGGATTTATTGCATGCGGCTGAACAAGTGGGAAGGCATACTTTGCAATGTGGTTTTGATTCTCTGGAGGCCTCTTGCAGGGCTGCTGTTACGGGTTCTGTCATTAGGAGGCATGCTTGGTTAAAGGAACAGAATCTGCCTGATCATGTTAAAGCAAAATTATTAGACGCTCCATTACAGCATGATACTTTGGTGTTAAAACAGAGGAGGTGTTGAAGAAAATGGAGGACAAAGCAAAGTCCATGCAGACAGTTAAGGATTTCTTACAGGTGCAGCCACCCAGATTTAGCAGGAACTGGCCCACAAAGAATTGGTCCTTTCTGGTGTCAGACAGGCCACAAAGAGGCAGATACAGATGCCCCAGAGGCAGATTCCAGCCCCAAGGCTCATACAGATCTAAACAATGGGGTACTTCTACCTCCAAAAGCGGAGAAGACAAATCACAGCTATACAGGAAACAGTCCCAATGACTTTCCTCTGCCAGCACCAAGCACTTATCTTTTGGCAAACCCCTTAGGGGGAAAACTAGCACTTTTTTCACAAAATTGGCACATTATCACCCAGGACAAATGTGTCTTGAATACAGTGTCTCAGGGCTACAGGTTCCACTTTCACACCCTGCCAAGGGCAAAAGGTATGCCAGACCTGCCATACAATCAATGGGCAGAAGCACAAAAGCAAGTTTCATCCCACATGGACATGAGGGCCATTCAGCGAGTACCACAGCAAGAGCAGGGACAAGGATTTTACTCAAGACTTTTCTTGATACCCAAAGTCTGGAGACTAATACTGGACCTGTCTATTCTAAACACATTTCTGGACGTTCCAAAATTCAAAATGTTGACTCTGCAGCAGCTTCTGCCCATGCTGGGCAATTAGGCTTGGCTTGTAACTTTGGACCTAAAAGAGGCATACCTGCATGTCCCAATCAGACAATCTTGCAGAAGATACCTCAGATTCATAGCTGGCTCAATGCACTACCAATTATCTGCACTGCCCTTTGGCTTATCTACTGCACCCAGTGTCTTCACAAAATGCCTGGCACCAGTAATTGCATTTTGCAGACAAAGAGGAATTCAAATATATCCTTACTTGGCCAACTGCCTTATTCAAGCAGAGAACAAGGATATTCTACTAAAGCATCTGGTGTTTGTAAAAAGATTACTAATTTGCCTAGGATACACAGTAAACGAAAATAAATCAAAACTAGTACCCTCTCAAGAGATAATATTCCTGGGTGCAAGCTTAAATACAACTGCCCAGATGGCTTATCTCACGCTAGACAAACAAAGGCAACTGACTTCTTACTTCAAAATGTTGGCAACAAAGACCCAGTTATCTGCAAGAAAAATTCTGCAGTCTTTGGGCTTCATGGCATCCTGCATCCTGCTAATTCCATATGCCAGACTGCATATGAGGAAACTACAGTGGTATCTAAAAAGTGTTTGGACTCAACATTGCCACAGCCTGGAAACATTAATTACCCTCATTCCCTGCCTGCAACAGGAGTTTCGATGGTGGGCACAGGCCTGTCACCACAACAAGGGACAGCCATTCACTTTACCCACAGCCAGGCAGACACTAAAAACGGATGCATCAGATTACGCCTGGGGCGCCCACATGGCAGAAAAATGTATTCAGGGCACATGGCCCGCAAGCCAGATGCATCTTCATATCAATCAAAAAGAGATGCTAGCTGTTCAAAATGCCCTGACAGCTTTCAAGGATCTACTTCATCCAGGACAACTACTGATAAAGACAGACAATACTACAGTCATGTGGTACATAAACAAGCAGGGAGGCACACATTCCTACCCCCTCTGCAGACGCGCCATGACTTTGTGGGACACGGCATTGACTTATCAAGTTCACCTGCAAGCACAATTCCTGCCAGGAAAGATAAATACTCTGGCAGACAAACTAAGCAGAAACCTCATGGATCCCCACAAGTGGAAACTGGATCCACAAGTCTTCAGCATGATAACAAGGAAATGGGGATGCCCAGACATAGATCTGTTTGCCTCCCCTCACAACTGCCAATTACAGAGATTCTGCACAAACACTTATCACAAGCAAGCATGGAAAGTGGATGCCTTATCCTTCAGCTGGAAAAACCTAACAGTATATGCCTTTCCTCCACTGCCTCTCCTCCCCGAGGTACTCCTAAAGGTCAGACAAGAGAAGCCAAAAATGATACTGGCCACGCCAGCACTGGTACCCAATCCTAAAGAATTTGTCTCAAGGTCCAGCCTGGACATTGCCTCAGATTCCTCTCTTACTGACCCAACAAAACAATCAGATCCTGCACAGCCAACTCAGAACCTTAAATCTGGCAGCATGGCAGATAATGTAGCCATTCAGAACACTCCTCTCTCCAAAGCTGTGATGGATGCTATTTTGGAGGCCAGGAGGCCCAGTACCAGAAAATCTTATTCAGAAAAATGGAAGAGATTCTGTGCTTGGAACCAGGCACAAGGAATTGACAGGTTTGTTGCAAACATTCCTCAGATTTTACAATACTTAACTGAGATGCTGGACAGAGGCCTATCCTTTTCATCAATTAAGATCCATGCCTCTGCCATTTCAGCCCATTACAATACAGAACCACATATCTTTTCTCATTCTTTAATAAGGCAGTACTTCAGAGGGGCCAAAAACATAAGACATCCAAGGAGAGCACCAATACCTGCATGGGACCTCACTTATGTCTTGGAAAAACTCATACTGCCTCCTTTTGAGCCAGCCTCAACAACTGATATAAAATTCTTATCCTGGAAAACAGCTCTGCTCCTAGCAATAACCTCTGCAAGATGAGTCTCGGAGTTACAGGCACTCATGGCTGTGGAACCTTTTATCATTTTCCATCCAGACAGGGTTTCTCTGAGGACAAACCCGACATTTATGCCTAAGGTGGTGTCCAGTGTGGCCCTTAACCAAATCATTCACTTGCCTACCTTTTATCCAAACCCACAGAACAAGGGTGAGAGACTTCTGCATTCTTTGGACATACACAGACAGCTACACTTCTACTTGGACAGAACTAAAGCTTTCAGAAAGACTGAGCAACTTTTAGTGGCATATGCTGCAGGATCACAAGGAAAGGCTATCTCAAAACAGACTATTTCAAAATGGATAGGCCATTGCATTAGTTTCTTCTATTCACAACATGGCAAATCAGTGCCTAAGGACATTAGGCTACATTCAAGTGCTGTTAAAATGTAGGAAACACCAAACCATGATGAAATAAATGTTTTTTGAGTCTGAGGGTGCGGTTGTCCTTTAAGAGAGGAAGATGAAGGAGTTTTGGAATTGACCCAAAATGGCCAATAAAACTACAGTTTCAAGTCAGTAACCACTCCCACAGGGGCACAAAAGATAAAATGTATATTGTTATAAATCTAAAATGTATATTGTTATAAATCTTTAATATCTTGTATCTGTCAGTGTCTCATACTACACCAGTATTGTATTCTACCAGTATTATTGTATTCTAGTGAGTTTCTTTTACCTGTAATTTAGTTATGACTGTATAGATGGCTAGTTGAAACTAATTAGTCAACAAAATGTTAGTCTTTATAATTGTGAGAGTTAGGTAGACAGTTAAAAATACTGTTGTGTCCGTGTGCACACTTTGCTTGTAGATATATGTTTCGTGTTCACAGTTTCCATTTCCCTTTCTCCAGTTATCTTATAAGCGAGCTGCACATTTCATAGATGCGTGGGCTATTTAGAAAAATAAGAGCTGTGATTTTTTTTTGCTTTCTAACACTTCAGGAGAGATGCTAATCATGAATGATCAAGTTCATGTAAAGCATCAGATACAAGGTATTTCTCTGCATCACTTCACTTAATTGCATTACAGCATACTTCTCAGCTTTCTTGCACAGCAGTTTGGGATAAAGTGCCAAAATTGGGGATAATTTTTAAATTACTGTTCAAGTCAATAGAACAGGTCTAACATATGTACAATTAAGTTGTATGCAAAGGAGTTCTCCTTTCTCAGCTTGAATATGGACTTCCAGTCTTTCCTTGTGCCGCCAAGAAAAAAATTACCACACTCCTCTGAATATCTCTAACAGCATCTGGTAATTTTCTCTGGAGCGTTTCTCCCCAGGCCTCCACTGAAAACAGGATCTGTGGAACCTAGTCGGACTTTCCCGGTCAACAAATGTTAAATAAAAATAAAAAAAATAAAAATTTATTGCAAATTCTCCTCTGATCATCACAGTACTTCTCTAGAAAACAGACAAATGGCTATCCATACAACAAAGATCTAACCTACCTTTAGGAATCCCACCTGTATAAACTCCAGCTTCAGACATTTACTCCACTTGCTGCATGACGTCATGATAAAACCCTCTTCATATAACCTGAGGCACTACTCACAAGTCACACTATCATTACCCCTAGAATCAAACTCCACAGCCCTGCATGTGCTTTCTCCTGTCAAGCATCTACTCTGTACAATCTGGCCCTGTTGACCTAAATGAAATCAACCACTCAAATATTCGTAATGCAACTCGAGCATTTCTTCATCAAGCCAAATGCTCCTGCTTCAACACAGGACATATCACCTAACCTGTCTACTTTCAGAGTCTCTTCTCTCTCCAGATTCACTGATTGACCCACTTTAGAAACTAATGTATATATTGTACATGTATACATTCTCGTGAATTAGCATAATAGTTCTATGTAACTAGCATGAGCTACTCTTTTTTTATTGCTTACATTTCTGTATTTTTGTTTTGTGAAATGTTTTATGTTTACTCAGGCTGAGCCTGAAATTGGTCATTATTGATTAGAACACTACCTAAGTAAACAAATGTAAATAGTCCCTACATTTTCTGAACAATAACAAATATTGGCATTATTTACTGACTGTAACCCTCCCCGATTTACCAGAAATTGAAACATTTTGAGGGACAAGACAAAAAGATGTGGCTAATTTGGGAATGTTCTGGAAACCTCTGGATAGTTGAGAGCTGTGCATTAAAGCTATGTTTCTGGCATGTCAAGAAGGTCAGACTTGCACTAGGAGAAGTATATGAAATAGCCTGGTACAAATGTGAGTGACAGTGTGTCCCTGTTGTGAGATCTGTGCCTCACACCTTCAGGGTCCTAGGTACATTCCTGATGTTGGGTATGATGTTTGCATACCCTCTGCCTGAGTTTTCTCCAGGTACTTCGGATTTCTTTCTCTCTGCCAGTAGCATGCTACCTGATTAGCTCAGTAAATGTATATCTGGATGTACAGTCTGTTGTAATACATGGAATACCTTTTTAGTGCATGCTTAGAGAGTTGGGTATTGTTCCACGAGTCATAAAATGTATCTCTCTCTTTTTTTTTTTTTTTTTTCTCTCTCTCCCACAAGTCACTCAAATCAAACACTGCTTTCTGTGGGTATAGGCTATCGCATATATATTTTATAGTTGTAAATGCATATGTTTTATGCATATGTAAGGGTGGAACATGTACTTGGGTATATAATGTATGTGCTTGATGGGATATGGTATGTGTGTGTTTGTATCATGGCAGAAAGTTCAATCATAGACAGCTAACATCATGTACATAACTTGGCCTCTGTAGACCTTTGTTAATTTTGCTGGCTGAATAATAGCCAGTGTGCATGTTTTGTGGAACAATTCCTTAAATGACATAGCTCAGCTTTTTTGTGATATGTAATGCTGATCAGTGAAGCTTTGTTGTCTTGTTGAAACTTCTAGTGAATTCTACTTTGTTACCGAGTGATTATGTGAAACCTGTTGCATGCCAGTCAGAAGAAAAATTGTGTATTAGCAGATTTACCAGAGCATTTAGTTTTAACATTGCCCAGTTTCTGCTGTACTTTGCTTTTGTTTGCATTGTAGAAACAGAAATGCACATGATTTGGATGAGAGTACAAAGTAATTGCTGCAGATGGCACACGCTTTTGTAGTACAGCTCCCAGAACATTCATTAGGTGATGAGACAAAATATAGCATTCACGGTCTGGACACATACAGCCACGTGCAGTCAGTACTTGGTTGTTTGTCAGTGTTAGTTCTATAATGCTCTATAAAACTATATTAATTTGTTTTTTTTTTTTTGATTTAGTTCATTCAGAAATAATTTTGGAACAGAGTATGGGTGTCTAGGGCATTTGAAAATGGGATATTTGCAGGGCTGGTCTTTGGTCAACCAGTGTCCTAGGCTAAAGGGCTCCAGAGTACCCCCGCCACACCACCTGATGCCCCCATCCTGGCAAACCTACACAATCCAGATTTCTAGAAAAGCGCCTCTACTAGAGCAGCGCCCTAGGTGGCCACCTAGTTGGCCTATGTCTAAGGCCAGCTATGAATATTTGATGCCTTTGTGTGCAGATTCAAAACACACAGGTGAAAATAATAGTTGGGTTAGCTGGACAAGAAAACAGCTTTATCTGGACTGTTATATCCTTGCAGTTTCTCTAATGTAGTACTTCTGGAGATGGTGTAGCAAAAGGCTTCCAATTTTAGTATGCAAATGCTTTTAATTGAATTATTTTAGTTTGGGCTTTTAGTTTTCAGTTCTGTATGTATAGTACACACGTGATAAATATATATATCGTATGGCGGCAATTCTGTTTTGAATGGGTAATAGAGCAGGACTTTGTGATACTCCTGTGGTGTCTTCACTTGTGGTGGTAAACTTGCTGCATACTTTGTTAGTACAGCTGAAAGGTTTAAAAATAGTGGTACCTGGCTATCCAGTGGCGGCTGGTGACTTCAAATCAAAGGGGGGCTGCAGGAGACAGCTGAATGGGTGGGGTCAATGGGAAAGGGTGCAGCCAACTAGAAAGGGGAGGGGCTATGCTCAAAACCACAAAAACTAAATATACTGCCCTGGGTGCCAAACCATCATTATGAGAGTCCAATCAAGACAAAATGAAGTGTAGAAGAATAAAAGTATTTCAATGCATTGGCTGCATGACAGCTTTAATATCTAGATGGAAACAAAAAAGGTTGCGAGGCATGAAAAAATAAATTACTTTTTTTAAAATACATTAATGGAATGCCAGTCGACATCAAGTATAAGAAAAACAAGCAGCACTCAACTCAAACCACTTCTTGCACTTCAGTTCTAATTATAATTTATATTCAGCTTTATTAAAGTACCAAGTAACATGCTGAAAGTAGAAATCTCTGATGCCCCCACTTGTAAAAATGTTCCTTATCCAAAAAAAGACCTGCTGCCTGACATCTACTTGGTTTCATGGGGAAAACATGATCAAAGTAAAAAATGAAAAGCAAACAAGAAATAAGCTCAAGATACATTGCTTAAAAGGATTACTGTACAGGTTATGGACCAGACAATTGGCATTCTGTTTACGGGTAAAGCCTGCAGAGATGACTGGAAGTCTCCAAGTGTAATGAGACTC
This sequence comes from Protopterus annectens, assembly GCF_019279795.1. Lineage (NCBI taxonomy): Eukaryota > Metazoa > Chordata > Ceratodontiformes > Protopteridae > Protopterus > Protopterus annectens. The sequence goes on along the minus strand of NC_056751.1, from coordinate 116,486,492 downwards.
TTAAAAATAATGTAATCCTGTCCTTTATTACAAATACTGGCATATGCATTTCAATACCCAAGGCTTATACATTATCTTGTTAAGTATTCTCTACATGGCAACAGAAAAGCTTTCAATGTTGGCAATTCTTTAACAGTATACTTATTAAAGCTTACTTGCATCTTGCAATCTCAGCCAAGCTTACCTAATGGTCATTAAAGTATTGCTACTTAAACACAGAGCAACAGGCACTTTGAGTAATAAGCATAAATCAACAGTATAAAAAATATGACAGAAACCAGACCACTCTGTAAAAATCAAGGACAGATGAAAAGCCACTCTAGTACTTGTGTCTACCTTGGATGGGGGGTATACTCTGCACATTTTCAGTGCATAACTACTCCTTGCCTTGCTTCGACACATCCAGAGTCACTACATAGGGGAGTGGGATGCAACAAGTATGTCACAGTTTGAAAATGTGTCTGGCTGACTTGTGATGGCCCTGACACATTTGTCATACCTCTCAACCTCCGAGCAAGAAATCTGGACAAAGCCATACAAAGAAATGGGACAAAGGCCCAAAAATAAGGACAATTTTTAAAACATTGCTCTTATAAACTTAGAAAGATAATAGAGGTCTTGCATTAGTATGAATTTTCTGAATGGTATGAAATCTGAAACTCAAATGTCTTTCATTATTTTCTAACTTCAGTCTTTAATGATTTGTCACTAATTTGCCAAAAAAACACATTTTTGGTCCATTTTTCATAAAATTATTATGTAAAAATATAAAATAGCAACAAAATACAGCTGGGAACCTGCCAAAGAAGGGATACTTTAATATTAGTACTGCTAACTTGAGCCGCTGACAAAATAAAAGATCTACACACATTTCTGAAATAAAAGTAATCTAACAGTTATTTCTTAATTATAAACCCTCCATGTTTTCTTCCAAAATTGCTATTTTGCTGAGGGATCATTAGGGGAAGAGCAACATTTTGAGCCAAAATCAGGGACAGTTGAGAGGTTTGGCTATGCCTAATTCTATAAAGCAATTTATTTGCATGTACCTCTCAACCTGTTAATGCAATAAGTATGGACAAGGCCAAATATATTGTGGGGAACATATAAACAGTACTAAAAATTGTTCTTGTATAAACTGAGACAGTTGATAGAACAGGTCTTACTTTAGCATTCATTTTTCTGAAGGTTATGAAGTCTGAAACTCAGTGTCATTATTTAGTGACTTAATTCCTAAATGATTTGCCAGAAAACCACACATTTTATGAGGAACAAACCAAAAATAAGAAGCAAAAAAATCTATTCATTCTTTGAAAATCTGGACAGTTGGGAGGTATAGTTCAGCTGGGGCTGCCTAAGTTTGCCGCCCTTCCCCCTCACAAAACCATGGTCAAATGGAGCGTCCCCCTGCAGCCATTCCAATGATCCATTACTTGGCTATTTCAATCCATTTACCATAAACACTAATGTGCATACTGATTTACTTCTATGATGATTTGAACTTCATTTGAAAGTTTTTTATTTTGCATTTTACAGCATAAACACTAAGACATCTGCTAAACAAACTTGGCATTAAAACTTCTCTGCCATTGAAACAACATTGAAACCCACATTCAAAGAAAATACATTTTACCCGTGGCAGATAAAATTACTTCTGGGCTGTTTTCAAATCATAGGCCCCTTGCATATGAAACATACATGTGTTCTTTGGTACACCTTCCTATTGCTTTGAACATTTTTCCAGTAAACAATGGAACAAAATGCATGCACCAATAACAAAACTGCCCAATTCAGAACATTTCCATCATAAAAGTCTACTCAAACTTTTACAGTCCACTATTATCAGTAAATATGCACAATCTCTGAAGTAGTAAAAAAGTCATCTAAATAATTCCACATTAAATCTGTAATGAAGAGGTTGCTGCTAGCAATCACCTTTATATTTCATGGTTTCATCGAAAAATAAAGTGTCTGATGCCCCTAAGGAATAAATTGCCTAAATTACATTAAAATAAGCTAGCAATATTGCAATAGGAAATGGATGGCAAACTGATAACAGGCTCATAGTTAGCATCTTAACTTTCAGTACGGCAGCATTCACACCTTATGGGAGTAGAACCAACAACCTTCTGCATCAAAAGCAAGTACACAACCTGTTGTGCTATTAGTAATGCAAGCTGATTTAGCATAATCAGCACTAAACTTCTCTTCCCCTGCAGCTCTCAGCTCCTTGTAAAATCTACTCAATACTCAACTGCTTCTCAACTTCGCAGCACAAGAAATGTGGAAAAAGACAAATTTATTGGGGTGGGTCAAAAGGGCAAAAACCAGGGACACATTTAAACATTGCTTGTATAATCTTGGAAAGCTACTAGAATAAAATGCTGTGTTACCACCATACATTTTACTGCCAAGGTCCCTGTGCAAAAGAGTCAGAACAACATACCACTATGCCAAATTACCTGCTTTGTGAAAGTAAAATGCTGTTACACCATACATTTTACTGCCAAGGTCCCTGTGCAAAACAGTCAGAGCAACATACCACTACGCCAGATCAGCTGCTTTGTGAAAGAGAGGAAGACTGAAACTTAAATGGCTATCATTTAATGAATTCAGTTCTCACCATAGCTGTCAACCTATTAGCACAAAACACCTGGACAAACCTAGTAATGAGGGAATACAGCCCTCAAACATATTCAGTGAATTCAGTTCTTGCCATAGCTGTCGACCTTAGCACAAAAAACCTGGACAAAGCCAATAACAGGGTAATACAGTCCCAAAAATAAGGACAAATTTCAAATAGTCATCTTATAAACTTAGAAAATTGCTATAATAAAAGGCTGTGTTACTATATATTTATTGCTAGAATAAAAAGTTGTTTTGCTATGTATTTTCTGAAGAATATGAAGTCTGAAATTCAAATGCCTGTCAATTTTACTTCTGACAGAACAAAAACAATTTTCAGCAGAGGCCCAGGGAGAAATACTGTAGACACATGTCTTTGTAAAATGGCAGGACACCAGAGCCAAATCCACACAAACACAGGGATAAGATGCAGACTCCACACAGAAAGCACCCCAGCCAAGAATCAAACCAGAAAACCTATAGCTGCGAGGCAACAATACTGCCACTGCACCACCAAATATGTAAGGAGTTAAACATTCAGAAACCTGAAGCCTGAAATGCCTGTCCATTTTATTTAACATTTGTTAATCAGGACAGTCTGACTCTGAACAAAAAAACAATTTTCAACAGAGGCCCAGGAAGAAATAATGCAGACTTGTCTTTGTAACATGGGAGGACACAAAAGCAAACCCACACAAATGCAGGGAGAAGATACAGACCCCACAAAGATGGCACCCCAGCCAAGAATTAAACCTGATAACCTGCAGCTGTGAGGCAACAATGCTACCACTGCACCATCAAATATCAAGCATTGCAACATTTACAAACCACATATATTATGAGGAACAGATCAGATCAAATATGAGGCAAAAATCTGCAATTTTTTTACAAATGGTGGTGGGTAGGGAATTCAGGTCTTTAACACCTGCATACAAGGTACAGGTTTCAAGCCTAAAGTATTCCCTACCACACCACCATGAGTCTAACCACCAGTATATTGCACCTGGGGCACACACACTCACACTCCATCCCCGCCCGTCGCGAGATCTTCCCCTGACGAGACTGCAGCAAACTCCAATCCACACCAGACCCTGCCCGTCGCGAGATCTTCCCCCGATGAATTCCAGACTGCTGACGTTGCAGTCCGACCCGGCGTGTTTTCCCAGCGAGTTCCAGGACAGTCCATGCAGTTTAAAACTGCATAGACTTCTGGGAGCTCCGTTCTTCGTTTCCCAGTCAGGACTGCTGCTGAGACAATCTGCGCATGCTCCAGACTGTCTCAGCAGCAGTCCGGACTAGTGCACATGCGCAAAAGTCTGATTTTATTAATTTTATTTTTCTTTTTATTTCTTTATTTTTTTTTTCTTTTACAGTTGAGGGGGCTGCAGTCCGATAGCACAGGCCTCCCCTGTGGCTATCTGTGAACTTTCTCTACTCTACAGTTAAGTATTTTATTTTGTCTTGAAGTATTGTTGTTGTTGTATGCAATTCATGAAAAGGAAGGGGAAATTTTGCATCCTTTTAGAGTCCTAGGCCCATGGTGAACATTCATGATGACAGTGCCATGAAATATGGCCGCAGCCCTACTTGCAGATATACTATGACTGTCTTTTTTTAGCAGCATCCTTGCAGCATAGGGATTCTATAGTGTTGAAACACCCCCACAAGAGCGTCTTGAGTTATAAAGTATTGTCATATGTTCTCTCTCAGAAACGACAATGTATTCAAACTACCCTAAAGTATTCAAACTACCCTAATGCATTCAGGATTTGTAAAAAGGATATTTAATCTAGTTTTCTAAGGCCAGGTTGAAATCTAGTTTGTTGCATCTAAATCATATACTCATACATTTCAGGAGATCTTCAGAGCATGCTGGCCTAGGCAGGTTGAAATACATGATCTTTCTTTAATGAACGAATTTTCTTGTCCTCCCATTTTGAAAATGGGAGTTACCACATCAGTTTCATAATCCAGAGGTACAGCTCTCACCTTCACAGGTGCATTAACAACAGATTATGCAGGGCATTTATGTCAGAATTTTGTCCATTCCCACAGTTTTCCTTCCTTGGAGCTACTGAACTGCTACAGTGACCTTGTCTGTCTCCTACCAGTTATTTCTGGCATTGCCCCTGCAAAGTGGAGCCACTCTCATGACTTCAGTTATTGGGCGTCGCACATCTGTCTGTGCTACTGCTGTCTCCAAAACTCTGAAACTTAACTTTAATTTCATGTTCTGACCATTGAGTTCCTAAATTCATCTAAAGCAGTTTGTAGGGGACTGAAGCCCTTCTGCACCCCCGCGTCTTTGCTAACCATGTATATTAAATCTCAAGTCACTCCCCCATGGGATAAAGGGAATAATGCAACCATGGACTTGGTATATATTTTCCACATTCAAGACTGCCTTGCCATTCCAAAGCTAAAATTCTTTGAATTGCAATAGGTCCTTATTTTCTCTTTCACTAGTTGAGGTAAACATTTCTGCATCCTTACTGAGAGTGGCCCGGACAGTATTCCACCTTCCTTGGGTGTGTAGAGGCTTGACAGAAATTCCGTAAGGCCACTAGCAAGTCCGTTCTGTATGACCTCAAATTCTTTTAACACATAGCGTTCTCTGTGGAGGCTGCCATAGTTGTTGCTGCTATATTTCTGACCTGTCAGTACTTATTTATTTTACACTTGTCGACTGGGCTAGTCTAGCTGGACACATGTCCATTTTCAGTAGAGGCCCGGGGAGAAAAGCTCCACTGCAGATCTCTGAAACAAGTGATACAGTACATATTAATACTAGAATACAATATTTTTATATAGCAGCTTAGTACTAATATAATTGACACTTATTTACAGGCTACAGTGACCAGTATCTCTAAGGTAGAGACATGTTTATACAGTGGAGAGCTTGCTAAGCAAGTTTAAGCTCTGCAGCAGTTTCAAAGAAAGGCAAAGCTAGTAGTAACTTTAGTAAGCTGACAGCACATACTCTCAGAGGTTAATGAGAGGTAGACAAAATATGGCAGTAATAAGATAAGTAGACATAAAATATGAAGGAGGGAGATTTTTAGTCAGGATTTGTGCAAGGGCATAGCCAGTGAGTTAGAAGATATTCTTTAAGTTGCTTTTTGAATAGTAATGTAGAGGAGAGAGATGCGAGTTCCCTGGGAAGCAGGTTCCAAGTTTTCCCTGCAGTGTTGGAGAACAGGGAGTCCTCCAGCCTTGTTATTGGATTTGTGTAGATACTAGTAATCTATTAGCTGAGTGCAGGGTTGTGAGATTTTTGTAGGGGGTAAAAAGACTAGTTAGTATTGGAGTATCACTAGGATGATAAAGGATCTTGTGGGTTCTAAGTGGGGAGCTGGTGGCAAATCTGGCAGTGTTGTTATAGGTGACTGCCAGTTTGTTGAGGTTGTTTTTAGAAAGATTAGTATAAATAGGAGGGTAGAGATGAGATGGGTGTGGGCAATAGTACTCGCTGTAGGGGTAAGGTAGGGTTTAATTCTGTAAAGGGTGCCTAGCTTTCTGTTAACTGATTTTATTGTAGTATTGATGTGTGTCAAAGGTAAGGTTATGGTCAATTGTTACACCTAAGAGTTTGGTGGTTGGTTCAGAAGATGTAACAGTGCCATTATTAGATGTCACTATAAAGTCAATTTGTGAGGACTTTATTGTAGGATTGAAGAGCAAGAATTTATTTTTTTCACGTTCAGGAGAAGGCAGTGCTGTAGGAACCAACTTTCAACTTTATTAAATACATTTTGGGTGAGGGATCGGAGTTCTGGTAAGGAAGTAGCGGAGCATATTAATGTAGCTTGAGGAATTGTTAGATTTAGATCATTAATAAAAATGGAGAATAGGAGGGGGCCCAAAATAGAGCCCTGAGGAACACCTAAGTAGGACTTGAACCAGTGTAGTGCCTTTGTATCAAGTGAGAGAGATTTAAGTATATCCATAAAAAGCTGATGGTTAACCATATCGAAGGCTTTTGAGAGGTCAATAAAGAGTGCAGAAGTCAGAAAAGGATAAGAGGGTAGAGGTGGTGCCGTGGAATGGCCTAAAGCCATGCTGACAGCTGGCAAGTAAGTTATTGTGGAGAAGGTGGTCGAGTAGCAGTTGGTGGATGCCTTTTTTACCATTATTTTTGCTAATGGAGAGTAGGGCTATTGGGCAAAAGTTTGCGAGTTCAGTGGAGTTACCACCCTTGTGGTGATATGGGAGATTTTCCAGATAGATGGGATGCTTCCTTCTGTAATTGTTCTGTTTATAAGAGTGGAAATGGGATATTCTATGACTTTTTGCTGATTTCTGTAGATATTCAGCTGGTAGAAGGTCTGCTGAAGGGGTGCATGGTTTACGTTTTTGGAGAGGGGTGCAAATGAGGGATGTTGGTACAGGTTGTAGATGAAATGAGGGAGATAAGCTAGTTATAGTGGGTGACAGAGACTTGTGGTAACAGGGGTAAAGAATTGGATAGGGATTGGATAGCCTTTGTAAAGAAGGTATTGAAGGCATCAGCAATAAGCTTAGGATTGTCATGGGTGGAGCCTGATGGGATTGGTGATTTGGAGTGACCTGGGTGTAAGTCTGTTAATACCTGACCAGAACTTTTGTGGTTTGTGCTGGTGAGTTTGCTGGAGTTGAAAGTAAAAGGTTTTTTTTTTTTTTTTTGTTAAGCACAGATGTTTTGGTAGCGTTCCTCAACTGTTTACATTTTAGATGATCTGTTGGGTTTCTAGTAGTTCTCCATTTGGCCCAAATCTTATTTCTAAGTGTGATTTTCTGTCTAGTTTTACTTGTAAGCCGTGGAGCAGTTTTTGCTATTTCTGATGGAGCGAATAGGGGCATGGTAGTCTAGGATTTGTGAGAATTTGGTGTTTAAGTATAACACTGCCTCCTCTAGTTGGAGGTGTTTTAGAGGTGACCAGTTACATGCCTTTAGTTTGGTTGGAAGCTTTCTAGATTAAACATTTTGTTTTAAACAAGTTAGAGTTGGTAATATTGATCTTTTGTCTGAATACAAAGGTTAGAGAGTGGTCACTAATGTCATCAGGAAGGGTGCCTGCTTTTGTATGATGGGATGATTGTTAACAAGGATTCAATCTAAGGTGCTGTCTATTTGGTTTATGGATTCTAGTAGGGGAGGTAATTATTTGGGGAAAAGCCATGTAGGTTTATATGGGTTGTTGGGTTAGGTGAACTAGTAGTCCAATCTATGTTAAAGTCGTCTAGTACTATGGTTTCTTGAGGTAAGTAAGTAGAGAGCCAGCTAAGGATATTTTTGAGGGTATCAATGTTATTCCCAGGAGGAAGGTAGGAGCATATTAAATAAATGGATTTAAAGGCATTGATTTGAAGTTTTGCTGTAAGGATTTCAGCATTACTATAAGTAGGAAGCTGCATATCAAAAGAAGTGACTTGTAGCCCATATTTTATAAAGGATGGCTACACCCCCACCCTTTTTGGCTTTGTGGTATATTCTCAATGTTGTATCCAGGTGGGGTAATTTCATTAACTCTGGGTTGTTGGTTTTAGCCATGTTTCTATAAGACATAGGATGTCAAAAGAATACACATCTAGGAGTGCATGAAGGTGGGCCACGTTATTATTTAAGCTACGAGTGTTGAGATGTGCTATAAGGAGAGAGTTAGAAGGTCTTGCTTGGGTGTAAGAGGTGGAGCGCTTGGGTGTAAGAGGTGGAGAAAATGAATGTAAGGGGGTCAGTGGCATCTGTATTGTTGGGGCCAGGGTTGGGGTGAATGTCATCGTCTAATAGGGGGTGTAGTTGAGGTCTGTGTGTGAACTTCAAAGTTTTGGAGAAGCTGTATAGAGATTTTCTGGATTGAAGGTAAGTAATATGGGCTAGTCTGTGATACTTTGGAAGAAGGTAGGTAGGTGTTGATGTTATGTGGTTATGAGAGGCTGCCTGAGTTGCTAGTAAAGTATGCTGGGAGGGGTTGTCAAATTCAGAAATACAGAGATGTTCATAGGCTGTTAGGATATAGGGTGCAGATAGAAAAGGAAGGATGGTGTAAAGGAGTAATAACTTTTGTGTCTGGACATAGGAATTATGGCCATTGTAAGGTAAATAATAAAGATAAAGTGGAGGTGGTAAGGAGTGGGAATGATATAAATTTATACAATAGGATTTGGGTTACGAAAGGGTAGGCCCTATCTATTGTATCAGTAAGTTAATGAGAAGTAAGTGTTTGTGTGATTAGTATGTAATAGGGTAATGAGGTGAGGTTAGGGATTGGGTGTTAAGGGAAGAGGTGTGGTTCCAGATGTATAAGTTTAGGTGCACTGGGGTGGGTGGAATTTGGGGGTAGGGGATGAAAGGCTAGAGAAAAAAACAATCTGTAAGCAAAAGAGACAGCAGCTGAGACATAAGGTATGGACGGAAAGAGAGTGCCTTATAGCATAAAATGCAAAGGCATCATGGGCAGAAAAAAGTGGGGAAGAAAAGCAGGAGAACAGAAAGAGAAAAAGGGTCTGATTTTGATAGTAATCTGAGAGAGAAACAATACCGTGAGTAAAGGCTTATTCCTGGGTATGTGGTGCCACCTAGTGGCAACAGGAGAAAAGGCTACCAGTGAGGATACTACTTGAATGGCAACCTACTGTATCAGTTGGAGAGATAGTAACATCTGGAGGGGCGAGGGGGAGAGGCGGGCTGTGGTCGGCTGCTAACATGGTGGAGGCAAGAAGTCTCACTCGCAGGGTAAATGAGCAAAATAATTGACACCGTTTTATATACTTGAGTAATTAGGCTTCATACACTGAGCGTTCACTTGAGTAAAGGGGTAACCGCACTGTAGAGCGTGTTTTGACAGAAAGGCGTCTTCACACAATGATAGGAGGAGATATTCCTCGCTGTTGAGGATGCAGTTATTAGTTTCCATTTCTTTGCCTAGAAGCGGAAGCAGTAACCGAGGGTAGAGCAGCTGTAAAATAAAGAGAAAGGACAGTTCTGAGTAAGGCAGTTGTAGAGAAGTACAGAAGGAGAACATAGGACAGGAAGTTAGGTGGACGGTAGGACAGAAGATAAGAGTTGGGCAAAAGGAAGCGGGGGGAAATATTAGTGAGACATAACAGTGAAAGGACAAGTCAAAGAGAAGGACAGTTTCCCCTTAAACCCAAGAAGAGCATACACCCAGCTATAATATAGGGCAGGCAAGAGGAGTTACAAGAGAAACCCCACACCTTTAGCCGCATGTGCAACAGTAAAATACAGGCTGTAGTACAAAGGAAGGAGGAGCAGCAAGAGCAAACATACAAATTGGAGTACAACAGCAGCAGAGGTTCTAGAAACAAAACACAATTGCAGCAACAGTAAATGCAACTGGAGAGTTGTCTTAAAAACAATGAATTTTTAATTGCACAAAGCAATGCTAAATATTTAACATTTAAGCAGCTACACAGTCACATGTGGTATCAGAGCCAACACTTGTCAGGTTTAGTGAATTTATCAGGCTGTATCAAGTCGGTGACTGTAGCAGGCATATTAATGCTGTAGGGGACAGTATACTACCACACATATAGACAGTAACACTTTCCAGTAGCAGCCGCCAATAAACTAGATTACACATTGGTGTTGGCAATCCTTCAGTGTACGAGACATGTGAAAATAGTCTCGGGAAGGATAAATACGACTGATTACAACAGTATCAGGTCTTTAGCAGCACAGAAGCTAGGCCGAGAGTTAAAAAAAAAAATAGTGACAGTAGATATGCAATACAAATACTAACTGCTTCACGCTAAAGCAAGGGGGAGAGAGAGGTCTCCACGCGAGCACGTTCTACAATCTCAGTTAAAAGACAAGGCCACAAATAACCCAGCAGCACATAAAATTTAAGAGAACGTAAGTTCTATAAACATGTTACACATAAATACCGCTGAGTTCAACTCTTGCCAGTAGGCAAGATGGGCAGCCAGACCACAGGACCGCTTGGGGGGATAGTGTATGCACTGAGTTGGGACTATAACATTTAAAGATGGCGCCAAACAGACCTCCAACTAGAAATTTAACTTCTTTGGCGGAAGTCAGCTAGGGGGAGGGTTAAAAATGGCGCTGAACAGACCTCCAACTAGTGTCAGATTTTTGGAATTCCACAATAGCAGTGCACCGAATGCATATTTCTTAAACTTAATAGCTTCCTTTGCCTTTGATGTTCACCAGCTGATCTTGGCACCATGGTGAGCACCAGACACCTTTTGGTTATAAGGCCTTGACTCCACCGTCTGGGCATATTCAGAATTCATGTCCCCCTCTCCTTGCTATGTAGTGGAAGCTGTTGTGGAAGTAAGAAATGAATGCTTACCACACAGACATCTGCTCACTGTATTCCAGGAACAATGGATATCCCTTATTTGCCCAAGTTCTTACTGCCTAACCCAGGTGGTTACAAGAGGAAATATTTATCACATGCATGTTAATGTTCTGGCCAAAGTTTGCGTTGCTGTCGCACTCTCTCTACAGTGAATACCTTTTCATACAACTGTACTGTCTCTGAAGGCCATGAGAATTGTTGCAAGAAGGTAATACATTGGAATTCTACGGTTCATTTCTTAATGCATCTTTATAGTATTTTATGTAGGAGTCTACATACAAACGAATCAAGCCATAGACTCTCTGCTGTAATTCACTTCTACAGGCAGTTATGAAAGAGTTTGCATAGTTTTATAAGGTATAAAAAAAATCTTGTCCGAGTGCTTTTCATCCTCTGCTCTACAGACCATGTCAATTAAAGCTTCACATTATGCTTGGAGCCCATCTGTTTGCCAAAATTTATGGGTGTTTGCCTCAAAATAATGTTCTGCGCATAGAACTATGAAGGGGGTGAGAGTAGTAGCATTGAATCTGAAAGCAATGCAACAGAATCTCCTCCATTCAGGAGTCCTGCAGATAAAAACACCCCAGTTAGGTGGCACATAAGGAATTCATCTGTACAGGTAATACAGAGATGCTACGAACACTTCAAAAGTGTCATTATGTCACAGATTGATGTACTGTGGGCAGTTTGCCATGAGGCAGGGAGAAATGTGTAGTAGATTTATTGGACAAGTCTGTTCAAGGAATACTGTAAGGCCTTGTTTTTGAAAATAGTTCTGCCTGTGACATAAGGCATTGTACATCTTCTGAAGGCTTGTTCCTTTTGTCTGACTTTGAGGACCAACTCCTTATCTTCTTTGGAGATGTGACTGTTCTAATGCTCTCCCCCTTTACCGATCAAAAGGGATAAAGACTAAACATATTACAGCAGAGTGGCTTTTACAGCTAGGGATCAGATTTGGACTGTTAGTAGTGGTTATGTTGTTCACATGTAGCCCTTCTATCTCTTTACAGAATGGTGGTGTCACAGCAGCAAGAGGCAGTTGTATAGCAAAACCTCAAATGTATTGAAGTGCTTGTACAGAAAGTTTTTCAGTTCTGGTTAGCTCAATTTTTCAGTGATGAATCTCCACTTGGCAAAATGGAAAAAGTTGTCGTTCTGAGTTTATTTCCAAGAGTAATTGATTTTTTTGAACCAGGTTTGTAAGGCAGTCTTGTCTTATTCTGCAGAGAAGTTCTTATGGAAGAGAATTTTGTTTGAAAGACCACTTACTCGCACCATGCATTCTCCTTTTGAGATTTCTGTTTCATGATAGAGAAGCTGGTATTTGCCACCCTTTGAGCCATTTGCTTATGTGGACTTAATGTCTTTCTTTCAAGATCAAGGCCTCACAGTTCCAGAGTCAGTTTATTTGTACTACCTATGTCGTTGTTTGCTTAAAAGGGTCTGTAGACCAACCCACCTGCAAGAATAAACAAGAAAACATAAAAAAGGTGCAGCTGTTGATAGAAATTAAGTGATTTAAGGAGAATACATGGATTAATGCACATAATCCATACACGTATTCCCATAGTGATCGTGGCTTTGAGGACCAAACCTTTTATTCCAAAAAATGGCTGTAGCTGCATGTCTGAATTGGACTGTGCAGCTGCAAGTCTCCTTTCCAAAACAGGAAGGGAAAGGTAAAATATATATCCTGGATGTTTACGCACAATGTGGGTAGTTATGTGGAGAGTACAAGAGACACCATGAAATATATATACTGTATTTCCTGATGTGTAAGCAGGGTTGATTTATGGCAAAATAAGACCTCGGCAGTGTTGCTTGATTGTTGCACTTGCCATTTAAAATAAAATAAAAAGGTGCTACAATGTTGAATTGCACGGTGACTATAAAATCCCCAAAACTGTGTAGAATAAAGAATACAAAACCAAAATAACAATTCCACAAGTGCCAGATCTTCAGAGAAGACAGTCAAATTATATTTAGTGTTTTTGTTCGTTTTTAATAATCCACAAAAATGGCTGTAGCAAGAACTTTATAAGAATCTAACAACTCGAACCCGTGACTGTTTTTTAATGCCATGTTTAAACCGTCATGTGGTATGCAAACAACCAATCAGTGCTTGCCCTTGGGTACATTTGAGTTGTTGGAGTCTGATGAAGTTCTTATTTTGATTGTCTGTGAAGTTACAATGTAATGAAGTAGCTACACATGCTTTATGCCCCATATAGAAGATAGGCTGGGTTTTATAAGAGTGTTTACAGGAGGCCCTGTTCTTAGTTGTTGATTTATCTTCAGAACTGCTTAGGATTTTGCCCATAATACTTAAAGCTGCAAGAGTCAAATTTTAAAGACAAAATTGCAGAATAGTGGCACTCCTGACTTTTGTGCTGTGCCGTTTGTGGAGACCATCAAGGTCCCCTTTGTAGATTTTAGGTTCCCCTTTCAGTTTGGCCAAAAAAGTGAGATTCTCATTAAAAAAATCAATGAAGTGAGAAGGAAAAAAACCCTTACTGCTGTAGATGTGAAATTTCACCTTCTGTTATAAACGGTCAAAAGGGCACAGATGGATCTTTAAAACCTCCGGATTCCTGTAGCCTCAGCAGCAATAATTTGTCGGTGTTTTCTTTTACTGGATCCCAGCATGGTTACTAATCTTGGCCGAAGCTGACACCCTTTGTTTGAGTAGGTTCCAGACAGCAGCAATCCTGACCCATCCAGACCACCTCTGACTGGCGATGGTTTGAGAGACAATGGTTTTGTTCACTATCCTGTTTCAAAATTGCTATAAGTGGTTAGGAAAGAGAAGTGGTAGAATTGTTCCTGTCTTAAGATATTTTACCTGAAGAGAGCACATGGAGGGAAGGAGGTACAGATTATTTTGGCAAAAAGAGCAGTCATGCCAAAGGTCAGCTGCTGTTCAATATTCCTTTGTGCCAGACTAGGACTATGTGCAACCTAAGGCCCATACTAGATTTGTTCAGCCTTATCACCTTCACCTGCAGAGTCATTCAATATGGTGACCCTTCTGCTATCCAGCTGTGTATCTACTCTAGGTATTCAGGGTACTTGCTTGAATTTAAAGGTCAGGAAAAGGTTACGAGTCATACGCTTTTGGAGCGACCCAGGCATTTCAGGTTCAGGACTCCACTGTTTTGGAGAGGCAAGTATGAAAGAGTATTCACAAAATGTCACAAGTAATTGTCCACCTGGGTGTACAGGGGATGAGGCTTGTTTCCCTATGTCAACAGCAGGCTGGTGGTGGCTAGTAGCCAAGATGATCTCGTGGCTTCAGAAATTTCTAATCCACACTTTTCCACTTAGTGGGTGCCTCTTGAAATTGTAAACACCGTGATTGCAATCTCCAGAACCGCTGAACTAAAAGTGGAAGAATGGGTATGAAGTCCGAGCTTATGGTGTTGGAATATCCATCCTATTCCAATTCATAAATATCAGGGGGCAGTGAAGCTCCCTGGCAAAAAAAATCTTTTAGAAGTATAACGGATAGCAGCAAATTCTAAAAAAATTTGTTTGATACACAGTATCAAAACTTGCAAGTCCAATTTCATTTCTTAATTATCCTTGTGAATTTTTAAGTGTCACCTTACACCAACACAGTTGACTACTGTGGGTTGTTCTTCAGATGCCAAGACGTATTGGACATTTTTCACTTTGGGGAAACGCTCTTTAACATCCGTCTCTGAGACTTTGTAGTGTCCGTTCTTCTGTCAAATGTTACTTTCAGCCAACCTATGCCTAAGGGCAACCTGAGTATTGATGTGCCACAAATGAGAACTTGTCAAGGAGCTACAAAGTTAATTGGTTCTATGGCTCAGACCCATTGAATACACCGGCCAAGATTTCTCTGTTGTGCAAGTGCAGCTGTAGTGGTGTTTGAGCCCATCCACTCTGTGGCAAACTATATGCAGTTTCACTTTCCAATTGATGTTCACTGTGAATTCTTCCTTTGTGGGATGGCGAGGGGACTGTCAGGGCCATGCGACACAAGTCCTTCACTTTGAGAATATTGACTTCGGCTTATAGAGATGGGAGCAGTACATTTTATTTCATGCTTTGCAGCTAC
This sequence comes from Protopterus annectens, assembly GCF_019279795.1. NCBI lineage: Eukaryota > Metazoa > Chordata > Ceratodontiformes > Protopteridae > Protopterus > Protopterus annectens. The sequence goes on along the minus strand of NC_056751.1, from coordinate 116,471,456 downwards.
TTTTCTTCAAGCTTTACAGTAGTAGATTTCACTAGATGACCTCTACTATTCAGTTGGACAGTACAGCATCAGCAAGCAGAGAGGAATTCCTGCTATGAGATTTGCACTTAAAAATGAAAGTTTGAGATTGTGCCTTCAAAGGCATTTTTTTTTTTTTTTTTTTTTTATCAATACAACGCTTTCCAGGAGACACCAACTGCCTAGTGGACAGGCTAAGTGGGAGCATTATGAGGTCTCAGTAGTGTCTTGCATAGAATGGTATTGTGGAAGTGAGGGTCACCTTATCTGCAGTCTTTTTACCTCTCTAAAAGGTAAGACACCGCTGATCACTATAAGTAAAAAGCTAAGAGCTCTCATAAAATCATCCAAAGCTAATTTTGAGAAAAAAATAGCTAAGGACTCTAAAGACAACCATAAGGCATTCTTTAGCTATGTCAGAAACCTAGGAGGAAACTCCCAGATATACTCAGAATTAGTTCAAAATGATGTGAAGATTACTGATCCTACAGACATTGCCAACATACTGGCTGACAGGTTCAGTGCAAACTTCTCCCCCCCTAAAGGAGAGATATCTATACCAAATTATTGTAGCCCCCCAAACATCTCTAACGCCCAGGTGAGAACTGCTCTCTCCAAGGCAAAGAACACAGCATCCGTGGGACCTGATGGTGTCCCCGGCTGTGTGCTCCATGAATTCAACGAGGAATTAAATCCACAGTTAGGACAGCTGTTTAATCTTAGTCTCACCTCCGGATACGTACCCAGGGAGTGGCACACAGCGACTGTGGTCCCACTCCACAAAGGCGGTGCTTCCACCGACCCTGGAAATTACCATCCCATTAGCTTGACAAGCCTTATCTGCAAAGCCATGGAGAGGATCATAATGGATCTCATAAATAAAGACATAGGGAATTTGCAGACGTTGGATCCAACCCAGTTTGGCTTTGTCAAAGGCAGATCATGCCTTTTAAACTTGGTTGACTTTTTCTAAACAGTCACCAAGGCCATTGACGAGGGAAAGGCAGTCCATACAGCCTACCTAGACCTGGCGAAGGCCTTCGATACAATACCCCACTCGGGTATCTTTGAAAAACTCATCAACTTAAATGTAAACCCATACATTACAAGATGGGTTGCAAACTGGCTGAGTGACAGAACCCACAGGGTCAGAGTTGCTGGCGCCATGTCAGACTCAAAGCCTGTCACAAGTGGTGTCCCACAGGGCTCAGTCCTGGGCCCACTCTTGTTTGGCATCTACTTTTCTGAAGTACAAGCAAACACAGGAGGGTTATGGCTGACAAAGTTTGCAGATGACTGCAAATTGGGCGCCGTAGTCGAAAACACATCCGACACAGATATCCTTCAGAAGGGTCTCACAGAAACGGATAACTGGTGCCAGAGCCATGGACTAAAGTTAAATGCCAAGAAATGCATAGTCATACCCTTCGGGAAAAACAAGGTTACCCCTAGCTACCATATAGGTGGCAATCCCCTGATCACAGAAGAAGAAGTTATCAGGGACCTGGGAACCCAGGTTGACAGTAGCCTTTCATTCGACACTCATATTTACTAAAGTAGTTAGGAAGACCTTCTACATTGCCCACCTTATCATGAAGGGATTCACATCTAGATCAAGGGAGGTCATAGTCTCCCTATACTCATCACTCATCAGACCAATGATTGAGTACAATGCCCCATTCGGAATGTATCTGACCCGACACTTGCAGCAGCTGGAGAGGCCACAAAAGTTCCTCACCAAAAGGATAAAGGGTCTCAAAAATCTGTCTTATGCTGCCTGACTGAAAGAACTCCAATTATATTCAGTTGCTTACCGCTTGCTCAGAGGTGACTTGTGCCTGACATACAAGGCCATGTCAAACCCAGATTTGATGAACATGCTTCATCTCAAAAAACCTAGATCCCTCAGAGCCACAAGGGCGGGAGACTTAAACCTCGACACGGTTATTAATAGGACGTGCTGGAGGGATAGATTCATCACCCAAAGACTCCCTATGCTGTGGAACAAAATCCCGGTTTATGTGAGGCAGAGCACCTCGCTGGCCTTGTTCAAGAGGAATCTTGACCAATGGATGGGAGATCGCAGATACACCCCAGGGGTTACCTCAGTGTCACTGCTCGACAGAGGCACAGCAAAATAATGGGCATAGTTTCTCCAAACTAAAGGGGTGGCGTAAGCCACAAAACTATGGGCTAGGCTTGTAAATGCCCTCGGGCAGATAGCCTAGTATGAACCTATGAACCTATAATGAACACCAAATGGTTTGAAGTATTTCTCTCTCCTTTTTACCACACTGGTAAGATCAAAGATGCAGTGAAACAGAAAATGGCTCATAGCTGCTCTTCTTTCTGTTTTGTAAGTCTTTCTCTGCCCCAAAGGATCAGATGAGTGAATGATACTGGTTGCTCTTACTGGGTCAGACAGGATCAATTACTTCTACTTCAGCAGTTTTATGTAGCCACTCCTGTCCTGCATCCCAAGTCCTTGTTGACTTTGAGTAGTACCAAATTGATAATAGCTTCTCTGCTTTAGTTTTTGCAGTTGCTAGGAGTGAAGAAGCCTCCGTCTGATTCTATAATTTCCTCTTTCCATTGGGCTTGCAGTCAGAAGACTTGTAAAGGAAAAAAAAATTGTAAAATGTTTTCGGTTTGAGTTTTTGCCAGGACACTCATCCCTTTTCCTCAGTGATCTCTTTCTTCCTTTGAGTTATCAATGCTGGCTTTATTTAATCTGCCCTTTAGCTGCTTTTTCTGACTTCAGCATAGGTTAAGATGCCAAGCCCTTTGCTGCCATAAAATTTTGAGAGGCCGTTTCCTTTTGGCTCTTCGAATTTATAATGGAGAACATTTCTCTGCTCCCCTTTAAGCACTTTGTCAGTGGCATTTCATTGTCCAACAAAACAAGGATTTTATTTTGCATTGTGTCTACCTCCAATAGGCAAATTTCTGACTTGCAAGCCTCAGCTCTAGCTTTTCCTAATCCTGGTTTTCTTTAGTTTCATTTCACCCCACCCACTTTCATGCTTAAGGTTGCTACTGCAGAGAAGCTTCGTTTAAGTCTTTAGCATGTAAAATGTGAAGCATAAATAGAGTATTTCGGTGGAAATGCAGTAGGTTTGTTTAAAAATTGGAGATAAATTTGGCTTTGCTTCTGAACTGTGCACAGCATAAGTGGAATGCATTCCCGGAACAGAGCTGAAATTGTAATTTATCTGCCTTTTGAAACTCTGGACTTCTGTGACATGAGGTAAATAAAAAGTAAGCTACATTTTTAGGTACTAGTAGTGGTGGAGTTCTTGTATATCTGTCATATTTATTTTTTGGTATCATCTTTGTGGAGCATGCTTGGTTACTTGATTTTTATAATTGCATTGCTGCTTAATTTTATTTCAGATACTTTAGTTGCATGGGGCTAGTAGTGGTGGCTGCCTGTGAGGTCACTCTCTAGGAATTTGGCGTGACTTGTAACCAAGTGGTCACTTAGTTTAGAGGTATGTGGGTGGGGGTCTACATTAAAAAAAAAAAAAAAAAAGCTCAGAACGCCGATGTTCATTTTCACAAGATCAAAAATACCGAAACCTCACATACCCGAACGACGAAGCTTTCTTTCCCAGGGTAAGTAAGCACTTGCTCAAACTGAAACTATCTACTAACTCCGGGATTGCACTACAATGGAGAAAATGGTATGCTGGGCAAGTGTTTTACTTATGCTGGGAAAGCTTCGGTATATGAGATTTCAGTATTTTCAGACTCGTGAAAATGAACGTTTGTGTTCTGATCTATTTATTTTTTTTTTTTTTTTTTTTTTTTTTTTTAAAGTAGATCCATGGGCAGACCCAATAACCTCTCAAATGTTGGCTTGCATTGTTGCTGATGTACAAATATCTAAAGTTTGTCTTTGTGGTAAACGGTATTTGTGCTTTTGGTGTGTTGAGTGGTCTGTTTTGGTGGTGGTGATAGTATAAAGGCAGGGAAGGATGGCAGATATTGACCCCCTCTTGGAAAACTTCTGTGCATGCTGCTGTCCCACACTATAATCTTTGACAAGCTTCAGTTACTGTGGATAAGATGTAGCTGGGTTCTGCATGAGGTGGGTGAAGGCATGGGGAGTTCAGTGACCAACTCTTATCTGTTGCTTTAAATGTTATTTGGCTGTGGCAGGTATTGGTTGCTGTAGTGAGGCATCAGTATGCATTTACTGTTATTACTTTTAAGACCAGCTGCCCCAGTGTGATTTGGAAGACCTGTGTAGCCCCCTTGTCATATGTTCATGATATTCATTGCTTTAGATGATGTCTCAGTATCAGGATGGATATGCTTCAAAACCTTATACATATAAATGGAGCAGCTCTCTTTGACTACTATATTTCTTTTCATCCTTCTTATCGGTTTCCTTCCCAGCCTTCTTTGAACTCGTTTTTTGCTGTTTCAGGCATCTTAGGTAAACACTTTGCTTTTGGTGGCAGTGTGTGGGATATATGCATATTAATCAGTGCTACCAAGACGTTTTTTTTTTTTTTTTTTAATAGTTTCATTTGCTAGTTTTCTCTTTATGATTCTGTCGCAATGAAGACTGTTTTCCCTTGGTAAGTCTGCATAGGCAGTGCTGTTACTATTTAAACACTGAGGTCCATGTAATCTGTAGACTTGACCAATCCCATGGCTGTTTTCTGTCCAGCTTCTCCAGTCAAGGAAAACCAAAAGATAACTAAATGATCACCTTTAGGATGACTTATGCCTTCTTATATGACAGGTGTGTCAGATCTGTGCTGAACCTTCTAACGGAGTTCTCTACATCCGTAGCCTTCTTTGTGGTATGTCTTTACGTAACATGTTGGTCCTCCCTGAACGCATTTGCATAACATTACCAGTTGGATGCAATTTCTAGTGCTATGCCTAGGTGGCTTTTCTGTCATAACTGCTAAGGGAAATGTCTTAAGACAGAAAAGGAAGACTGAGCCAGAGCTTCTGCTTTCTTTTTCTGTAGTTTGCACTTTACAACTTTAGGTACCAAAATGCTTACCATAATGTCAGATTTGCAAGCATCCTGCGTCCTGAAGTATCCTGTGGAGAACCACTGTAGGGCTTCATGGATGCTGTGGGCAGAGTTTAGCAGCCTGGGAAAGTGTTTGTGTATAGGATGGTCTTGACACCTGTGACATCCGTTATACTTGAAGATCTGGCATTATGGTTAAGGCCTATAACTCTGTTTTCTGTCTGTACTAAACCCTACCCAAGCTTATGTGCAGTGTGGGATTGGAGTATCTTTGCCTTTGGCAGCATGGGTCACTGCTATTATTGAGAAGACTGCCTACAGTGCTGCCAATTGTAGTACATTGTAATTAATGTCTTTGTATCAGCGGGGGTTGGGGCTTTACCTAGCTGTCTCTTCAGAAAATTGTGGTGGAAAAAATTCTCTCCTTGTTCAGTTGTAGAAGTGTGTATGTTTTATAAACAAGTACATTTCTGCCATGCAATGCTATACAAATTACATTTTATTCGTTCAAAGCACATGGTAAAAACTATTCAAAATGTTAATAGCCCCCACAAAAAGGAAGCCTTAAGCATGTTAATTATTTTTGAGAAAGTTAAAGTGGTATTACTATTTTACATGAAATTTGCTCCAGATGGTTTTAATTTATGATTGAACATGTCCTACAGGGTTAATGATGGGGCTTTACGCATAATTCTTGCTTTTTTATGTCAGTCCTGGAGTTCTTATTGCTGTAATTGTCAATTTGCTAGAGAAGTGTATGCTGTCAATTAGTGTTGCACATTGCTACTGAGAATGTAGTGAGGTAGTTCAGGGATTGGAAGATTTATTTTCATTTTATTGAAATATTACATTTTAGTAACCTGTCTAGTAGTAGTTGAAACTAGTATTAGTCTAGAAAAAAATCCCATTTTCTGTAACGGTTGTTTACACGTGAAGTCAGAATTAAGTTGCACAATTAGTGGATGCTGCAGTCTTGCTGTTTAGTAATGTGGTATTAATTACCTGTCCAAATCCTGTATAGAATCGTGACATGCTTTTGCTTGCTAATGTGATATTAGCAGGCTCCTTCCATCTTGAGTGCCTAGTCTTGAAGCTTTACTTATGCTGGATGTAGAGCTGTCAGTCCAGCCTCCTTAGTTATTCTTTCTGGTAGAACAGTCTCTCATGCAGATAAAGCTGGTGGTGGTGGACAGTGACTGTCATCAGAAATTATATAAAATTTGAATTTTGCCAAGCTTTACCTCCACCTCCCCCCTTTTGTGTTGTGTTTGATAGGTTTCACTACTCAGAGTTCAAAACTGAGTGTAAAGGATTAATCCAGATAAAAATCACTTTAGCTAGCAGATCTAGGAGACTGTCTGATACCCTCCCTGTGGGAGGAATGAAGACCCCTTGTTGAAGTTTCAAGTAGTTTATTCAGTTAAGCAAGTGGATAGATGAGTGTTCTTGTTTTTAGGTACATGGCCAAGTGCCCCTTTCAAAGGAAATGGATTAACATGCTTAAAGCTTATTTGTTATTCCCAGCTAAGTGTGCTATTTAAAGTAAATTCACGTTCTGTTAAGATGTACCCAAATAATTTTAACTTTCTGTAGCATCATTGAAGGGATGGATTCTTAAATACTTACATAGATTTTAATGGACATGACACTGTGTATATAAGTGTTCATTTTAAGTCTAATGACTTATTCACACATGCAGTCCCTCCAGTGACCTCACTGGGGATTAAGAAAATTGAGAATTTAAGATATTACAGTAGTAAATTCAAATTTATGCTGTTACTAGGATATGTTTAACTTGATGCAGATAAGAATGTGTTGCTGTGCACAACACACTTTTTAAAAAGTTGAGGTAAACAATGACTCTCTGCACTTTAAAAGTTTCAACCAAGTATCATGACAGTGTTAAATTTCTAAATCTTGACATACTAGACAATTTATCTAAAACATTGCAGTTAGAGTGCCACTTGGATTTCTGTCAGAGAAAATGTTGAGCTAGACCTTACCAACCAAGTCTAATGGTGGTCTCCTCCTTGGGTGAGGTGTCAGAGTGGGCAGAAGTTTGTGTTCTGTCCTGAAGTAGGACAAGGATTAAGGGCGCTCCTGATAATCTCCAGGACTGCCTATACTTCCTGTCACTCTAGGGGAGAATATATGAAATGGGTCATACATATATCAGCATCAGAGTTACCACATGTAAATTAAACTGGGTAGTATCTGGCATAGTCATGTACCAGAGCAGTTTTGTCTTCCCCAACATGACTACCATAGGTTTGGGTCCTTTTCTTACAGGTAAGGACTGATTTTCCCCTTCTGTATTATGTTTGATAGCTTATGTTTCCTCCTCCTTGTTTAATTCATTGGTTGTCTAATCTCGCCAGTTAGCTATGGTTTCCAGTCTAATGGAATATTTACATTTTTCTCTTGGCAGTCCTAGGCGTTTCTTCTCTTCTGCCTGGTAATCGCAGTAAACCAATATTTTGCACAACATTCTTCACTGTTGTACTCTCAGCCTGCAGTTGAACTCTGAGTAAGACTGCAAAATATTGTGCAAATGTGCCCCCCCCCAAGGCTTATTGACAGCTGGGTATGGAGATGTGAGCAGGGATATTCTGTTTACTGGCTTTGGCTCGCTTTGGTACTATTTATATGTCCTATTAGGGGGAAGGCTGAGCTGTACCACCTCCACATGGGCCAAATACAGGGAGCAGGGAAGGAAACTGTTTAGATGTAGAAATGTGTTTCCTTTTGTGATGGGAAATCCAGGTAGTAGAAGTCAAAATACTGCAAAGAAAATATTTTATTTTTGCGAGGGGTAGCACCATGGGAAAAGGAATGCATCAGCTTGAACTGATTGTTTTAATGGAGGCTACAGTTGACAAGCAGTTTCACTCAGATGTGTGTTGTCTGATTATAGAACCTAAATTGTTTGTATGACGGTAAGCCCGATGAGTTCTATTCATTGGCTGAAAAACATGTTGCTGTAGTGTCCTTTATATTGCTATGCTGAATGCATTGTGCCTGACTTCGTAGGTTGGTACTTTGTGTTTTTGTAGTGCTTCTGCATTAAAAAAACAAACAAAAAAAGTGCTAGTGAGCTGGTTACTTTCGCAGAAAATAATTTCTCTACTGTTATGATGATTAAAGTATTGATTTGGAACTGGTAGCCAAGCCAAAGCATGTTTCCAGACTCCCTTACTCTGGTAGAAGTGTTTGTTGACTAGCCGAGTTTTTTTTTATTCATCATCTTTGAGAATCTCCCCTTGTATCTTGCTTCCATCGGCTCCATATACAGGATATTCCTCATCTTCTCTGTAAGCTATGAATCTCTACATTTATCCTGTATGTTTTGAACATTCTGCAGCACATCTAGTGACTTGAGACACAACAGAAACACATACAGGGGGTGGTGTGTGTGTGATATATTAATATATATATATATAAATATATATATATATATATATATATATATATATATATATATATATATATATATATATATATATATACACACACACACACACTAACATTTCTGTGACCCACTTGGCATTTGGACTGAAACTTATGAGCCCCTTTTCCAAGCTTTTGCTGAGTACAGTCTTAGTTTTATATACTGGTCAGTAGCATAGCTAGGGTGAGGTGAAGGGGGCAGCCACTCTGGGTAAAAAAGTGTAAGGGGGCACATTTGGAATCTGTTTCTTACTGGCATTCAGAAATTAATTTTGATTGCATTTGGTCAGGACTGAAGCATTTCAGAGCTGTGAGAATTTTTTTTGCTGCTGCTTCTCTGGAATATGGAATACTAGCTGAAGGCCTTTTCTTCCTCATCTTAAAGTTGAGGGGTGCCTTGATCCATGAATGTTAAAGGGAAACAGAATTGTTAGCCGCAGCTGTAATGCTGGTACTCTATTATGATAGGAGTAAAAAGTTATTGAATAGGAGCTTAATCCTTTACTGGGTGATCATTTTCGGGTCTTGTTGACCCTGTCTGTCAGTATAGAGAGGCAGAGTTTAAACGTTGAAAGTATGTTTTTAAAAGACTGGAGTAGTTAGAAACTGCAAATGCCAAGAAACCATCTGTAATGGAGAGGGATGTGGCCAAGATGGCTGAGTGAGGGCAGCACTTAACAGCTCTGATTTCAACTTCTGCTCTGATTTAAAACACTAGTTGAAAGTCTGATTTTTTTAAAAATAAATATTTACTTTAAAATTACTTAAATACTTAACAAAGGAGCTCAGTGTAAAATATCAAAGAAATCTTCAGATTCCATATTTTTTGTCAAATGAAATACAAATGGTGTGTGGAAATACAAAATGAGAACCAAAAAGCAGTGTACAAGAATCTTCAGTGGGGAAACAAGTGCTCAGATCAGCAAGACACAGAAACTATGAATGACTTTTGAGGGAAGAATAACTGAATGTGAGAGGCAAAATGAATTGAAGCAGCATACCTGGCTGCTAGTTTGGATGATAATAGTAATTTGTTTATTTCCAATGAATATATGCTATACCTTTAAAATATGAATGCTCCATAATTTAATGCCCAGCATGGAAAATTATTTCATTTTGAAATGTTATTGGCTCAATCCTCCATGGAAAGAATACAATCCGATTTGACAATGACTATTTAACAAAGGTGTATTATGCCGTGATGGTTTGATAAAGATGTTCCTTTAAAAACAAGGCAAGAATTGAATAATTTTATGTAATGTAGCTTAGATTATATGATGTGTATAGCAATATATGTGAAGTATGTTTGTAAATGTCAGCTTATTATACAGTTTAATTACTTTTATATAAATATAAATTTGCCTGTGTTACAAGTGATGATAATTAAAGGTGTAATGGGACTAAAGAAGAATAGAACAAAGGCCAGCTTATTAATTACAGCTACAATTGAAGTAGCTGTACCTGAAGTCTGTAAAATATTTGATTGGAAGATGCAACTACTTGCAATACGAAAAAATAAATCACTGGAATTTTGCAGAGGAAATTGATTAGGCTGTTGCTTATTTGAAGAGACACGCTGAAAAAAAAACCAAACTAACAATAAATAAACAAATACTAAAAGCCTGCTGAAATATAATGAGCTCTAGACCAATATATTTTACTGTATTGTTTTAAGATAATGTGTTGTCTTTTTATTATGTTTAATAGTTTTCCCCTTCCTGTTCTTTAGTGGTGTTTGAGGTTGTTTGCTTGTGTTTGTGAAGTCTGGAAGATTGTGTTTTGTGAAAAATGTTAATAAATAGCTTAATTGCGTGTATTAGCAGACCACCTTGAAGAAATGGTCATATGATCAGTTTGCAGAATGCAGTGTTAAATCGTCACATGACTTAACAATGCGGCGACTAATTTTCTGTATTTGAAGGAAAGTACTATATATAACATTAGGGAATGTTTCAGAATTTTTTCTGTACTGGTGAGTAGTGGATGTATAATAGTTCATGGGTAGCTCTTAAGTATTTGAAAACTTGTCATTGAAATGTAGGGATTCGGTCAGTATTACTGAAGTCCTTCTGTATGCGGAAGTCCTACTCTGAGTTTGGTTAGAGTACATTTTGAAGAAGATCGAGAAATATTTTTTCTGGCTTTTCGGGAAGCTAATTGTAGTTAAAGTTCTCATGTGATGTCAGTTTTTACCTTTTTCCTCACTGATGGTTCAGATCCGACCCTCTGATCAGACTCTGACATTGTGACCGCAAGCTTTACTAAACTTTTCCCTTGGACACCTCCCCTTTACCCGGAATGCACCTTACACATTACCTCACATCTTGTTAGCCACTTTGCGAAGAACGTCGGTTGCCTTTTTTTTGTTGGGTTAAGATAAGTGTTTTTCTATATTAATATGTTTATAACTCCCTTTTCTTGATTAGATCTTTTCTCTAGTGTTATAGCTCGCTATCGTTCTCCTTTCTGAGTTGCTTTACCCCCTTTTTAGGCAATCGTCGCTACCATTGCTGGGAGGCTCCTTCCCTCCGACTGTTGGTAGTTGTTTTCCATCTTTCCTGCCTGAAAAAAAAATTCTCCTATTGTAGTATGTGTATTTTTGGTATGGCCTAATCTTTTGTCTGCTATGGCCGATAAGCCCTTGGGTTTCAAGAAAAGTGTTAAATATGGCAAGAAAATGCCTCTAAGTGATTCACACACTGTGAGTGTATTGTTTAGGGACCTTGAAGACTGTAGCATTTGTCATGGTTTCAACCAAAGGGCATTGGTTGACTGTAAAAACATATTGATTTTGAAAGGTCGTCTTCCTTTTTCTGAAGCTATTGCTAGTTTGGACTCTGTCTTCTAATCAGTCTAAACCTTGAAAACACCACATTTCAACTCTGAAAGATTCCTCTGAGCCATCGAGCAAAACCTCTAAATTACCAGCTCCGTCAGGGCCTTCAGATCTGAGTACTTCTAAGGCTGGTTCAGACAAGTTTTCGGAGCAGTCAGGTCCTTCACCTCAGAGATTTGATCGGGCAGGTAGTCCGACATTAGTTGAGGTTATTTCCCTCTCCAGATCTAGGCCTAGGTTTCCAGCCTTATTTCTCGATTCACCAGAACCTTCTCAGATGATGACGTGGACCGAGTAGTACAAAGGCTGCTAAGCACTCTGGCACTGGCCAAGTTTTTGTGTGATCTGACCCTTTGATCTTTGGATCCAACCAAGCCTCCCACCCTGATTACCATTCCTACACTGTCTTTCATCCAAGCTTCCGAGTTCAGAGATTTAAACATCCAGTTCCCTCCAACATCTGATCAGAGGACTTCTCCTTCAGACTGGGCATTTGCCTTGAGTTTCTCCACTCTGTCCGAGTCCGAGGACTCTGAGCCGTTTTGCACCGGTCGGGTCTGGGGATCGGGTATCGACTCAGAGGCTTTTGGATTGGTCCCTGATCCTTGGGGCTTCATCTTTGGACATTCTGCCTTCTGAAGCTGGGGGGGGGGGTGACTGCTCTGCCTGCTTCTTTGTTGGAGCCAGAGGCCCGCTTGGTTCTGGAGTAGACTGCTTTTCAGGGCTCTGAAGAGGGCTATGGCTTCTCCAGCCTCTCGGTCTGGGTCTTCTTCAGATCTCCAGACCCTCTTTGTTCAGCCCGAGTGTCTTCCTTCTGGGCTATCTCTTCCACAGGGACAGCAAGAACTTGGGCCTCAAGATCCCACAGTTGGTACCCCCGCCTCTTCCGAAACCTCCCCGGAATATTCCATTAAGGAAGTTCCTAGGAAGAGGACTTGCAAGAGGGAGCATTTAGACGCACCTGAAGAGTCAGTTACCTCTGATACTGACCTCTGTGAAGGAGAGTGATCCCCATGGTCACCTCCTGAAGATGTCTCCGTTGGAGACCTCCTTGAATTATTGAAACAGAGAGGTGGCTGGCAGTCCAGCAGTGCTTCTCTGGAGGCGTCTGTATACCTGAAGGCCTTCGGTTCTCGACCGTCCTCCTTTTGGGTGACTCCGCCTTTGGATGTACTTACTGAATTTATTTCTAAGAAGACGTGGGAGACCCCCAGATTCTTTTGAGCCTACCCCCCAAAAACCAAGTAAATACATTACATCTCTTCTAGACAAAGTTTTGGACCAAGGGGTTGCAGTGGACATAATGGTAATTGCGACAGCAACCAAAAAGAACTCTTGGAGACTAGTTCCACTATCCATCCTCCTAATAGAGATTCCAGGACGATAGATAGATGTGGGAAGCAAGTCTTTTCATCAGTGACCTTTGCTGTATGGTTCCTGGCTTACTTTACTAGGCTGCAGAGATCTGATCAAAGAGCTTTCAGATTCCCTCAAAGGAGCAGTAGCTGATGAGGGTACACAAGACAGAGTTTCTTCTCTGCTCACTACCCTACATTCTATCGCTAATGCTTCCATGCATCTCATTTCCTATGCAGTGGATGGAACTTGCAGGACAGCGGGTTCAGGCATCTCTGAGGAGACTGGCCTGGATGTACCTTTGTGACTTTGTGGAGCTTTTTAAGTCTTCCTTTGTTAAATGCTCCTTTTGATGGCTTATTCCTTTTTGAGCCTAAAGTGAAAGAGATGCTGACCAGGTGTGAACAGGAAGGTAAGACCCAGTCTGGAGTGCACATATGTTTTTCCATGCCTCATTGACACTACTCCTAAGGGGTTATAGGGGGAGTGGAAAGGTTCAGAAAATTCACAGGATTCTTTCCAGGACACTCGTGGTGAGAGTTCTCCCAGATGCAGATGGTGGAGCAGTAATGGAAGATGCCGCCCTTGTGGCAGAGGGGGGCTGCAGAACTAGGCTCCAGAGAATCATTCTTTGGTAAACCTTTCCACTGCTGAAGGTAGGCTCGATTGCTTTGCCCCAAGGCAAAGTATAACAAATTAAAATTGGGTGCAGAACATCATATCCAGGGGCTATCTTATCCCTTTTTCCAACCCTTTCACTTGATCAAAAAGATCCCAGATGTCCCACCCAGTCAACGGGATCAGCCAGCTATTCAAATTCAAAAACTGCTTGACAAGAGTCATTCAAGAAGTCCCACCAGACCAAAGAGAATCTGGAACTTACTCAAAGTTTTTTTTATAGTCCCAGAGAAAACTGGGGACTGGAGACCTATTCTGGATCTCGGCAATCTCAACAAGTCAGTAAAAAAGACAAAGTTTCAGTTGTTCACGGTTCAGTCCATATTTCCTTTCCTGGAAAAGGACAGTTGGGTGCGCTCTATAGACCTTCAGAATGCGTATTATCACATAAAAATAGACAGGCAGCTTGGGAGGCAGTTACTATCAGTTTTTGAGCTCTGCCCTTTGGACTCGCTACAGCTCCCAGAGTGTTTACCAAATGCGTGGTAGTAGTAACTGCTTACTTGAGACAATAAAGATTCCAGGTGGTTCTGTATCTAGATGACTGGCTCATTACTGCCCCAGTCAGGCATCATCCTATTCAGGCAAGAGACTGTTAGAGGTTTATGCACTCTTGGGTATCATGCTAAATCTCAAAAAGTCTTCTCCAGAACCCACATAGAACCTCGAGTTCATAGGTGCAATCCTGGATAGACATCCGAGGGTAAGGGTGACAAACTCTCAAGAGTGACAACAATCAGGTCTCGATTCAGACTATTACTTTGCAGAAACTTTGTACCGGCTCGCCTAGTCTTTTATAGACTGTCGGTTCTATGGCTGGAGCAATTGTCCTAATTACCTTAGCATGCTACCACATGAGAATCCTCCAATGGCTCTTATCAGTACAGTGGTCCTTCCTAGAGCTTCCCATGTCCTTCAAGATTCACCTTACCGGCATTTGCAAGCAGGACCTTCTTTGGTGGCTTCAATCTGATCAAGTGACTCAAGGTCACTTGTTTTGTTCCCCCACAGCCCAAAGCCACGGAGACCAAGGATGCTTCCCAGATAGGGAGGGTGGGTGGGGGCATTATCTGAGGAAGACAATCCAAGGCACCTGGTCCCCCATCGAGTACAATCTGCATATACATTTCCTAGAGTTGAGAGTGGCGCTTCGATTCTCTCCCTCGGGGAACTGTTGGACAATATGTTGGTAGTCTGGTACATCAACAAACAAGGGGGAACCAGATCTTTTCCCTTCTGTTGGGAAGCCCTCAGGATTTGGCAATGGGCAATTTCATCCAACCATTTCCTGATAGTAGTGCACATTCCAGGGAAGTCCAATGTCATAGCAGACAAACTGAGCAGGACTATTCTAATACCTTACAAGTGGTCCCTTGATCAAAGAGTTGTGGCGATCAATTATTCATTGATAGGTCGCAGCAAGGCTGGCACTGTTTGCATCTCCAATGAACAACAAGTGTAGCAACTATTTTGCCCTGATTTTCCCCCTCCAGAGGAGTCCCCAAGGGATGTGCTTCTCCAAGATTGACCGCTGGAATTTCTGTATGCCTTTCCCTCTACCCATTTGATCCCAGCCTTCCTACAGAAAGCCAATCTGTTGATGAGGACATTAAACCTAATTGCACCCTACTGGCCTAGATAGATTTGGATGATGTTCATGTTTCACTGTTGCAGTCATCACATTTGGGTTATCTGCTTGCAGTAGCCCTCAGTCGGCCTGATTTTATCAAAGTCTTGGGTCCTGTGTCGGTTGCTGTCTCATCTTCGTGACATCAGGTAATCAGGGGTATAAAGCATGCAGCCGACACCAGTACATCGGTCTTTCTTGCTGTGCGGTGCCCAAAGCAGAAGCAGTTCGCAAGTGCCAGTCAGCCGACGGTCTTCAACAAAAGCTAAGTACCCCATTTGGGAAACTTTTTTTCTTGCTCTAAACCAATGTCAGTCAAAGTCAATAATTGTATTTCTTGTGGAAAGCAGATACCTCAAAGATTTTCATTTGTACTGTATTCCTTGCCTAGTCCCTGACCACAACGTACCTCGCTGTCGGTTTTGTGCCTTATTTAAACCACAAACTATTCATCATCCGTATATTTTCGCTTCTAAATATTTTGGTACTCTGTTCAATTATCCAGATATGTCATTGGTAAGCCGCCCGACTACCGACATTCCAAAAAGACGCAAAGATAAAGACAGACAGGCCGCCTAGGTCCAAAGCTGCCAACGACGCTTCTAAGCTAGTCCCCAGTTCGCTGCTACTCGGTGAGGCAATTTCGCAGCCCTTGATACCTGCTACTTCAGATTTGCAGGCCTCTACCGAGACCCATGCCACGAGATGCTTCAACTGTGGAACCTGCAGATGTGTCTACCTTGGATGGGTCCTGAGCCGCTGTGCAGGCACTGGCTTCTGAGGGTGTATTCAGGCCTACTGACTTGCATATTAAACTGACGCCATCTTCTCCAATGCCTAAAACTCGAACCACGCCTAGGAAACTGACACCCAGACCGCATGGTCAGGCCTCTATGCCTAAAAAAAACAAATAAGAATGGCTGAAGACCTTATAAGCCAGGATTACTCTGATTGTAAAAAGAGGCTTAGAGATTTCTTACTCCTGCCCCAACACAGGCCTTTAGCTATCCCACCTGTGCTGGACATTGTTGACTATGCCTTTTTGTAATCTAGCTTGGCCCCTGACTCTCTACCTCCTGCTCCCAGAAAACCTGATAGATATTACAGGGTTCCTAATTCTCTCAAGTTCTTTTTTAAAAATCCTACTGCGGATCCTGAGACCATTTCACAGGGACCCAAGGGCATTAAGGCAACTACTGCCAAAAATCCTATCCCCTCTGATAGAGATTCCAGGGTCCTGGATAGATGGGGTTAAGAAGGTATACACCTCTGCAACCTTGGCCATCTGGGCCTTAAATTGCCTGTTTCATATGTTAAAGTATCAGCAGCATATTATTGGATTACTTGAACAGAAAATGATGTTGAGTCCTGAGTGTGCTGAAATAAGGATTTACAGGATTTAATGCATTCTGCTGAACAGGTTGGAAAACATACTTTGCAAAGTGGTTTTGATTCACTAGAGGCATCTTGCAAGGCTGCTGTCACCGGGTCTGTACTTAGAAGGCATGCTTGGCATAAGGAGCAGTCTTTGCCAGATCATGTTAAAACTAAATTACTGGATGCTCCCTTAATCAGGACTGCCCGTTTGGCAACAAAGCAGAAGTTCTTAAAAAGATGGAGGAAAAAGATACATCTATGCAAACTGGTAAAGATTTCTTACAAGTGCAGCCTCAAAGATTTAGTAGGCATTGGCCCTCTAAAAATTGGTCCTTTCCTGCCTCTTCTCAGTTCAAACCCAGAACCAGCAGAACAACCAGGCTTCAGTCCCAGGGTACATACAGGACTAAGCAGTGGGGTGCTCCCACTTCCAAATCAGGGAAGCTTACCCTGTGGTAAGCTGTCTCAATGACTTAACTTTAAAACTTCCAAGCACTTCTCAACTGACTGCTCCTTTAGGGGGTAAGATTGCTCTGCAAGCAAAAAAACTGGGAACTCAATTACCCAGGACAAATGGGTTTTAAACATAGTTTCCCAAGGATGCAGATTTCACTTCCACAAATTACCAACCCTAAACGGTTGGCCAGATCTACCCCCAAATCAGTGGGCAGCGACTCAAAAGCAAGTACTCTCTCTCTTAAGATTAAAGGCTATTCAGACTGTACCAGAATAGGAAAAGGGACAAGGTTTCTACTCAAGACTTTTCCTGGTACCCAGAAAAGGCAACATATGACGTCCTATCCTAGACCCTTTCTATTCTAAACACCTTTTTTGGTGATTCCAAAATTCAAGATGCTAACTCTTCACCAGCTGCTTCCCATGATAGGCAAAGATGCCTGCTTGACAGCACTGGAATTAAAGGAAGCCTACCTGCACATCCCATCCCAATCAGGGAATCTTGCAGAAGATGCCTACACTTCAAAGTGGGCTGCATGCACTATCGGTTCTCTGCTCTTTGGCTTATCGACTGCACCCAGGGTATTCACAAAGTGCCTAGCTCCAGTCATTGCATTTTGCAGGCAAAGAAGTATTCAAATATACCCATACCTGGACGATTGTCTAATCAGGCAGAAAGCCAGGACATACCTTTGAATCCTCTGGCATTTGTACAAAAGGTGAAGAAAAACAAACTGTCAAAAAACAAACCAAAAGGTTCCGAACCAGCAGGTGTAAAACTCCAGACTCCTGGGCTTTTTTAGAAAATGTAGACAAATTTGAATACTGTGACAACATTCATTTTTTTACAATAGATGTAGTCGACCTTTACTTCTCCATACCCCATGACATAGGGATTGAATAAGTCACCAGAAACCTAATAGCACATGGAGCGGGGAGTGATGAGATCTGTCTAATTCAAGAACTATTAGACGTGATCCTGAACAATAATTATGTTTGATTCAATGGGGGCATACATAAACAAATAATTGGAGTAGCTATGGGTTCCCCTTGTGGAGCCAGCTACGCCAATTTAGTACTGGCCCAGTGGGAAAATGACTATGTATTTAAGGACAACAATTTTCAGAAAGTCAAACTATATAACAGGTTTTTGGACAACATTTTCATTCTATTTCAGGGTAATGTAGGGGATGCAAGCAACTTTGTTGAGGTTTTAAATAACAGCACTCCATTTTTGAAATTCACATTTACCTTTGGTGAAGACACCATTAACTATTTGGATGTTGAATTGAAGAGAGACTACATCCACAGGGGTTATGTTGCTAAAACTTACAGGAAACCCACTCACTCTAACACTGTTACATTTTTCTAGTTGCCACCCGCTACACCAGAAAAAATCTGTTTTAAAGGGCCAGCTAGTTAAGAGCGGCAAGAATGACGACTGAAGACTCCGCCTTCAACGAGGAATGTACCTTGTTGAAATGCATGTTGAGTCGTGGGTACCCCGAATCACTGGTGGATGACACAATAGGAGATGTTTGTAGGAAAAGGGGTTTGGGTTCTTTCAAACCCATTCTGACTTTGAAACAAACCAACGTGAACCTGGCAGAGTCAGATGAAGTCACATTACAGATTCTTGGTGTCCACTCTTCTAGCATGGGTCAAACCATTTTTTCCCAAGAGAAGTACAATAAAAAAAGGTTCATTACTACTTTTTCATTAGAAACTAAATATATTAGCAATGTATTAGAAAGAATTGGCAATTAAGAACTCATGGAGAAAATAGGGGACAAACCTGTTATTTTTAGAAAGGGCAGGAACCTCAAAAACATTATGGAAAGACCTTCAATAAAGCATACTAGAACTGAAGGCACATACAAATGTGAGACGTGCAACTATTGTAAATTTATATCTACAGGATCCACATGTATAGTGAAGCAACGTCTGTTTAAAGCAAAGGGTCGTTACAATTGTAACTCAAAATCAGTGGTGTATTTAGCTGTGTGCCAGTCATGCCCTGCCTTTTATATAGGAAAGACCGACAGAAAACTTCTAGAGAGAATTTATGAACATACGTACCACATTAGGAAGAAGAGCAACACTATCGCCCTTGCAAGACATTGTAATAACCCTTCTCACACTTTCCTTTTTAAAGTTATAGACCAGGTACTTACAGATGAAAGAGGAGGACCCCAACAATTGTTATTGGAAAAAAAGGAACTCATTTGGCAACTTAAAGTGAACTCTTACACATCACCAGGGTTGAACGAAGTTACTTCTTTGACTTGTGTTTTAAAGTTAAAAAACCTGCTAAGATTCTTTCATCATTACTTAAACCTCAAATCTGTTTTTTTTAAAACCTTAATTCACAAATATTTAACTTGAGAAACATTGGTTTTCTGACCTCTGCAGCGCTTCGCTGTACTTTGACCCATACCTTATTTTATTTTTATTTTCATTTTGCATAGTTTCGTTCAGGATTTGTATGTTTTATTTTTGTCAGGTTCTGCATTGTGGTCTGACTTGATTTTTGCTTACTTCCAGACACATACACCTTTTTGCGTAAGCAACAATAAGACCTTATTGTTTAGACCCATGGTATTTTGAAGTGCTATGTTTACTTATTGTCAATGTCATTGAACACCAACAGCTGTGGATTTACTTGGGTGTTGCGTTTCTTTCCTTTTTTTTGTCTTCTGCTACTTTATTTATTACCTTTTTCACACACCGTATAAACTCATTTGCAGAACAATGTGCCGTATTCATGAGCACGATTGTGAACTGATTTTTCATTTGTTTGGCTATCCGCCTTTTTCGCATGTTAAGTACCTGCACGGTTCTTGAATGAAGTACGGTCTTGTGAATCCAGCAGTTTGTTTGTTTTGATTTTAGACGTGTCTTTCACGCAATGCCTTGCCATATTTTTTCTGAAACAACTGCATTTTGACTTGTTTTGGCTGCTACAACTGTGCATACTAAAGCTTAGAATGTGTTCTCATCGCAGCTTGGTGCTTTACCCATCGCTCAAGGAACATTTAAAAAAAAAATAAAAAATTAATTTTTCATGTACTGTTGTTGCATTCTGTTGGCGTTGAAATGACAAGCAATTTCTGTGTTAGATTTTTAACACAGAAATAAACATATTCGGTTATTTAATATTAGAAATAACATTTCTTTTATTAGAAACGCCTTTGAAATTCCGCTTATTGCAGACTCCTAGTTGAGTTTCACTGTTTATTTATTAATTTATTATTGATTCTTCATTATGCATTAGAGATGTGTACTCCTTACTACCTTTTCTGTTAAGGAATGGATATTATATTTGGTTGCAAGCATTACTTCATTTTATTTTCTTTTTAATCACAAGATTCTGTAGGAGTTTTGATTTACAAAATGAAAAGTTGTTTGCTAAAATGTATTTTAAGGGAAACAAACAGTATTTACACTTGATTAGGTTCATGAATCTTCACTAAGACATTCTTGGTTACTTTTATCAAGTTCATGTTTCTTTTTTGAAAACTTTTTTATGTTTGACACCCTGTCTACACTTAGTGGACATTTATTTATGCTTTTAATGTAATACAACTTTAAATGTGAAGGTATGTCAATGGGTTCAATTAAGGCAGCTGTTTGTAATTTTGTAACACGCACCCCTTTTTTAGGGTTTTAAATTGTGTTTGATGATTTTTTCCTTTGTCTGAAGAAGTCTTCCTAATAAGGGAGACAAAAAGCGCTTTACTTTTACATTTTCTAATAAACCTTTGGAGTTTTACACCTGCTGGTTCGGAACCTTTTGGTTTGTTTTTTGACAATTTGTACAAAAGGTGCTAACTTGTCTGGGGTACACCATAAATGAAAAGAAATCACAGCTGTACCCTGTCAACAAATTATATTCCTGGGAGCAAGCTTGAACACAACTTCCCAGATGGCTTTCCTCACACCAGAGAAACATTCATTTCACAACTTACTTTCAAACTAGTGGCCACAAAACCCCTGCTATCTGCAAGGCAAAAACTGCAAGCCTTGGGGTTCATGTCCTCGTGCATTCTACTAATTCCATATGGAAGACTGCATATGAGGAAACTACAATGGTATATAAAAAGCTTATGGTGTCAAAATTCTCAGGATCTAGAAGAAATGATTTCTATCATACCTTGCCTACGGTTAGAGTTCCTTTGGTGGGCAGAGGCCTGCCACCAAAACAAGGGACTACCATTCGCTCTACCCCCTGCTGCCCAAACCCTAACAGATCCATCAGACTATGCATGGGGGGCTCACCTGGCAGGGAAGTGCATTCAGGGCAAATGGAACCCAAGTCAAATGCACCTGCATATCGATCAAAAAGAAATGTTAGTTGTACAGAATGCTCTGACAGCCTTCAAGGACCACATTCTTCCAGGACAATTGATGATAAAGACTGACAAAGCCGCTGTTATGTGGCACATAAACAAGCAGGGGGGTACCCATTCCTACCCCCTCTGCAGACTAGCCATGGCTCTGTGGAACGCAGCCTTGAGTTACCAAGTGCATCTACAGGCTCAATTCCTGCCTGGAAAACTAAATACACTGGCAGACGAACTAAGCAGAAATCTCATGAACCCACACGAGTGGAAACTGGAACCGAAGACTTTCAAGATGTTGATAAACAAATGGGGGAGCCCAGATATAGACCTGTTTGCCTCCCCCCAGAACTACCAATTGGACAAATTCTGCACAAGGACTCCCCCACAAACAAGCTTGGAAAGTGGATGCCCTGTCCTTCAGCTGGAAAAATCTATCAGTTTATGCCTTGCCTCCTCTGCCTCTCCTCTACAAAGTACTACTAAAGATCAAACCGGACAAACCAAGGATGATACTGATTGGACCAGACTGGCCATGCCAACACTGGTACCCCCTCTTGCACAGGGTGTCACAGCTAGCCCCATGGCACCTGCCTCAGACCCCTACCCTACTGTCACAGCAGGAGATCCAGATTCTGCACCCCCAGCTCCAAACCTTGAATCTGGCAGCCTGGCTAATTACTTAATGTCTCCATTACCATCCCTCGGCAAACAAGTGTTGGATGTCATTTTGGAGGCAAGGAGGCCTAGTACTAGAAAATCTTATGCTGAAAAATGGAAAAGATTCTGTGCCTGGAACTAAATTCGAGGGATGGCCACAGCAGCGCCCAATTTACCTCAGATTCTTCAGTACTTAACTGAGATGCTTTTCAAGGGCCTTTCCCTTTCTTCCATCAAAATTCACGCCATTTCAGCTCATTACAACACAGAACCACTCATCTTTTCTCACCCACTGCTCAAGCAGTTTCTCAGAGGGGCCAAAAAGACCACCCAGAAGAGCCCCAACTCCAGCCTGGGACCTTAACTTTGTATTGGAAAAACTCCCTCTGCCTCCTTTTGAGCCAGCTGCAAGTGCAGAGTTAAAATTCCTTTCTTGGAAAACCGCTTTCCTTTTAGCAATCACTTCAGCAAGAAGGGTATCTGAATTACAGGCTCTTAGGAATTTAGATCACTTCATTTTCAAACAACTAAGAAATGACACTAAAAAAGCCATTGTACTAGGTAAAAAGAACTTTTACCTCCAAATACAGCAAACCCATGTTAATAAACCACAAATGTTCTGGAAAAGCATTAACAAACTTCATCCAGGGCAGTCAGTCACCCCTAACCCTCTAGGCTCAAACCCAGATAATCCCATTGACACTGCCAACTCCTTTAACTCCTTTACCAATGCCATCCAATCTCTTGCTAGTCATCTTACACCAGACACTGCAAACCTGCCTAATTCATCTGTAAATCCTCCACCTTCCTTTCTATTCCATCCAGTGCCCACATCCACTATTTGCTCTCTACTACGTAAACTTAAACCTTCCACCCCCTCAGCTGACCAACTCCAAGCAGAATATCTTCAAATGGGTGCTAAATCTATAGCCTACCCTATATCCATTCTTATCAATAGAACCATTAGTGAAGGAAATATCCCGTCCATTTGGAAGATTTCCTATATCATTCCTCTACACAAAGGTGGGAACTCAAATGATTTCTCTAATTTTCATCCCATAGCCTTGCTATCCCCCCTCGCAAAAATGATGGAAAAGTGTATTCAGAAACAACTACTCAACCATCTGCTCCAAAATAAACTTCTGGCTAACTGTCAACATGGCTTCAGACCTTGCCAAAGTACCACCACTGCCCTGTAATCTTTTACAGATTGTATTAACAATAATCGTAACAACGGCCTTCATTCCTCAGCAGTATTTGTTGATTTATCCAAAGCCTTCGACATGGTTCATCACCACCTGCTCTTACACATCATGCAATCTCTGTCTTTAGACCCATTAACTCTCAACTGGTTCAAATCTTACCTTGATAACAGGAAACGAGCAGTACTCTGGCACAATAATCTATCAAATCTCCTACCTATATCCCTTGGTGTCCATCAAGGCTCCATATTAGGGCCACTCCTGTTTTCCATCTACACTAATGATCTTCACTCAGCAATTCCTTACTCTACCTGCATTCAATATGCAGATGACTCCACCATTATCTGCTCAGCTACCTCTCAAATTGAACTGCAAACCTTGACCCAGAATGCATTTTAACACTGTGGAACAATGGTTTACTAACCGCTGCCTCCTCCTTAATCCCAAGAAAACAAAACTGCTACTCTTCTCCCCAACACGCAAGTCCACCCCCATACAATTGTCACTTAAATCCAACAATGGTACTGTTATCTCTCCAGACCCAACTACCAAGCTCCTAGGAATAACTATTGACAACAACCTCAACTTTGACACACATATTAACACCGCAATAAAAACTGTCAACAAACTTGGATCCCTCTATAGAATCAAACCTTTTCTCACTACAACAGCCAGGACTGCTATAGCCAGAACTCATCTCATCTCCACTCTACTCTATGCTTTACCTATATTCACAAACCTTTCTAAAACCAACATTAACAAGCTCACTGTATCATATAATAACATTGCTAGATTTGCTGCTGCCTCCCCTTACTATACTCATCACTGTCTAAACCTTTTACAACTTGATTGGTTAGAATTTCATCAGCATCTTCATCTTTCTCCACTTACTATTGCCCATAAAAGCCTGTATCAACCCTCAAATACTCCTATTCTCGCAAGACTATTTACCCCCCTACCATAATCCTAAAAACCTACGCTCAGCTAATAAACTACTGTTTAACACCTGTAGAGCTCATAACCTAGCAGGTGACTCCCTCTTCTGTAACACCGTTGGTAAACTATGGAATCTACTACCTACTGAA
>NC_056751.1:116432378-116442378 GCF_019279795.1 Protopterus annectens | reverse complement strand
TCCTCTCGATCATCCAGGAGTCTTTTGGACGATAATGTGGAGAGGGTGGTGGAGAGGCTTCTCAAGACACCATCTCTCACCAGAATATTATCGAGCCCAGCCTGTATGGATGTGGAGTTGACTACTTTACTCTTCCTCCCGGACCATCTATTCCTCCTTCCATGCACTCTGGCTCCGTGCTCAGGTGAGTCGAAGTCATTGTGGTGGAACAGTCTGTTCTGAAAACCTCCGGTCTCTCTTTTCCAACATCTATCTCCTCGATACCACCTCCTTTCGAGGGATCTGGGAGCAGACACTCCCTCGTCGACTCCGAGGGTGGGAGCGGCATCGGACCCTTGTCCAACCCCACTCTCCCTCTTGGAGCTTTGGTGCAGGTGAGTTCGGCTCCCACGTCGGCCTCTGAGCCATCATCTTCTGTGCCGGAGAGGTCTCTCGACACTTCGGAGGTGGGGACACTCTCAGGCCAGGAGGGTGGTACCTTCGAGGTGATGAGTGTGCTGTCCTCTCGGACAGCTCCTCCCTTAGCTTCAGCTACTCCATCCCCTGTGGAGTAACGGTCTTCCCTCTCATCACCCCTCCATTCTAAGTGCAGGGAACCAGTGCCCCAGGATGCCCCATTGGGCTTCCCCCCCTCGTCCAAATCCTCCCCACACCATCCCCCTGACCAGGTCCCCAGGAAGAGGACATTTAGGAGGAAGCATGTGGACTCCCCTGAGTCTCTGACACCGGACACTGACTTGGAGGACTCAGAGGGGTCTCTGCTGTCTCATTCTCTGACATCCTGGAAATCCTCAAGCAGAGGGGTGGCTGGAAGCCCTTTCCCCTTCTGAGGATGAGTCCGTGTACCTGGATGCATTCGGTTCCTGATCCTCCACCTCTTGGGTGTCTCCGCCCTTCGAAGCGCTGCTAGGGGTAGTAAGTCAAAAGGCGTGGAGCTTTCCAGAATCGATGGAACCAGTTCTGCAGAGGCCCAATACATTTATAATGGCCCTAGACCAATCCTTCCTGTCCAAGGATGTGGCAGTTGATGCTGTGGTGGTGGTGGCGGCGGCTGCCACTAAGAAGGAATTGGCAGAAACTTCTGCATCTGTCCATCCGCTGAACAAAGAGTCATGTACGATGGACAGATACAGGAAGCGTGTCTTTTTTCCTCAGCGGCCTTTACTCTCAGGTCACTGAATTATCTGTCTCATTTCACCCATCTTCAGAGGGATCTCCTGAAAGAGCTAGGAGATACCCTACAGCTGCGGGAGCTGCATGTAAGACTGCGTCTCAGCTTGTGACCTTATCTTCGCTTGTTAACTCCTCCATGCGTCTTATCTCCTATGCAGCTGATGGAGCGAGCGGGGCTGCAGGCACAGGAGTTGCCTTATGAAGGCATTCCTGGATGCGCCTTTGTCAATTTGTGGAGCCTTTAAAGTCGTCCTTTACCAATCCCCCCTTTGACTCGTTGTTCAGGCTTAAGGTGAGAGAGACCTACCAGGTGAAAGCAGGATGGCAAGACTCTGTGCCATGGGAGTACATTTTTCCACGCCTCCTCTGTCAAAAGGGTGGAAAAGTGTAGTTCCAGAAATCCTGGGGAACTTCGCCTGATGGGACGTGGTGAACCCCCCCCCCCGGGATAGAGGGGGGAATAATAATGGGAGATGTTGCCCTTGTGGCAGAGGGGGTCCACAGAGTCAGGGTGACAGAGATACGTTCTCTGGGAGGCCTTTCCAGCACCTCTGGAAGGCAGTTGGGGGAAGGTTGTCCCTGTACCCAGAAGCCTGGCAAGATATCACAGAAGACACATGGGTACAGTTGATAATATCCAGGGGATACAATATTCTGTCCCGGATGTGCCACTCAATCTGAGGAAACAAGCAACTCGAAGTTCAAAAGTTGCTAAGAAAAAGAGTCATCCAAGAAGTCCCCGCAGACCAAATCGGATCCGGAACTTACTCGAGGTTCTTTTTAGTACCAAAGAAAACGGGGGACTGGAGGCCCATTTTGCACCTCAGCAGACTCAACAAGTATGTCAAAAAGACAAAGTTCCAGATGGTGACACTGCAGTCCATACTTCCCTTTCTGGGAAAGGACAATTGGATGTGCTCCATTGATCTCCAGGATGCATACTATATCAAGATGGACAGGCGATCCAGGAGATTTCTACGCTTCCAGCTGGGAGCCAGTCACTACCAGTTCAGAGGTCTGCCCTTTGGCCTCACCACAGCCCCCAGGGTGTTCACCAAATGCATGGCAGTAGTCACGGCTCATCCCGAGGCATCTAGGATTCTGGGTGTTTCCATATCTAGATGACTGTCTCCTTACCACCACCACTGAGCATTGACTGAGACAAGGAACCCCACAATATGCCTCTGCTCTTACCTAGGCATCACCGTAAACTACGAAAAGTCTGCCTTGTTGCCTTGCCAATATATTACATTTATAGGAGCAGATCTAGACACAGATCTAGACACCAAAGACATGATAGCAAAATTGCTTCAAGGGAGAGTGTAGACCATTCAACACCAAGTTGCAACTCTAATCGGGAGGAAAGACGAGATTTGTTCTAAAAATCCTGGGCTCAATGGCGGCAGCTGTAACTCTATTTCCCTTGATGCTTTTCCACATGAGGTTATTGCAGTGACTCCTCTTTGCTTAATGGTCCATGCGAGATCTACCCATGTCTCACAAAATTCTCATCAGAGACCTGCAATAAGGACCTAAAATGGTGGCTTAGTCTACCCAGCTGACGATAGGCATACAGTTCGTTCTCCCCCAACCAGTGGCCACAGTGACCACGGATGCTTCCCAGATAGGGTGGGGGGGCATTTTCTGGGACAGACTGTTCACAGAACTTGGCAACAACACGAGTACCATTTGCACATAAATGTCCCTCGAGATGAGAGCAGTGCTCCTGGCATTACAAGCACTTCACAGCTCTCTCCCCACAGGCATGATTGCGATTCAGATGGACAACATGTCAGTGATATGGTACATCAACGAGCAAGGTGTAACCAGATCCCTAACCCTTATGTCGAGAAGCCCTAAGAGTATGGCAATGGGCAATGTCCTCCCAACGCTTTCTGATTGTGATGCACATCCCAGGGAAATCCAACGTGATGGCAGACAAACTAAGCAGGGCTATCCTTGTGCCTCACAAGTGATCCCTGAAAATTGCAAATCAGATCTTTCGCAAGTGGGGCCAGTCTTGCTGTGATCTTTTTGCCACTTCCATCAATGTCAAGTGCAGCAATTATTTTGCCCTAGTTCTCCTGCCGGGGCAATCACCCAGGGTTCACTTGTTCACGATTGGCCCCCAGGACTTCTGTATGCTTTTCCTCTGATCCCCAAGGTACTTCAGAAAGCAAAATTGGTGGGTTTCAAGCTAATCCTCATTGCTCCCTACTGGCTTCATCAAATCTGGTTCCTGTTTTTATGGCCCCATCTCCTGGAGAAGCCTTGGATCCTGGACCCAGCTCCGGATCTGCTGATGCATCAGTCGGACACACTCCATCCTTCCTTACAGACCCTTAAGCTGACAGCTTGGTTCCTCCACTTCCGGTTTAGCCAGGCTTCCTGACATCTCCCTGGCCGTACAACATATTCTCATCTCATCGCACAAATTCTCTGAGGAAACTGTATACTAGTAAATGGAAATGGTTCTCTTGTCTCTTGTTGGGCTGTCAACAGTAATCAAGTCCAGGAGGATGAGGTGCCCAAAACAAAACCAATAAACAGGAAAAAAGCACAAGCAAGCCGTAACCACCTTAAAACAGTTTAATGTGTTCCACAGCAAGCAAAGCACAACACAGCACACAATGATGACGCTGAAACTACTACCAGTTCGTTTTAGTCTCCATCTTCATCAGAAAAATGCTGACGATCCAAACCCCTCCCCATTTATACTTTTTGCACACTGTCAAAACTTAAAATCACGTGACATTGAATTCAATTTTAACCCTTTCCTAAACGTACCTTAAAAACAGGCATAATAAATACAACTTTTCCATGTTTAAAACACTTTCACTTATCTAAAAACACACTTTCAAAACCTGTAGTTAATAAACAGATGGATATAAAAAAATGAATGCATGTTAAAACTGAATGATTTTTTTTTTACATTCATTTAATCTTGTTGAACAGTATTTCAAACGACATGTGTATGAAATTCATAACTTTGCTGCTCTTAATTTTAAAACTGGGGCTAGAGAGACCATGTCATTCAAACCCGGCCACCTATTGGCTTCTAATACCAGTTGCCAGTAAACCTCTCTATATTCCAATATGGTCTCCCAAGAACCACCCCTACCATCCATTACCACTTCATCTAATACAAAAAAAGTGCAAGAAGCGCCTTCATAGCTCAGTGTGTTTATGTGTTTCTGTTGTTACCCCTCTTAATGTTGTAAAGGTGTTCATATATTCTTTTGTTTAAATACCTTTCCGTCTTGCCTATGTAAAATGTTTGACATTTCTTACAGGTTGCAATGTAAACAAGTCCCTTACTTTTACAATTAAAATAGGATTTAGAGGGAATGTGTCTATTCCTGTTACTGACATTAATTTCAGAAGTATCCGCTATAAAAGGGCATTGTTGGCATGCTCCACACTTGAAGGTACCCACTTTTCTAATTAAGTTTCTCCCAAGTTTGTTTTCCATAAGATCCTTAATACATCTACCTTTTCTGAAGATGAATTTTAGTGGAACATCAAATTTTAAATTCAAATCGGAGTGCTTGGAAAATCTGTTTCATTCCCTCTGGACAATGTCTCTAATGACCTGTGCATCACCACTAAAATCCACAATAAAGGCATTCTCATAGGAATCCCTGTCCCCATTGCTCGTTACCCTGTCAACAATAATATTGATCCTTTTACTGCACCTATTTCAAAGGTACTAGAATTCCTGGCTGAAACTTTTAACCAAGGAGCAGCGCAGCAACTGTCTGAGTTCATTTGGCTGCTATTTCCAACTTCCATGTGGGAGAAATGGGTTCTAATGTTATGTCCCACAGGCTATGCAAAGCTTTTCTAAGGGGTACCATCCTTTTGAGACCCCCCATTAAGAGAACCACTTCCTTCTTGGGGTCTAAATTTAGTCCTAGCTGCCTTGATTCTTCCGCCATTCGAACCAACCAGTTCTTGTGTTCTAAAATGTTTGACATGGGAGAACGATTTTCTTGATCACCATTACCCCAGCTAGGAGGGTATCATAATTTCAAGCCCTTTTCATTCGTTCCCCTTATTTAATCTTCCACAAAGGATAGGGTTTCTCTCAGGACCAACCCTTCCTTTGTGCCAAAAGTTTGCTCAGAGTTCAATCTGAATCAGTTAATAGAACTAACAGTGTTTTTTCCGAACTATGGTAACAAGGCAGAGTATAAACGCCACCAATTGGATGTTCATAGACCATTACATTTCTGTTTGTCTGAATTCTTGAGTCCTGTGCAGTCTGACCAACTGTTTGTATCCTTTGCAGAGAACAAAAACGGAACTCCAGTATTGAAAGTGACTTTATCAAAATGGATTTCGGATACCATTATTTATGTCTACAACTCTGAGCAAACCATTACCAGGGAAAATTCGAGGACACTCAACCAGGGCTTTGTCTACCTCTACTGCCTTTCAGGCCAGACTGCCTTTAGACTCAATTTGTGTGGTGGCTACGTGGGTTAACCCCCATACCTTCATTACAAATTACAAAGTAGATGTGGCCTCCCGGAACAGGGCATACTTTGGTTCCACGGTTATGAAGAGTATATTCCATTGAGCTACCCAAGAAGGTGCTGGGGATGCTCTTCCAACCAACAAGAAGGAAGGAGAGATGGGGACAACATAACCTAAAGAAGTTATGTACTTACCATAACATTCCATGTTTGTTGTCCTTGATCTCACCTTCCTTCTTGCATCCCACCCTCCTTCCCCCTCCTGGAGGATCGAGAGGAGTTATCAGTCTTTGGCTATATAGGCCTTTATTCCCTTCCTGCCTTATGAGTTGGATAATAATTCTACTTATGGCTTGAGGGTCTTTTCTTATATACATACACATTATATATTTTGTTATATATGTCAATAGTTTGTATATCTACACATTGTGGCTTAGTTTTATGGGTTATCACAAATGAGATCTGGGTAACTAGCACTAGGCATGATGGGATAGGGTCTAGCCTCGAGCCAGTGAAAGCTCTTGAGCTTTAGAATATGGCCGAGTCGGAGCCGAGGGTCGGCTCTGAACCCAACCAACAAGAAGGAAGGCGAGATCAAGGACAACAAACATGGAATGTTATGGTAAGTACATAACATTTTGTAAGCTTCAACAAGTTATCTGAGCACTTTGAAGAGGATGATTGATAAGGTAATTGGTGAAATCTGTTTATTATGGCTGCATCTTCAGTGATTAGAAGGAGTACTTCAGACATTATCAGTAT
Organism: Protopterus annectens; assembly: GCF_019279795.1. Taxonomy (NCBI): domain Eukaryota; kingdom Metazoa; phylum Chordata; order Ceratodontiformes; family Protopteridae; genus Protopterus; species Protopterus annectens. Next base: position 116,435,965 of record NC_056751.1, on the reverse strand, counting down.
CTGAATAGTGTACTGAAGTAAGATTAGCGCCGTCTCACTAATCACCAAATTTCTGTTTGGGCCTAGAATCTCATGGGTAAAGTCAGAAACTGGCAAAAGATGGTCCTTTTTTAATTAATCTGACATGAGTTTCGTAGAGCTTTAAGTTTTGCTTTTGCAGTCAGATATAGAAAATTGCTACTAACAAAGGCCCTTTTTTAGAATTCCTATTTGGGTATCATTTTGTTGCCAACTTTATAAAAGAGGAAAAGGAGGCGATTAGTCTTGGGACACTTCTAAAATGAAAAACATTTTAGTAGTCTCCTCAAAATAGGCATTTGAGTCTTGGACATTCTAACGAGGAAACTTGTAAGAGTTCAGAAGTTTTTTTTCCCCTTTAGTGTTGAATTCCTGTTGCTCTTCAGCAGCACTGGATAGTAGTGTTTGCTTTCAGGGATTGTTATTCTAGTTTTCTCCCACATTTAAGGTTCTTTTCATTTTTGGTGGGCAGGGATCATTTGTAGCTCTTTTTGGTGACATTTCTGAGAGTTTTCTTAAACACTTGGTCCAGATAATAGCTGTTATGTTAAAAGGTTTTATTGTGTACCCTTACCTGGATGGCTGTTTTGTTGCCATCAGAGGAGCAATTTCTAGAGGATTAAAGGTTTGTTCTTTCTGTGTTCAGAACTTGCAGTTAGTGGCACAAATTCATGCTTTCAGACTCTTACATTTTTAAGTAAAAACTTTCTGGAGGCAGTCATGGATACAGATTTCATAATGGTCTCGGGACAACACTGTTGGTAGGCTTTAACACTTCTGTCTGATAACGAAGAAGTCGGTATGGCTTTTTTTTCCTTCCCCTTAGAGTAACGTTGATTGTGTATTAGCGAAGATACAGCTGTAGGTAACATGAGACTTTGCTAAGTTTGCACGGTCTTCAATTCTTCTCATTCAGAAACTATTAGTTGCTCAATTGTGCTTTGGAGAATTAACCTCTATGGAGTCTTTGGGTCCTTGCAGTGGAATTTAATAAAGTCTGAAAACCGTTTTTTTTATTTTCCCCCTAAGGCTGTGTGGTGACTTTCTCTTCAAATTTAGCAATGCGTGCATGCTGTGGGCAAATAGCCCAAGAAGCTTTTCATACCCAGTGCCTTTTCTGTATAGGTTTTGACTGTGGTAAACGAGTTGTATTTTATTTGCTTTTCTTAACATGAAAGTGAGGTAAAGAGGCTTGAAAACACTTATGAAAGGGGCTTCCTAATTGTAAAGTTTATAGCAACACAGTGGAGGTTAAAGGGAAAGGAGTAAAGAAGTTTGAGCAAAAATTTGAAAGAGAAGAAGGTCCTGACGCTAAAACTGCAAGTCCTCCTAAAGCTGGCTGAGAGTCATCTCTGACAGTTTCCCATCCAGGGATTTTGGAGTCTGTTAAGTCCGACAGAAAAGACAGCACTGCAGTTGGTCCTAAGGCAGCAGCATCAATCCCGACGACTTCATTTGTAATGCAGCCCTGGCGATTCAGAAATTACAACACAATGAACCAGTGTGTGTTTTTATAGAACCTCCAACATTACATGTGCTCAGTTGCAATCAGTAGATGTCTTTCAGTAGTCACTTTCCTGTAAGTAATTTTTAACATCTAATTATGAATATTTTGCAGAGAGATGCTTTATTTATACAACCAGTAGCTGCTGGTGTCAGTCACCTAACTAAACTAACATCTTCTAACAAGTTACCTGTGATGATCACAGAGAAAAAAGAAGAGGAAATATCCATTATTAAGTGACAGTTTGTCAAAATTCAGTGCCCTTCTAAACCTTGGGTTCACAGCAACCTATGCGTAATTGTTCACTGAAACTCTGTATAACCATGTAAATGGCTGCTTATAGGCTGCTGTACTTAACGGAAGTAACCCCAAAGCAAGTCACACTGGTGGAATCCTAACTTTAACAGGGTATATATCAAAAGGGGCAAAAGTCACGGCCAAAATCTGAATGAGCAACTGTCATAATGACAAGAGCTCACTAATAAGAGGACTGATGAAATGCAAGAGAGCCAATTACAATGTCAGGATAGCCTCTTGGGCTAATGACGACCACAAGGCCTTCTACAGCTATGTCGAAACCTTAAAAGATAAAACACAGCATTCTGCTGATTTAGTAGTTAAATGGTACCACCTTCACCAAGCAGAGTGATACAGCAAGTCTGTTGGCTGACGGATCCTGCTACTTCACCCCCACTTTCCCCTTGCCTCCCCCCTGTGAAATTTCAAGCAGCATAATCCCCCTCAAACCATTAGCAGGGAGCAGGTCATAGCGGTAGTTGCTAAAGCCAGAGACAGCCTGAATATCCTGAGTTGCCTGCTAAAAAGCTTGAAAGATAACCTATCGGGACCACTTGAGTTGCTTTTCAGTAGCCACCTCAAAACAGGCTACGCAGCATACGAATGTAGCTGTTGCCTGTCTTCACAAGGCTGGACCTTCAACAGAACCTGGAAACTACAGACCCATTAGTTTGACTAATCTAATATGCAAAGCCATGGAACAAATTATCATGAAAATGATCAAAGACCTTTGCAGCCTATAGACACTGAGCCCATCTGTTTGGTTTTGTCAAAGGAAGGTCATGCTTACTTAACCTGGTAGACTTCTTTGAGAGGGTTATCAAGGCAGTGGCCGCATACTGCCTACCTAGACCTGACTAAGGTGCTTGATGCAATACCCCACTCAGGTCTTGACAAACTCACAGAAGTAGTTCTAAATCCCTTCATAACTCACTGGATTGCTAGCTGGCTCACAGATAGAACCTAAGAAGTCAGGGTTGGTGAGACTACCTCCACCAAATGACTAGTCACCAGTGGAGTACCTCCAGGGATCAGTGCTGGACCCACTATTTGGCATCTACTTCCCTGAGGTCAAGGCTAATGTTAAGGGCCTCTTGCTCACCAGAATTGCTGACTACTACAAATTGGGAGCGGTCATAGATTCCCCATGACAGTATTATCCAACAAGAGGGAGTAACATAGAAAAGTGGCTGAAAGCCACAGATTAAAACTCAGTAGTGCCTTTTGGGGGAAAAAGTCCACCCAAGTTAATGATCCCATCAGAAAGATCCCCCTAAGAATTCACCCAGCAGTTGGGGAACTGGAAACACATATGTAGACGGTAATCTGTCCTTTTGACCAACACGTAGCCAAGGTGGTAAGAAAATCATCCTGTGTCATCCAGCTGTAAGTAAGGGTATGGCATAAAGGACCAATCAAGTTAATAGTACCACGTTACTCAGCCCTTATCAGACCCTTCATTGAGTACATTGACCCCTTTGGCATGTGCCTGCCAGGCATATGCAACATTTTGTAACGCCCATGGAGGTTTCACACCAAGAGAATTCAATTTTTGTATCTCTATACTCTGTCTTCTACAGGTTATGGGGAAGCGATTTTATGCCTGGCCTGTAAATCATCCTCAGATTTGGTTCTGATCTCTCTTTTGCATGTCTGCAAAATCAATAACACTAGAAATACTGTACCCAAGGATTTTAAACTTTGCTTGTGACATACATTTCTGTGTCATCAGTTAAGTACTGTTTATCTCCAAGGATCCCCATACTCT
>NC_056751.1:116327378-116427378 GCF_019279795.1 Protopterus annectens | reverse complement strand
TCTACAACCTATGTGGTACATTTGCTTGTAGATGAAGGTAAAGTTTATATTGATGCATGCATATCGATATGTATAATATTGCTTACTTTTTGGGGGAACCTGACATCGGGGGCAAGAAAAACTAAAGAAAATGGCGTCTGCTGCAAGTTTTATACCCCTGACGACCTGACGTCATGGAAGAGAATACAGCAACCGACGCAGGACCCAAGACTTTGGAATTCAGGCCGACTGAGGGCAACCTGCCAGCAGATTACCCAAATGTAATGACTGCAACAGTGAATACACTCTAACATCTACATTTATGGTAAGTGTACACAACTGTATTATGTGGACCGGGTGGTGCAGAGGCTCCTCGAGAACCCAGCTCTTGTTAAATTATCGTCCTCAACCCAACCGGCCTCTGGGCTTATGACCATTCCACCTGCTGTGACGACTCCTCCTTCGAGCTGAGTAGTGCTTTCAGAGCCGGGAGTGGAGGATCTGATGATTGTGGAGCCTTCTGAGCCAAGTCCTGTTCCAGTGCCCTCAGCTCCGTCAACCCTGACTTCTTCGATTCCGTTGGAAGAGTCTGGGAGCTGACACTCTCTCATTGGTTCTGGGGGGGGGGGGTTGAACCAATGCGTCTGTTCCGACTCTTCCCCTCCGGGCTTTGGCACGGATGAGCTTGGCTCCGTCCTCTGGTTCGAAGCCAACTGTCTTGGCGCCAGGGAAGTTGCTGTCTTCGGAACCGGAGGCTTCCTTGGGTCAGAGTAGTGGTGCCTTCGTTGCCATGAGGAGGGTTATATCATCTTAAGATACGCATGTTGTCAGGTCCCTCCTCATCCCATAAAGTGCCGCTTTCTGCCTGTACATCGCAGGTCCCTGTGAAGTGTCGAGACCCAGAGCCTCAGTTAACCCCATTGGGTGATCCTTGCTCTACTGGACATCACCAGAAGTCCCCACTGATGAGGTTCCCAGGAAGTGACTTTGTAAGAGGAGGCATTTAGATTCCCCGCAGGAGTCTTTAACATCCGATACCAACTTAGAGGAATCGGAAGGGTCCTCATGGTCCCCCTTGGAGGATATCTCCTGTGCTGATATCCTGGAAGTCCTAAAGCAGAGGGGTGACTAGCAGTCCATTAGCCCTATTGAGGATGTGTCTGTGCTCCTGAAGGCCTTTGGGTCTCAACCTTCCACCTCTTGGGTGACTCCGCCCTTCTAGTTGATAGACTTGGTTGCTTGAAGGGCGTGGAAGTCTCCTGATTCAATGGAACTGGTCCCTCGGAGGCCCAGCAAGTTTATCACTTACCCCTAAGAGAAGACATTTTTCACTAAGGGAGTCCCGGTTGATGCCATGGTGGTGACAGCAGCCACCAAGAAAGAGATGTCAGAAACCTCTTCTACTGTCCATCCTCCTAATAGGGATTCCAGGATGATGGACAGATACGGGAAATGCATATATAGTTCTGTGACTTTTGCTATGCGATCGCTTAAATATTTGACCCATCTTCAAAGAGAAGTCCTGAAAGGGCTTGGAGATGCTCTGCAGGGTAATATGGATGGAACTGTCTCTGAGAAGGTGACAGCGCAACTTAATACCCTTAACTCCATAGTGAACTTGTCCATGTGGCTCATTTCCTATGCTTCCGATGGTTCGAGTCAGGCAGCGGGTTCAGCGATAGCTCTTCGGAGGTGGTCCTGGATGTGCTTCTGCACCTTTGCGAAGCCTTCAAGTCTTCCTTTGTCAACACCCCATTCGATGGCTCTTCTCTTTTTGGGCCGAAAGTCAAGGAGACTCTCACTAGGTGTGAGCAAGAGGGAAAGACTCTATCTGCCATAGGAGTCCATTTTTCCACCCCTACCAGACCATACCCCAAAGGGCAGAAAGGTGGAAAAATGTGGTTCCGAGTCCCAAAGAGCTTTCCAGAACACACGTAGTCAACCCCCCTCCAGGGACGGAGGAGGGGGGATAATAATGGAAGATGCCGCCCCGGCGACAGAGGGGGGTCCGTAGAACCAAGACAACTGGGATCAGTTCTTTGGTAAGCTCCATCAGTGCTCCTGAAAGGAGGCCCAACTGTCCTGCTCTGGAGGCAGTCTGAGGTCGCTTGGCTTTGTATCCAGATGCCTGGCTAGGAATTACAACAGATTCTTTGATACAAAGCATCATTACCAGAGGTTACATCATTCCATTCTTAAAAAAAAACCCTCCTGTGGGGAAAAAAATCCCAGACGTTCCACCCAGTCTCCGGGATCAAGCAGCCATAGAAATTCAGAGGCTGCAGGAAAAGTTATCCAACCAGTCCCAGCAGACCAGATAGGATCCGGGACTTACTCCAGATTATTTTTAGTTCCAAAGAACAGGGGACTGAAGGCCCATCTTGGATCTCAGCAGACTCAACACATTTGTAAAGAAGTTGTTCCAGATGGTCATGCTTCAGTCTGTTCTCCCATTCCTCGGAGTGGGCAATTTTGGATGTGCTCTATAGATCTCAAGGATGTGTACTACCATATCAAAATGGCCAGGCCATCCAAAGATCATCTGCGTTTCTGGCTGGGAGCCGGTCACTACCAATTCAGAGCACTGCCCTTTGGACTCGCAACAGCCCCCAGAGTGTTTACCAAATGCATGGCAGTGGTTACGGCTTACCTGAGGCATCTAGGATTCTGAGTGTTTCTGTATCTGGCTCCTTTCCACTGCCTCCAGACATCAACTAATTAATTCTGTCCAGGATCACACTCTCAATCTCTGCTCTGTTAGGCATCGCTATCGATTTTGAAAAGTCTGCGTTGTCATTGCAGCGTATCTCCTTTATCAGAGCAGAACTGGACACCACCACTGCCACAGTAAGATTGCCCCTGGACAGAATAATCACTCTCCGAAACCAGGTCTTTGACATTTTCCAGAGAAGGAATGTACCTGCCCTTCAAGTACTGAAGCTACTTGGCACCATGACAGCTACGCTTGTAGCAGTTCCTCTGGGACGTATGCACATGAGGATTCTTAAATGGTTACTATTCACCCAGTGGTCTTACCAACAACTTCCCATGTCATTCTTATTCATGATTATGGACTCTTGCAAGAAGGATCTTCGCTGGTGGTTGACCAGCCAACCAGTTACAGTGGGTCGACCATTTGTTTCTCAATCGTCATCAGCCACGTGACCACAGATGCTTCTCTGATGGGGGGGGGGGGGCTTTTTCAGGTAAGAACAGCCCAAGACACCTGTTCGGAGACAGAGTCACAGTTGCACATCAGTGTTCTTGAGCTGAGAGCGGTGCTTTTGGTGTTGCAGCACTTCCACAACTCTGCCTCTAGGGACGATTGCGATACAGACAGACATGTCAGTGGTCTGGTACATCAGCAAGCAAGGGGGAACCAAGTCTTACCCCCTGTGTCGAGAGGCCTTGAGAATTTGGCAGTGGTCTGTATCTGCCAGGCACTTTCTGATAGCAATGCATATCCCGGGGAAATCCAACGTGATAGCTGACAAACTGAGCAGAGCCATCCTACTACCACATGAGTGGTCTCTCAAAAACGAAGTTGTGGAGATGATTTTCCGCAGATGGGGCCAGCCTTGCTGCGACCTGTTTGCATCCCCTATGAATGCCAAATACAGAAGCTACTTTGCCCTGAATCCCCGTCCGGGGGACCGCCCAATGGACTCGCTCGTACACTATTGGCCTCAGGACTCCTGTATGCATTTCCTCCTATACCCCTGATTCTGAAATTCTTGCAGAAAACCAAAACCTTTGGAAGGACTGTAATCTTAATAGCCACGTTTTGGCCTTGTCAGATTTGGTTCCCCTTCCTTCGACTGTATCACCTGGAGGAACCTTGAATTCTGGACCCAGTTCCAGACCTACTGACACATTCGTCAGGGGCCCTCCATCCCTCCCTTCATTCCCTCAGAATGACAGCTTGGCTGCTCCAATTCCCTGCCTAGCCAGGTCACAGGATTTTTCTTCGGAGGTACAACACATTCTTGTATCTTCGCATAGGGCTTCCACCAGAAAGTTGTATGCTAGTAAATGGAAGCAATTTCCCATTTGGGCCTCCCAGAATAACATTGATCCCTATTTTTTCGTCCCGATTGCTAGTATACTGGAATTCCTATCTAAGCTTTTTCATGAAGGTGGTGCAGCTGCCATGATTAGAGTTCAATTGGCTGCGATCTCGAATTTTCACCTTGGAGCTGAAGGTTCTAGTTTGATGTCTCACAGATTATGTAGGGCCTTCCTTAAGGGCACCATTCATCTTGGGCCACCTGTTAGACAACCCTTTACTCCCTGGAATCTAAATTTTGTGCTGTCATGTATTAATCTTCCCCCCTTTGAGCCTGCATCATCCTGTCAGTTGAAGTTTCTTTCTTGGAAGACTATTTTCTTGGTGGCCGTTATGAGCTCCATGCCCTTTCTATCAAACCCCCATATTTGGTGTTCCACCCATATAGGGTATTACTGAGGACTAATCCCTCATTCTTGCCAAAGTTGTGTTCTGAGACCAGTCTGAAACAAACTATTGAACTTCCAACCTTTTTCAGTAATCATTCTAATAAGCTGGAATACATGTTGCATAAACTTGATGTTCACAGACAATTGAGGTTCTATTTGGACAGGACAAAAGAATTTAGAAGATCTGACCAACTCTTTGTATGTCATGCTGATGCTAAGAAAGGATTACCAGTTTCTAAAGTTACCCTTTCCAAATGGTTGACTGACTGCATTAAATTTATCTACTCTTCAGCGAACCAAACATTAGAGTATGGCATGAAGGCGCATTCAACTAGAGCAGTCTCCACTTCTTCGGCTAATACGGCTCGATTACCTTTGGACACTATATGTGCAGCTGCCACTTGTTCTAAGCCTTATAGCTTTATCACTCATTACAAAGTGGACAGTGCCTCCAGGGACAGGGCTTCCTTTGGTTCCACTGTCCTCAGGAATATACTCCCTTGAGCCACCCAGGTTTAGGGTGCTTGGGATGCTACCCATGTGTAAGAATAAATGGCGAGATTGAACAACTTCACATAAAGTTATGTACTTACCATAACGTTGCATGTGAGTTGTTCATCTCGCCTTTATTCTTACATTTCTACCCACCTTCTCCCTCCAGGGTCTCAGAGTGAGTAGACTTTGGGTCTGGTGGTCTTGTTCTGGGACTTCTTATTCCAGCTTGAGTATTTATTGAGTTACACCTGTTCATGCTGGGTTTAGCAAATTAGATCTGAGATAGGACATAGAGCATCATGGGATAGGGACCTGGCCTCGAGCTACTCGGAGATCTTTAGCTAGTAAAGCGGCCAACTTGGAGCCGATGGTTCGGCTCCGAACCCATGTGTAAGAATAAAGGCGAGATGAACAACTCGCATGGAACGTTATGGTAAGTACAGAACTTCTTTTTATTAGACGATCCTTTGAACAACGACAATCCATTTGGCACCAGAGCAGAAGAGGTTCTTAAAAAGATGGAAGAAAAAGCTAAATCTATGCAGACAAAGAATTCTTGCAAGTACAGCCTCTTAGATTCGGTAGGCATTGCCCATCGAAACATTGGTCCTTTCCAGCCCCCCTCAAGGCCATCTCAAACTAGACCCAGGGGAAACGGACCCCCCCCTGACTACAGTCTCAGGGTATGCAGCAATCTAAACAGTCGAGTGCCTCCACCTCTATAGCAGGGAGTGCTAAGCCACCCCCTTACGAAAAGAATTCCCAGTGGCGTCTCAACTCCACTCCCCACCTCTGCCCAACTGCTTGTGCCCCTAGGAGGAAAACTTCCCCTTCATGCAAAAAACAGGATTCCCATCACCAAAGATTGATGGGTCCTCAACATTGTATCCCAGGGGTACAATTTTACTTCCATTCACTGCCATCCCCAAAAGGGTTCCCAGACCTTCCTCTAAACCAGTGAGCAGAGGCACAAAACCAAGTTCAATCCCTGCTCTCTAAAAGGACAATTCATCCTGTTCCTGCAGAACAGATAGGTCAAGGATTCTATTCCAGACTTTTCGTGGTACCCAGAAAAGAGGGCTGTTGGCACCCAATCCTAGATTTTTTCAATTCTCAACACTTTCCTGGTGGTACCAAAATTCAAAATGCTCACCCTGCAGCAGCTTCTACCTATGCTAGCCACCCTGGACTTAAGCTTCTTTTATCTACACATCCCTATAAGGGAGTCATGCAAGAAATATCTACGATTCAGGGCAGGATTTATGCATTATCAGTTCTCTGCACTTCCCTTTGGCTTATCTACTGCTCCCAGAGTATTCACAAAATGCCTGGCTCCAGCCATTGCTTACTGCAGACAGAGAAATATCCAAATTTACCCGTACTTGGATGACTACCTGATTCAGGCAGACAGTCAGGAAATGCTGTTGCAGCACCTGACGTGTAAAAAAAACTTTTAACCTCCCTGGGGTACACGGTACACTATCAATGAAAAGAAATCTAAACTAGTCCCCTGTCAAAAGATTATAGTCCTGGGAGCAAGCTTGGACACAGCATCCCAGATGGCATTCCTCACTCAATAAAAACAAGCCTGACAGACTATTTTACTCAAATGGCCACCAGAACCCAGCTATCCGCAAGGAAAATCCTGCAGGTCCTAGGGTTCATGGCTTCATGCATCCTACTAATTCCATATGCCAGACTGCATATGAGGAAACTTCAGTGGTACTTGAAAAGTCTTTGGTGCCAACATTCTGAGGACCTGGAAAGTCATTCCTATCATACCCTAAGGACAGTGTTTCTTTGGTGGGCATCAGCATGCAACCACAACAACGGACTGCCCTTTACTCAACCCCACGCTGCCCAAACCCTAACCACAGATGCATCAGACTATGCCTGGGGGACACACATGGACGGCAAGTGTATTTAGGGCCACTGAAGCAGAAGTCAAATTCATCTGCACATCAACCAAAAAGAGATGCTAGCTGTGCAGCATGCTCTGACAGATTTCAGATCACTGCTCTCATTAGGACACCTGCTAATAAAAACAGACTACACCACAGTTATGTGGTACATCAGCAAGCAGGGGGAAACCACTCTTACCACACTCTGCAGGCTAGCCATGGCCCTGTGGAACATGGCCTTGGACATTCGGGTCCATCTGCAAGCTCAATTCCTGCCAGGCAAACAAAATTCACTGACAGACTACATAAGCAGAAATCTCTTAGACCCACACGAGTGGTAATTAAATCCCAGCACTTTCAACCTTCTGATTCAGAAATGGGGGACCCCAGAAGTGGATCTCTTTTCCTCCCTCTGCATTCACCAGCTCAGCATATTCTGCACCAGTACTCCTCATAGCAGGGCCTGGAAAGTGGATGCCCTATCCTTCCTGTGAGTAAATCTCTCAATCTATGCCTTTCCCCCTCTACCCCTTCTCCTAAGAGTATTGCTCAAGATAAGACAGGACAGACCAAGGACAATTTGGATTGCCTCAGACTGGCCCCGCCAGCACTAGTACCCACTCTTGCGCAGCCTGTCACCGGTGCCACCTTGGCAACTACACCAGAACCCAACCCTGCTCTCTCAGCAGGGGGACAGATCTTGCATCCGCAACTGCAAACCCTGAATCTTGCAGCTTGGCTTATTCCTTGAATTCTCCTCCAGTAACCAGCCTAAGCAAGCAGGTGCTAGACATCATTCTTGAAGCCTGAAGACCCAGTACAAGGAAATCCTATGCTGATAAGTGGAAAAGGTACTACTACTGGATTCAATGCTCCTGGATTCAATCTAAAGGAGAGGACACAACTCTGTATTCCCTGCCTCTAATCCTGGATTACTTAGCAAATCTACTCCACAGAGGCCTATCCTTCTTCTCCATTAAGATCTATGCCTCTGCCATTTCGGCTCATTACACTGAGCCACCTCTCTTATCTCGCCCTCTTATCAAACAGTTCCTGAGAGGGGTAAACAACTTAAGGCTGCCAAGGAGAGCACCCACCCCTGCTTGGGACCTTAACTTTGTACTGGAAAAGCTCACTCTTCCTCCCTTTGAGCCATCAGTGTTAGCAGATTTAAAATTCCTCTCTTGTAAAACAGCCTTGCTTCTGGCCATCACTTCAGCTAGAAGAGTGTCTGAGCTACAAGCATTGATGGCTGTGGAACCCTTCATGGTTTTCCTCAGGACTAACCCTTCCTTTATGCCTAAAGTGGCGTAAAGTGTGGCTCTCAACCAATCTATCCATTTGCAAGCTTTCTTCCCTAATCCTCAAAATAAAGGGGAAAGGATCCTGCACTCCTTGGACGTGCACAGACAGCTCAGATTCTACCTTGATAGGACTAAGCCCTTCAGGAAATCTGACCAGTTACTAGTCAGCTTTGCACCAGGGGCAGAAGGCAAGACCATTTCAAAACAGTTTCCAAATGTATAGCACACTGCATCAATTTTTGCTACAAGCACCATGGTAAACCAACCCCTCAGGGGGTCAGAACACCTACAACTAGGGCAAATTTTACCTCTACAGCATTCCTCAGGGGAGTCCCTACCATGGACATCCTGGAAGCTGCTACCTGGAGTTCTGTGCACACCTTCACCAAGCATTACCACCTCCCTATCTTTTCCAAATCCAGGGCGGGTTTTGCAACAGCAGTTCTGCAAGGCATACTAGCCAGCCCCCAACTCTTCTTGACTGCCTCCACCCTTCTTCAGCTTTGGGAATCTACCAAAGTGTGATGACTGCAACAGTGAAACACATAAAACCATAGTACAGTTGTGTACACTTATCATAAATGTAGATTTTCAAGTGTATTCACTGTTGCAGTCCTGATTTCCCTCCCTCCAGCCCCCTTGTCTCTCTCTCTCCACTCTGTCTATTACTCACCCCTTTCAGGGGTATTTGTATTTACTTTTACTGGTGGTGTTTTCCCCAGCATAACTTAGCTGCCTGTTTGGGGGGCTCCTGACATTTGGGGCAAGAAAAACTGATGTAATGGTGATGGCTGTCTGTTTTTATACCCCCCCGACGACCTGATGTAATTCCTGGAGCAACAGCAACCTACACAGAAATACTGAGTCTCTGGTATTCGGGCCGACTGAGGGCTATCTGCAGGCAAATAACCCAAGTGTGATAACTGCAACAGTGAATACACTCTAACATCTACATTTATGGTAAGTGTACACCACTGTATTTTATGCAACCAGCGTATTGTACATTTTTTATTTTTTATATTCTTCCCCCAACAGATTTGTTTGTTTTTCAATTGAATTGTACAGGTTATAGGTCACGTTAAAGGTGGGAAAAGTTTTGAAATTATTTATTGTGGCCTCATTTTTTATATCACAAAAACCTGGCATTTAACAGAGGTGTGTACACTTTTTCATATCCACTATACATCGCAGATTTCTCTGTACAAGGTTATTGAGCTGAAAAGTAAAAATACTTTTTACATCAAACTGAAAGAGATAATACATTATGAAGGCTCTGTCTTTCGAGACAGCTTCTTTCCGGGTCTACTAAAAATCAGTGCAGACAGTACTGTAGTTGTGGTACATGAAAATGAAGTAAGAGGGGATTCTGGATCCTCTGTTATAAGAGGAAGTAAGTTGGATATGTGGATGTGCTTACAGTACTTTGCTTCTGATATTTGCATGTTTTCACACTGTGGCAAAATGACTGCAAAGTAAGTCAGCTTATCTTCCTGGCAGCACAAGAATTGCAATTAGAGCCTCCAGATGTTCTTAGTGTTTCACTGTTGCAGTCATTGAGGGCAACCTGCCAGCAGATTACCCAAATGTAGTCAGCCTGAATTCCAAAGTCTTGGGTCCTGCATCAGCTGCTGTCACCCCTTCCCTGACGTCAGGTCATCAGGTGTATAAAACATGCAGCTGACACCATTTTCTTCAGTCTTTCTTGCCGTGCGGTGCCCGAAGCAGAAGCAGTTTGCAAGTGCCGGTTAGCCGACTCCTGAAATTTTTGTTTTCGTGTTTCAAAACCGAAGTCTCCAAACTAAAGCTTAGTACCCCATTGGGGAAACTTTTTTTCTTGCTTTTTACCGATGTCAGAAAAAGTTAATAATTGTATTAGTTGTGGGAAGCAAATACCTCATAAGGATTTCCATTTATGCTGTATTTCTTGCCTAGGCCATGATCACAACGTGCCTGGCTGTTTTGTGCTAGATTTAACCAACACACTAAGCGTCAGTATATTTTTGCATCCAAGTATTTTGGAAACAGATTTAGCTACCCAGAAATGTTGTCCGATAGCAATCCGACTACCGGAGTACATAAAAAACAAAGAAAAGGACAGAAAGGTAGTCGAGATCCAAAACAGACGACGAAGCTTCTCTTAAGCCAGTCGCTGGTTCGCCGGTACTCAGTGAGGTGCTTTCGCAGCCCCTGATACCCGCTACCTTCGAGTCGCAGGCCTTTACCGACACCCATGTGGAGTCCGGCATGCTGCAAGATACTCAAGGTATTGGACTGACGGATGTATCTCCCTCAGATGGGTCCGGAGCCACTGAGCAGGTGCCGGCTTCTGAGGGTGTATTCAGACCAACATTTCTATATCAAACCGACAAAAGCTGCAAAACCTTATAAAACAGATTATCAAAATGGTTGAAGACCTTATTACCTTTGTCAGGGCTACCCATCCCCCTCCAGAAGAGGCCTAGGCAAGACACTGACTGAATCTTCAGATCAGGTTTCTATTTCTTCTGATTCCTCTTCTGATCAGGAATCATCTTTACCTCCCTATGAGGATTCTGATGCTGAGGAGTCTATTTCATCTGCATCTCCTCCTGAGGATTATTCATTTGGAGAAACCTTGCATACTTTGAGGGAGCATTTTCACTGGGAGAGTCAAGACTTTCAGAATCAAAAAAAGAGGCTCAAGGATTTCCTTCTCCCTCAACACAAGCCTTTAGCCATTCCCCCTGTTTTAGACTTTGTGGATGATGTGTTTTCAGAGTCAAGCCTGACTCCTTAACTCCGGCTCCCAGTAAGCCTGACTGATATTACAGGGTCCCTGACTCTCATAAATTTTTTTTTAGGAAACCCTGCTGCTGATCCTGAAACTATTTCACAGGGTCCAAAGGGAGTTAAGGCCTCAACAGCAAAAAACCCTACCCCCTCCGACAGAGATTCAAGGGCACTGGACAGTTGGGGAAAAAGGTTTATACATCTGCAACCTTGGCATTCAGGGCCTTAAACTGTCAATTTCATATGCTTAAATACCAAAAACGTTATGGGATTTCTGAAGCAGAAAATGATTGATTTCTGAATGTGCAGAAAATAAGGAATTGCATGCAGCTGAACAAGTTGGAAAGCATAATTTGCAATGTGGTTTTGATTCTTTAGAGACCTCCTGCAGGGCCGCAGTTACTTGATCTGTGATTAGGAGGCATGCCTGGTTAAAGGAACAAAATTTGCATGATCATGTTAAAGCTAAATTGCTAGATGCACCTTTACAACATGATTCTCTGTTTGGTATTGAGGCAGAAGAGGTTTTAAAGAAAATGGAAGACAAAGCTAAGTCCATGCAAACTGTTAAAGATTTCTTACAAGTGCAGCCACCTAGATTCAGTAGACACTGGCCTACAAAAAATTGGTCCATTCCTGTGTCAGACAGAGCACAAAGGGGCAAATCCAGACACCCTAAGGGTTCCAGGTACCAGGCTCAAGACTCATACAGGTCAAAGCAATGGGGTGCATCCACCTCCAAAT
The DNA here is from genome assembly GCF_019279795.1 of Protopterus annectens. Taxonomy (NCBI): domain Eukaryota; kingdom Metazoa; phylum Chordata; order Ceratodontiformes; family Protopteridae; genus Protopterus; species Protopterus annectens. The sequence continues at coordinate 116,415,731 of NC_056751.1, read as the reverse complement.
CTGGAGGAGATAAAAAAGTGCAAACCTACAGAAAGCAATCCCAATAACTTTCCTCTGCCTACACCAGGCACTTATCTATTGGCAGCACCCCTAGGGGAGAATTAGCACTTTTTGCTCAAAATTGGCAGTTAATAACCCAGGACAAGTGGGTACTAAACATCATATCACAAGGATACAGATTCCATTTCCACACTCTGCCAATGACAAGTGGTTGGCCAGATCTGCCAAAAAATCAATGGGCAGAGGCACAGAAACAGGTTACGTCCCTCATGGATATGGGGGACATTTAGACAGTACCAGAACAGGAAAAAGGACATGGATTTTACTCAAGACTCTTCTTGGTACCCAGAAAGGACAAGGCCTGGCGGCCAGTACACATACCTGGACATTCCAAAATTCAAAATGCTCACTTTGCAGCAGCTTCTGCCCATGCTGGGCAAGAATGCTTGGCTGGTGACTTTAGACCTATAAGAGGCATACCTGCATGTCCCAATAAGACAGTCGTGCAGAAAATACCTCCGATTCAAGGCTGGCGTAATGCATTACCAATTCTCTGCATTGCCCTTTGGCTTATCTACTGTACCCAGAATCTTCACAAAGTGCCTGGCACCAGTAATTGCATTTTGCAGACAAAGAAGTATTCAAATATATCCTTACTTGGACAACTGTCTCATTCAAGCAGTGAACAAGTACACTCTTCTACGACACCTGGCGTTTGTGAAAAGGCATCTAACATGCCTAGGATACACAATAAACGCAAAGAAATCACAACTGATACCCCTCAAAAGATAAATTCCTGGGTGCAAGCTTGAATACAACTGCCCAGATGGCTTACCTCATGCCAGACAAACAAAGGCAACTGACTACTTACTTCAAACTGATGGCAACAAAAACCCAGTCTTCTGCTAGACCAATTCTGCAGGCTCTGGGCTTCATGGCATCCTGCATCCTACTAATTCCATATGCAAGACTGCATATGAGGAAACTTCAATGGTACCTAAAAAGTTTATGGAGTCATCATTCACATAGTCTGGAAACTATGATTCCTCTCATTCCTTGCCTGCAATAGGAGTTTCTATGGTGGGCAAAGGCCTGTCACCAAAACATGGGACGGCCCTTCACTCTAACCCTTGCCAGCCACACCTTGACAACAGACGCATCAGATTATGCCTGGGGGGCCCACATGGCAGGAAGATGCATTCAGGGCATATGGGCACCAAATCAAATGCATCTACATATTAACCAGAAAGAGATGCTAGCTGTTCAGAATGCCCTAACAGCCTTCAAGGACTTACTTCATCCAGGACAACTACTGATGGATGGACAACACCACAGCCGTGTGGTATATAAGCAAGCAAGGGAGGGCACACTCATACCCCCTTTGCAGATTAGCCATGGCACTGTGGGACACAGCTTTGACCTACCAAATACATCGTCAAGCTCAATTCCTGCCAGGAAAACAGAACACTCTGGCAGACGATTTAAGCAGAAACCTTATGGATCCTCACGAGTGGAAACTAAATCCACAAGTCTTCCGCATGATAACAGAGAAATGGGGGAGCCCAGACATAGATCTATTTGCCTCTCCTCAAAGTTATCAACTGAAAAGATTCTGCACAAGGACTACACGCACAAGAACTTATCACAGACAAGCATGGAAAGTGGGTGCCCTATTCTTCAAGACAAGCATGGAAAGTGGGTGCCCTATTCTTCAGTTGGAAAAACCTATCAGTTTATGCCTTTCCTCCTCTGCCTCTTCTACCCAAGATCCTCCTAAAAGTCAGACAAGAGAAGCCATGATATTAATTGCCCCAGACTGGCCCCACCAATACTTGTACCCAATACTAAGAAACTTGTCTCAATACCCAGCTTGGACCTTGCCTCAAAAACCACAACTACTGTCCCAGCAAAACAATCAGATCTTGCACAATCAACTACAGACTCTGATCCTGGCAGCATGGCTAATCATATAATCATGCAAAAGACCCCCTCAGTAAAGCTGTGATGGATGTCATTTTGGAAGCCAGAAGGCCTAGTACTAGAAAATCTTATGCTGACAAATGGAAGAGATTCTGTGCTTGGAATCAAGCACAAGGAATTGATACAGCAAAACCACATGTTCCTCCGTTATTACAATACTTAACTGAGATGCTTGACAAAGGCCTATCTTTCTCATCAATCAAAATCCATGCCTCTGCCTTTTCATTTCATTACAATACAGAGCCACCAATTTTCTCATCCTTTATTAAAGCAGTATCTTAAGGAACCAAAAATTTAAGGCTTCCTAGAAGATCACCATTACCTGCATGGGACCTCAGTTAAGTTGGAAAAGCTCAACCTGCCTCCATTTGAACCAGCTGCTACCGCTGATGCAAAGTTCTTAGCATGGAAGACAGCTCTGCTGCTAGCAATTACTTCAGCAAGAAGAGTTTCAGAGCTACAGGCCCTCATGGCTATAGAGCCTTTTATCATTTTTTACCCAGACAGGGTGTCTCTTGAGGACAAATCCTACATTTATGCCTAAGGTCATTTCCAATGTGGCTCTTAACCAAACAATTCATCTGCCAACTTTTTATCCAAATCCACAGAACAAAGGATAGAGAATTCTGCATTCCTTGGACGTACACAGACAGCTAAGATTCTACTTGAGCAGGACTAAAGCTCTAAGAAAAACTGAGCAATTACTAGTGTCATATGCTGCAGGATCAGAAGGAAAGGCTATTTCAAAGCATCCAATTTCTAATTGGATAAGCCACTGCATCTGTTTCTGCTACTTATACCATGGCAAACCTGTGCCCAAGGGCATTGGGTCTCACTCGACCAGGGCTGCAGCTACTTCAGCAGCTTTTCTCAGAGGCGTACTAACCAAGGACATTCTAGAGGCTGCTACTTCTGTTTACACCTTTACAAAGCATTACCATTTGCCTCTCTACTCTAAGTCCAGGGCAGGCTTTGCCACTGCTGTGCTGCAGGGCCTTATAGCCTCACCTAATACTGTTTAGCTCCAGCCTCCCAACCGTAGCTTTGGGATTCTACCCAAATGTAATGACTACAACAGTGAAACATGAAGAACATAGTACAGTTGTGTACACTTACCATAAATGTAGATGTTCGAGTGTATTCACTGTTGCAGTCCAGGTTACCCTCCCGCCATCCCCCTGTCATTCTACAGTTTATCTTTCTTTCTCTATCTTCTACAACCTATGTGGTGTATTTGCTTGTAGATTAAGGTAAACTTTATATTGATGCATGTGTGTGTGTGTGTGTGTGTGTGTGTGTGTGTGTGTGTGTGTGTGTGTGTGTGTGTGTGTATATATATGTGTGTGTGTGTGTGTGTGTGTGTGTGTGTGTGTGTGTGTGTGTGTGTATGTATATATATATATATATATATGTATATATATATATATATATATATATATATATATATATGTATGTGTGTGTAATATATATATGTGTGTGTGTGTATGTATATATGTGTATATATATATATATATATATATATATATATATATATATATATATATATATATATATATATATATATATATATATATATATATATATATATATATATATATATATATATATATATAATATTGCTACCTTTTGGGGGGCAAGAAAAACTAAAGAAAATGGCGTTTGCTGCATGTTTTGTAACCCTGACGTCATGGAAGAGAAGACAGCAACCGACGCAGGACCCAAGACTTTGGAATTCAGGCCGACTGAGGGCAACCTGCCAGCAGATTACCCAAATGTAATGACTGCAACAGTGAATATACTCTAACATCTACATTTATGGTAAGTGTACACAACTGTACTTTTTTCTGCATAGATGAAAGGCAAGCAGGCATGGCAATTACAGCCTGCTATTTTATTTTAGAACTGCAGTAAAGAGTCTGACTCTCCTATTCGTTTTTGTTATTGTAATATTTCTATGGTTTGGCAGTTTTATATTTTTTCTGTGGTCATTTCACATAAACTTCACATACAGATTGACAATCTGTGCATTTGCCTGTCACATGCTGTCCTCTTGCCTCCCTATGGAGGCTTCAACCTTGAACTCAAGAAGGTCCATAACATCACTAAGCTGGTATGGGTAACGTGTACCATATGAATCCAGTTTCATTGCTATGAAACCAGCCTTTCCATTTGCAGTGAGGAAATCAGCTATGCAGAAATGGCTGGAGCAACACAACTAAGTTAGTAAGTACAAATGTTCTTTACTGTGGCAGTGACCTCTCCTAGAAGATCTGTTGGATCTGATGTGATGGATGGACTATCGTCTGTGTAAATGGTAGGACCACTGCCTGCAAGGCATTAAGCAGCTTAGCATATAAAACTATAAAATAGGCTACTGAATCCCTCCCTTTTATCCGTAACCCTCTGGATTACGTATTTGGCAAACAAGTTTATACATCCTTCACATTCATTTGAGACCTGTAAGTTGTCTTTTCATTTGCCTAGGTTTCAGTGAAAGCAGGCAAATGAGATGCAACAGTTGTTGGACCATTTTCCAGAAGGATCAGAGAGACAGAAGTTGCCATTTCAGTTGACAGTAGTCTTTTCCATATTGAAGTTCACCATGAGGCTGTCCTAGAATTTTGAGGGTTTGTCCCTCGTGCTGGCATTGGTATGCAGAGGTGCAACTGATAGCATGATCCATCAAGGCAACCTTTTTGAATTATCCTTTGGGGGTCCTGCACTGTTTTGGACCTAATTTCTAAACAAACCTAGATGATATGGAAAAGGAAGTTAAAGCCTTCAGTATTTTTGATGTGAAATATTGACTCTTCAGAAATCACCTTCTTAAGGATGCAATGGAATCTGCCTTAGATTTAAGCTTGACCAACAATAACAAACTCCAAAGGTTTGAAAGGAACGACAACTTTTGTGGTAACTTTTTTCCTAAAGGTCACCTAGCCAAGTGTAGGAGTATTAACAGGAGAATTGCAGTCCTCCTGGAGGACAGCGGCTGCAAAATACCAGGGGACATTGTTGCAGAATTTCTTTGAAGTTGTCTGTCTGTCCCACTCTGGAGGCAGTCTTTGGTCTTTTCCTTTACTTTCTTGCATGGCTGGCAATCGCACAGGGCTGTTTGTATATGGGCAGTGATATCTTGAGGGTACTTGATGCCAATTTCTTCCTCATCTCTGCCCCATTCTTCTTGCCAGATGGTCCCACCCCATCAGAAAAGGGCGATCTTGAACCTGAACCATCCAAGAGTTTGCTGCAAGTCGTGTAAGGTTAGGGCACTATTCATTTGTAATCTACCAAAGAAAGTGAAGGTCTTCAGGTACTTTCTGTCTGCCAGAATGAGACTGGATTTTGGAGAAGGGCATCATGAATTGAACTCATTTATTTAGGTTATTTATTTAGTTAGTTAGTTATTTTTAAAGATGTGGCATGGACTCAAACAAATGTGCAAAACTGCAACCAAGTAAAAGTCCTATTAATCAAGTGTTGCACCGTATACATAAGTTGTTGGTAGGAAAAATACATTTTCAAAAACATGTAATGCAGGTCACTTCTGGTATATATGAAGACCAAATGGTTGCTTTTGTTTTTTTAGCATGGAATGAAAATGGCCTTTCAGGCATAGAAAAGAGGGAACTTGTATTAAGAAATGTAGGGTATTGTCAAATTACAGGAAACTCATTTGGATAGAAATCAACATACGCGTTTGATTTATTTCATTAAGGATATTCAGCAGAATATGGGAGACAAAGGAAAGTGGGTGTTTTATATTGAAAAGTGCTTCAGTTGTGGCAGAAGAAGAAAAGACACTAATAGAAGGTTGGTCAGTGAGGGGACACTAGCAAGGAACAATGTTTTATTTTATGTGCATGTATATTCCTCCTAAAACTGCGGTTATGGAGCTGAAAAGTTTTCAGCAGATCATTTTATTTCTAGGTGTGACTAGAATATAGTTTGTAGCTTTGAAGCTGTATCTGAGGCCCTAGTAGGGAAACTGTAATTACAAAATGCAGATTTTTAAAGAAGTATAAAAGTATTGGGTAAGGAGGATGTTATTTCAGGAGCAGTAACTGTATCTTGCTATGCCCCTGTAAGAGTTAAGGTAAGGAAATGAGGAGGTAAAATGTGGGGAAATGCCAAAGTCTTTCCATAGGCTCCTTCAATTCATGTACAGCTATAGCTGCATATGACCTGCATGAATTCTCTGCTCTGTGTGCCTCACAATCATGTCCTTGCTGCTTGTTCTGCCACCACTATCCTTTCTGCTGTACTGTCAACCTTGTCATTTGGCAAAATAATCTGTATACCCTATGTGTAATAGTCTGAATCCATATTACCAGCATCTCTATTAGAAACAGTAGTGTATGTAGCTCCACAAGTTCTCCCCAGAAATGAGTCATCAGCTGGCTCTGTTTTACCCATCTTCTGTATTAGTATGTTCTTGTTATTAATATTAATAACATTAATATTTTGTCTACATTTGCAACAATCCTTTTTTTACTCCATTGTACTCACCTGCTGAAATTGTGGCCTGTTATTTCTCATCTTGGATTTCTGTGTTTACAATTCTGCTTCTTGCAGCCTCTGTGGCGCCATCTAGCGAGAGAAGAGGAATTTCCTTTGTGCCCTTTTAATGTGAGTACCACTTTGGGTCTTGCCTGAAAATAGGCCATTGGCTTAGTAGGGTTAACACATTTAACAGAGAAATAGATATAATAGTAGGACTATTTTGTCTGGAATTTCCTCATCTTTCTGTATGGGCCTAAGCTCTTTGTAAGTTTACCAAAATGGAGAAAGTCCAGAGCCTTTCTAATGACTAAGGTGAGTTAAAATTAACACAGTGGTCCTAATCCCCCAAAGTCAGGCCCAATGAATTTACCATACAGTCTTAGATGCTTATAACAGTGTTGCCAGGTTATCGTCTGTCCCCTTTCTAGATAGAGATCCATGTGCCTTGTATGCCTTAACACTTCATAGATCAGCACTGGTTTTACCTTGCTCATTCAGATTTTCAGACAGCTCTCCCTTGTGTGCCAGCACAGCAGTTACCTAATCCTGGTTGTACCTTATCCTACCTAGACACCACAGACCACAACAATTGCAGTATCATGTTATGTTTCTATCCATGGGTAATACACACACGAGCTTCAAACCCAGGTGACTGTTCCTTTAACCCCAGATATGGCAGCCCTCTCTAGACCTTATAATGGCTGAGAAAGTGCAAACTTAAACTTATCTGCATCAACAAGTTTGAGCCAACCAGCAGTACAAACTCCATTACTTGTTCCCACTGCTAGCAGACTGAATAGTTCTGAGCATGACTCCCTCCCAAGAGCTGCAGAGAGATAGTGGAAGATTTAGACAAGGATGAGGAAAGGAACTCGACTCTGCCTTCCCCAGGTGATAACAGAATTAGTGACATTTTGCATGTGATTCTGTGCAGAGGGGCAGAGATTATGCAACACATTTCTTTACCACAGACAAAATGCAAAGACACTTGCCGGATTATCAGCAGTCCAGCTGTATGGTACTTGTAGACATCCTAAAGAATGCAGCCATTATGTGGTAACCATAAAACAAGTGGTCCTAGTCCGAGAAGGGCTGAAAAGAAAATCCGACATAGAGTGTAGCTCATGGCCTTAAGATCCTGAAACCTAACATTGTTAAATCGGTGGCATTACTGAAGCATAACCTCATGTCTCAAGCACCAGCAGTCCTTATTCAAATAAGGAATCCCATAAGTGGTGCAGTAACTAGAATGAGATCCTGGAACCTGACATTAAGTCAGTGGCAACAAAGAAGCATGACCTTATTCTTCAAGCAGCAGTAGTTCATCCTTCACTTACGAAATCCAGAGTGATTGTTTGCTGCTAAGGAATTCTGAGTGATCACATTGGAAGCAGGTGTTTGGCTTCTAAGGAATACGGAGTGATAACATTGGAAGTGAGTGTTCATGCCCTTCATCACTGTGAGGTCACTGAACTATATGACACAATGTTATTTCTAGCCTGACTTCACTACATTCAGCAGTTTCTCAGCTAGACTGTAACCTTCATTGATGCAGTCTTTAGGGGACCTTTCCTTTCCAGGCCTGAGACTAATGAACATCTGAAGGGGATGCAAAAGGGCAAACCCTTTTTTAGCTTCAAGGATCAACTTTCACAGTCTCTGTACACTTCTTTAGGATGCAAACGAGTCTGTGTTGACCTTGGTCTCAATGCATCCTGCAGCTTCAGACATTGCAACATGTCAGGAGGAAAAGTTTTCTCAGCTTTCAGTTGAATTTTAGGCCCATTAGTCAAAGGTAGTAGATTGCAGTTGGTAATACCCCCCCCCCCTCAAAGAGCAAAGTGGATCCCAGAATGTTTGACTCCTTACCTGCCACCACAAAGAAGCAGACTGTGTTTGAATTTTCAACAGTGGATATGTGTCACAAGATATGGGTGACTCTGGTAGTTCAGCATGGATACACCATCAACATTTTGGTGACATTAGGCCACCAAGTCCATCCATGACTGTTATCAGAAGAAACTGGCAAGGAATGTGACAGAGATTCACTGACAAAAGAGCATCCAACAGGTCCCACAAAGTGAGACCTTATATTTTTGTCTAGAGTTTTAAGCATCGTAGAGAATACTGGAGTGGTCTCTCTTTGCATGTTAGAGGCCTGAGTTCCCATTCCGAGAGAGTCCTTAATGATTCCTCTTGGGTAGGTATGGGAGGACCGGTAACAGTGGACTATACTTGCTATTGGATCTTCATGATACCTGGTACTGTACCAGAATAACCAGACAGTCCAGGAGATTTGATTCCACTTTGGAGCCAGTCACTGCTAATTCCAGACAGTACCATTCTGAATCGCCACATTCCTTGGTCTTCATCACACGCATATCCACTATTACAGTACATATTGTAGCAGTCTTCTGGTTGTCCCACAGAATTTCAAGAATACGTGGACTCCTAGAATAAGGAGTGCAGCAAGCAAAGCATAACCAGAAATGTGGGAAAAATCATAGCTCACACAACAGATTACCTTCATCACCCTTTCTTTTACAGCCTTCCTTTATTTAGAGAGGAGGAACAGCATTTTATACACCACACCACTTCACTCCATGTGTAGATGTACCAGCATGTAGTACATTGGGTGCTGAAACATGCAGACAGTTGCTGCCATGAGACGCAGCTTCCTGGCAGGACATGCTGTGCTGAAACATGCAGACAGTTGCTGCCATGAGACACCACTTCCTGGCAGGACATGCTGTGTAAACAATGGTTCCAACATACCACCCCCCCCCCCCCCAGACCCAGTAACAAGTCAAATTATTTGCTTACAAATACCATTTTTCTTGAAGGATATAATCACCCAGTGTGCCGCACCAGGGTCACAATGAATACCAATGCATCTGTCATAGGGTGTGGAATGGATGCTTTAACAGTCTAAAATGGACTGAGAACATGTTCCAAGAAGGAAACAACCTTTCATATAAATGTTTGGGAGAAGAGTGAAGTCCTTGTGATATGGAAGCACTTGAGTCCTTACCAGTGGAAGCCATAGCAGCACAGTCTGAACGTATAATATTGGTGTGATTTATATCAACAGACCAGGTCCTTATTCCTGTCTGTTTTGCAGGGAGTTCTTTAAGTATGGCACTGGACTATTTGGTCCCACAGATTTTTAATGGTGACCAACATTTTAGGTTAGCCAGTTCCCTGACGATACATATTGAGTTGGTGCATCCTGCTAGCATGGAACCCCTATGTTTCATCAAACTTAAATTTCTCCAAACCTTCAGTAAGATGAAAAAACTCTGTCAAAGCCTCAGCTTGAAGAAAAAAAAAAAAAACATTTTGTAGGTGTACTTGGCTTGCATGCACTTTTCCCCGCCCTCCTTATTTTTGCCAAGTCCACAATCCTGTGAAAGTAAGGGAAAGTCTCACAAGTTGAATCACTGCTGGAGCTTAAATAAAAACTGCATTGGCAATGATGTCTTCTGGTGATCGGCAGTCATTAAGTTCAGCATTAGGGAACTGAACTTAGGTTTATGCTTGTCCATTGTACACTCTGACAAAGTGTAGGTTACTTCCTCAGAAGAGGTCTGAACTTGTATGACAAACTGTATGTATCAAAACTGTGACCTCTCTTTGTCTAACCAGTGTCGAATGTAATTATTATTCTGTAATTCAACCACCAAGGAGAAAACAATGAGCAGCTCGAGGACTAGCATACGTTTCCTGTCCTACTGCTGCTAATGGAATGTATTACTAAGGCCAGTCAGCCACTGGTAAGTGTAACACTGCTGGCATCCTACTGGACATCACACCCTTGGTTCTACCTTTTCTGTCCATTTCACCTGGACAGATCATAGAGGTTGTGACTGGAGAAAAGATCTTAACCATTGAAGAAACCTGATATCAAGTCACTACAACTTTCTGCATGGCTGTTCACTTCCAGTTCACTAGTATATTGGGAACAGTGGTAGTCATCCTGGTTTGTCTTGCAAAAACAAGTGCCAAGTATTTTCCAGCTAGGATTCTCAGCACAACTAAGGGTCTGTATTGTAATATGGTTCTGCAGATGCTCCTGTACTTGGCAGAGCTGTACATCTCTGGCTCAAGCCATTCCACCATTTTAAGGTTCACATAGCACCAATTAATAATGACTTTAGAGACCAGTAAAAAAATGGTGATAAAATGACAGAGCATCTAAGATCTTCTTTATGGGCATGTTTTTTAACACATTTCTACCATGGGACCTCCATGCACTGAAGAACCACATTTCAAGTCTGCATCCACCACCCTTAAAATCTTGTAATAAAAAATACTTCTGATAGTGCATCCTTCCTCAGCTACTCAGACAAGGACATCTACACACACACACACACACACACACACACACACACACACACACACACACACACATTTCCTTACTGAACCAGTTTATTGACTTTTGTAGCAATGTAATTAACCAGAACTTCTTGGATGTGTGTGCTGGAAAGAGTTAACTTTGTAATCCCTTGAAGGAAAATGAGTACAGCATTTTGCCTTTCATTTCCTTTTGAATCAAAATAAAAGGAGTACAATCCAGCTGCTGATAGATGCTTATTTGGAATTTGATCATTGTTTGTGTTGCTGTAAGATCAAGTGAAAGCATGCTGCATTGTTGTCTGTTGGCAATGCTTGTGCCCAGTGTGGGAAGCATGACTTTTGAGCTTGTGTTCCCTATTGGTTCTTGTGGTGAATGACGTACTGTAATGCATGTCAAGAGCCCGCCCATCTGCAGGATCTCTCCTTTTAAGAGGAGAGTAACATTTGCCTTCCAACTCAGGATTCTGAAAGCCCTTTGATGCTACGCAGCCTTGCTAGCGCTTAAGGTAATTCTGTTCATCTCCACCAGAACGCAGAGTTTGTTATACATTAAGGCAATTTGAAATGGCTGTATTAGAAGGCAGAATTATTTGAATATTCACAGTGACCGCTCATGTAAGTGGGAGTGCATTTGCTGTGCATCAAAGTTAACCTTTATTTGCTGTGCAGTGGAGAGCTGCTTTAATATGTAACTGGTTTGCTTGTGTTGTGAAGAGAACGGAAATCCCTTGAGAAAAGTTTCCTGTCAGCTAGCTGTTCCCTGCAGGACTTGGACATTTTTCAGAATGGTGTGCAAGTTGTACATTTTCTGTATGTATTTGTTGAAATTAATGACAGATTTTAACTAGTACATTTCATTTTTTTCTTTTTTCTGTTGTACTATGTACTAGTTTATTTGCTATAAATTGAACAGTACAGAAATCTTAATTTGAATGCATGTCTTTACTGTCTTTAAATGACTTAGAATAGTTTAGTGACGTTTGGAAATGGGAGGTGCCTTTTATTATTAATTTTTTTTTCATTCAATTTGACTTTGCACTGTGAAACGTACTGACATACACAGCTGTCTAATATTAGAAAACACTTTCTGCTTTGCTAAACTTTTAGGCTGTCATGTTTTATTGATTGATTGCTTACACATGTAGCAGTTAGGCAACGGCAATTTCTGGTGAAGTAGTAAACACACCTGATGTTCCACAGCAGAGCTCTTTGGATAGACTGACTTGTAATGAGATGGAATAAAATACTTTGGTGTGCGCTGTAAACAGCGGTATGCATGCCTCCACAGCTCTGTGGAAAAATTTGAATTGGCTTCAGCCATTTTCTCTCGCATGTTCCCTAATTGCAAACTGAATGACCCTAAACAAGTTGCTGAAAGTTATTTAATTTCTTTTGCACCCAGGGCTTTAAGATAGTGCTGATGCTTCTTATGGGATGGCATAATCACCATATTCCTAGAGAAAGCTTGACTTGTGATAGTTCAGAGGAAACCTGCAAGTAGGAAAGGAGCCCTGTGTGTATTGTTTAAAATTGTGATGACGTTTTTGTTGGTTTGCAGCTTAGTATAGTGTTGATGCTGACAACAGTGATAGAAAATAGTTTTTTTAGCTTCATTTTTCAGTAGGTTTGAAACAGAATTAAGGGGAAAGGGCAATGTTTTAGCACATTTACATGCAGAAAGGCTTGTTTAGTTTTAAGTACTCGTCTCTGCCCCTCTCTGAAGTGCTGTGTACACATTAAGCATTTGGCTGCTGGCTTGCATTGAGCTGTATACACAGACGCATGTAGACGTGCTTTTGGGTTATTTGCACGGCAGCATGTTGGATATCTGCTGCAGTGTGCCATTTTCCTTTATTGTGGAAATCATGGGTGCCTTTTAACCTAGTGAGTCATCTGTAATCCTTGAGTAGTTAATGTGCCAAGGAAAGTTTTCTAATTTGCTCAAGTGACATGACAGAATGGATGTCCCCCTCCCTGTTTGGAAGTGACTTATTCTCGCAGCAAATCTGGCTGTGTCTGCCTATTGTTTGTACTTTCACAGATGTATTTCTAAGTATATCTAGCTCAGTTCATTTGCATGTGGGTAAGTTCGTAATAAGATGGGATAAGAAGTGGACTTAATTTCCTTTATCTAAACATTTGTTAGACTTCAGGACTCCCTGATTCATGTATTTTAGGTGGTGTAATTGTCTTAATATCTTGGTGGTTCAGTTGAATTGTCTAGCTTCTAATAAAATAAATCCAATCTATTTTTTTCTTCCTTTGTAGGTGAGGGACATCATATCATTGACGTCTTGGGAATAAAATATGGAATGTGTTACACTGTCATCGGAACACAACAAAACAAGCTTTATTGACAGGACTCTGAAGACCATCAGTTAGCAGTTTCCTCTTGGACTCAACCCAGCACTTTACAGAGAAAATACCCCACTGTTTACATAAAGGCTTCCCTGTGGGGTTGTTTTTTTTCTTAAATTTTACTAATTTTATTATAGATTTGTAACTCTTGCAGTTATTTAAGGAAAACCTCCATTATGGTGCTGGATCAGTATTTGTGGATGGTAATTGTAGGCTTTATAATAGCCTTTGTGTTGGCATTTTCTGTTGGTGCAAATGACGTGGCCAACTCCTTTGGTACTGCTGTAGGATCTGGGGTTGTAACATTACGCCAGGCCTGTATCTTGGCTTCAATCTTTGAAACGCTTGGTTCAGTGTTGCTTGGAGCAAAAGTTGGAGAAACCATTCGGAAAGGGATCATTGACGTCAACCTCTATAATGAGACTGTGGATTTACTTATGGCCGGCGAGGTCAGCGCAATGGTTGGTAAGTAATCAGCTTTGTTTATGGAATGAATGCCTTCTTAAAAGGTGGCAAACTTCAGAATTAATCACTTCAGACACGTAGTCTGTAATGCTTGTAGGCCATTTATCATGTATGTTAATGTTTGTTTATCTAATTAGTTGCGGTTCAGTTCTTGATGGGTTATAGAATGTGTTTCTTTGGGGAAATTTGTACCCGATAGCTTACATTGCATAACATTTTACTAGTTTACTAGCTTTTTTTAGTTTTAATTTATTTGGTTACACTGGGCTCACAAGATGGGTTTTATTCTGGGGAGGCCAGGCCATTGTATACCTACTGCAGAGAATGAACATGAGTAACAATAATTTGACAACAGTGTAGAGCAGAGCTATGACAGTAGAACAAACTGACTGTACAGTAGTAGGTGGGCAGATGAGCAGTAAAGGTAGGGACTGATTGCTAAGTACAAGTATCTTACACTGAATACCAAACTGTAGTATCAAACAGATACACTGTGAGAGCAGTAGATAAATATGTGCTGTAGGAGAAGTAATAAAGCCACTGGCCTTAGTATAAAATAAGGCAAAGTTATCAAATAAATTTCAGGCCTAGGTGGGGGTGGGTGGGTGTGTGTTATACCCGACTGTAGGTTGGGGACATAAAGTTACCAAGTTATGCACATTTTACAGTGCTTGTAATAGTTGGTAACAAATTAAAAAGCCCAAGTTCCACTCTGAATGTCTTTGTTAGCTGACTTCCCAGGATAGGTTGTCAGCGACTCTGAAGTGAATATTGGGATCATGCCAGTATTGAATTTGGATGAATATTGGGATCATGCCAGTATTGAATATGGATGGATGGAAATTGGCAAGTTCCTGGAACATTGAACCAGTAATACTGATGCCTGGATCAGTCCATTATCCTGCAAAATGAGTTGCAGTTTACTGTCTACACTTTATGGTACCAGATGGATGTACTCCGAAAACAGCAGTTGTTTTGGAGACCTAACGTGAGAGATGTGGCAACACAGCAGTCCTTGTAGAGAAAGGTCAGTATGGTCACCATAAATACAGATACATACAGCTCAGTAAAACTGAGAAGGGATAAAGTATTATGTCAAATTTTTGAGACAGTCTAGTGTTATGATATAATCTGGTGAATGAATAATTATAGCATGACTGGTTTACAGCAATGTGTCTGCTTAGTTTACCAGTTTTCAGTGGCCCATGATCCTAATTCCAGATGTTAAGTAACTATTACAATGGTGACATGCAACAGCTACCTTTTGGCTAGAATGAATCCTGTTGATAGCTTAAGAAAACCCTGTCCTTTTTCACTCCAGATCTGTTTTTCACCACCTATAAAGTGTACTTCAGATGACCATGTCCTGGCCTGTTCCCATAGCTCTCAACCTCTTGGCACAAAAAATCTGGACAAAGCCAAAAATAATGGGGGGACAAAGGTTAAAAGGTAGGAAGAAATTTTAAAGATTGCTCTTATAAACTTAGAAAGTTGCTAGAATAAAAGGTAGTGTGTTACCATGCATTTTCTGAAAGATATGAAGTTTGAAACTCAAATGCCTCATTATTTAGTGAAGTCTGTCCTCATTGATTTGCCAAAAAAATCACAAGTTTTATGAGGAACGGATCAAAAATATGAGGTAAAAATCTGGACAGTTGAGAGGTATGTCTGCTCCTGACCTTGGTAACTCTATTTCCTTTGTCAGCTCTTACCCCCTACCCCTTATAACCTGTACCCCCTTCTACACAACACTTTTCTACTGCTCCTCCTCAGTTTCCTTCCTACCTTGATCCCCACGTCACATTTCAATTTCTTTCTCCCCTTCCCAGTTTATCCACCTCCTTCATATACTCCACCACTGTCTTATGGCCAGGTTCTAGGTCACTAAGTGCTCTTACCCCCACTATCTTTGACTCATCGCTATACATGGTCTCTCTCCCGCTTCAAGTTTTAACTGCTCACTGTCTACATTTTATTTTTCTGAACAGTTGTAATGTAACCCATCTTGCATCTGTCTTAAGTCATAATTAAATGTCTTCTTGTCACATGTATCGCACAGGAACTGTTGCAAACTAAATATTTTTTAGTAGGAAGTTAATGCTGTGTAAAGTCACCACAGAAGAAAATACTTGTACTGTCTTTGTATAGTATCACTACTGAACATGTGCAAGATGTGTAGATGTAGTCTATGTAACGTAACTTTGTTTAAAAAAAAAAAAAAAATGTTTTGTCATGAGTATCTTAAATGTATCTGCTGGAGCTTTCCTCCCTGTGCCTCCTCTGAAAGTGGGTTTTGCCTGGTTTGACTTTCTCGGTCAACAAAGGCCTTTTATGTTCTTATATCCTATGTTCTTGGGATGATATATTTTGTGATGCACTTCTCAAAGGTCTTTGTAATTTGGTTGTGTATAATTTTTGTTTCAACTTCCTGACCTATTTAATTTTTTTTAATTATTCTACCACAGTGAGGTGGTGCTTGACTTGCATTGCAGATTGTTGGTTTTGTTCTTCATGTCTAGCTGGTTCTGAGTGTGTGAAAACAGTTAAGGTGTGTAGTGCATGACACTTTGAAAACGTTTTCTTGACTTTTAGATTGGGGGGTCAATGTAATTGGCTATCTGTTCTCTGACAATGGACTAACAACTAAGAAATAGGGAAAAAAGTCAAGGAAAATATGTGAAGGATGTTTTTTGAATGCGATGTACTATTAAGGAGCATGCGTCTTCACATAGTCTTATCAGACTGCAGGTCATGAAGTCTCTAAGTGCTACATACTGTTTTACATGTCTCTGCCTGACTTTTATCAGGGTTGTTTTTTATACAGCATTTTGCATGCCTGTCTTCAGGTTACAGATGTTACAGTCAGTCAGAACTGGAGCAGGCAGTGACCAAATAAATTCATGTGCTCATTCCTCTTGCAGAATGTGCGAGTCTGGCATGATTTGTGATGGGAAGGGTGTTAGCAGGTGTGGATTGTCAGTGTTTCAGCATTTGGGAAAATTGTAGCTTTAATTTCTCCTGTTGCTGCTCTACCTTCCCAACTGAGGTTTGAAATGTATCCTGTATGTCATAAGGATCATTGTTGCAGGGTTTGTTTGTCTGAGTGCTCCCCTGCCATTTTTATTTTGATGTTCAGAATGCTTGCTGTCTATCCTAAGGATTATTGCTGCAGGATTTACTTAGTCAGTGTTACAGTATGCATAGTTGGGTTAAGGTTGTGCACTGTAGTTCCTGTAGTAGAGGGTTTGGTTCCCTCAGCCTTTGTCTGCTTACTCTGTGACATTCAGCAAGTCACTTCACCAGGCGTTGCTCCCAGGTCACTCCTGAAAAGGGGGGTTTGTGTCCAGTGGGCTTACCTAGTTAACAAATGGGTATTAGATGGACGATAGTTCTCATACTTGTTTTTCTTTTATTTATTTATTTTTTAACAAACATATCTTTCTGCTATGTAATTAACATTGTCAATGTCTGTTTTTCAAAATACACATTTATTTTTCACTTACAAAGCATTTTCTCAAATTTTGAATGCAACAACATGTGTCATTCAAATAATGTGGTTTCTTTCCATGACATTTGTATAATTCTGTGTTTCTTGACTGCACTTCTAGCTGTTTAGATATATTATGGAGGGAAATTGAATGGCAGTCAGCTATCTTTTACTTGATCTGACTGTGCTTTTCGTAGCTGCGACAAAAGCTAGATGCATCATTTATTGCTCAAATCTTTTACAAGTACCCAGATGTTCTTCGTGTTTCACTGTTAGTCATCATAGTTTCGCCGAAAGCAGATCTTCCGAAAAAATGTAAAGCTAAAGACAGAGATGGACCGCACAGGTCCAAACCTACCGACGGCGCTTCTGCTAAGCTAGTCGTCAGTTCTCTGGTCCTCAGTGAGGCGCTTTCACAGCCCCTGATGCCCACTTCTGTGAATTCGCAGGCTGCTACCGAGACCCTTTGAGTACGGTATGCCACAGAGCTCTTTGACTAAGGATCATGCGGTCGTTTCTACCTTGGATGGGTCCGGAGCCGCTGAGCAGGCACCGGCTTTCAAGGAAGTCATTCATACTACTGATTCTCAACACAAACAGTCTTCTTTCGTGATTACCGTTCTTTCGAAAACTGCCGCGTTTCTTAGGCCCAGGGTACGAACCACATCCAAGAAACTGATGACCCACTCTCTTGCACCTGCTTCCTTGCCTCAGTCTCAAATGCTTAAAATGGCAGAAGACCTTATGATGATTAGGGGAAGCCAAGCTACCCCCTCCGAAAGGAAAAGAGATCTGTCCCCTGTAGTTTTGTCTGAACAAGTCAGATGACTCTGATGCTTCTGAATATGAAGTCATGCAACCCCTCTCTACTTGTGATGATTCTGATGCAGAGGATTCCATCCCTTCAGCCTCTCCCCAGAGGATTTTTCTTTTAGGTAAAACCCTGCATACCTTAAGGGAGCATTTCCAATGGGAAAGTCAAGACTACCCTCCGTCTAAAATGAGACTCTGGGAATTCCTAGGTCTTCCACAGCACAGACCCTTGGCCATCCCCCCCCCCAGTCCTGGATGTTGTGCAAGATGTTTTTCTGGAATCCACTTCGACTCCTGACATCCTACCTCCTGCACCCAGAAAACAAGACCGGTACTGGAGAGTCCCTGACTCGCACAAATTTCTTTGTAAAAATCCAACTGCTGACAATCCCACCCCCTCAGATAGGGATTCCCGAACACTAGACAGATGGGGTAAAAAGTAGACACCTCTGCTACTCTTGCTATCAGGGCACTAAATTTTCAGTTCCATATGCTAAAATTTCAGCAACATACTCTGCAACTCCTCAACCAAAAAATTTCTTCCTTTCCTGCTTGGGCAGAATCTAAAGAATTACAAGAGTTAATGCATTCTGCAAGTCAAGTAACTAAACAAACCTTGCACTGTAGTTTTGACACCCTAGAAGTTTCTTGCAGGGCAGCATTGGAATTCGAGGACTGTAAGCGAAAATATGATTGCAACAGTGAATACACTCTAACATCTGTATTTATGGTAAGTAAACACAACTGTACTTTTTGATGCCGGGAATATGCCACACACTCTTACTGCCAGTTAGCCTCTTTATTCATAAACAATTTTGATTACTTTTTTTGATTACTCTTGCCTAACTCTGTGCTCTTGATAAGTTCCTAACCTGCCTCCCAGAATCCCCCCGTCGGCACAGTTGGCACTTTTGCCCATCCCGTTGCCAAATGACAACACTGTGTTGAAACTCCGGCCAAGGAGAGTAATGTGTTCTCAAAACATAACCTTACTCCACTTGTTTATTTTATTCAGTTTTGGGGTGTGTATAGCCTGTGTCCAAGTCTGTTGTGTTTTTTTCCATTTGGAAGTTTAGAGTTGAACCATGATGGCAGGGCCATATTTAATGCACAGATTATTTTCATGCATACCCTAACTTTGTTATGACCAGTCTGTATCGTATTCCTGCTTTGACCTTTTCACTCCTCCTCCTCCCCTCGGATTAGCCAGCAGATAATAAGGAAATGTAATATTACTTGTGTATATCTTGACAGGGATATCTTTTCTGGTCGATAAAGCACAATTAGTGTGACTAGTCTGGTAGACTTATTTTATTGTACACAAAAGTCTCTGTCTCTAAACATCACTTTCCATATGTAGTGACGTGTCCATCATGATGGGCAACTGCAATCCTTGGGTAGTAATGGCCATCTACAGAATTTTTACTCCATTGCTGACTACTTGAGTTCTCATCTTTTCATGCTGCCACTTTCTTATTTTAAGACCTTTTGCTTTATTCCTTTATAATCTAAGTTAAATATTTAAAACATTTGTATTACATAGCAAGGTTGTGGAGGTGGACTGTCATACCCCACCAGTTTGTAGTTGCCACATATTTTCCAGGTAGTCTTTATTTAATTTGTTTTTGTTTTAGGCCAGACGGAGCCACTGCCTCTTTAATGCTTCAAAAGTGGTTACTCAGTTTGGCAATTGCTAGTGCATTGCTCTCTGAAATAGTGATTCCTGTGGTGCAGTCTATTTGCATCTACAGCCAGGGACAAGTGGGGCAGATTTTCCTCTCCAGTCTTCCATCCAGTGGACTGAGCAGGGATACATTAGTCCAGGATTGGCTTCAGAGTTTGTTTATGCTTTTATCCCATTTCCTGTGATGACAAAGTTGACAATGATTGCAAAGTCCTTCTACTTGCATCCTTATGACCAAATGGGTATGGCCACCACTCTTGATGTTTTTAAGTGGATACTGTGTTTCACCCTTCAAGGAGACCACCTGAACTTGGGAGTGTTTTAAGATGAACAGCTTGGCTACTCCCTTTTCACATGTAACCAGAGATCAAGGATTTTTGAGTGGGATTGTGGCTGTTCTGTCATTCGAGAAGCACTCCAATCAAAATATGTGCAAAGACAAATGCAAGAGGTTTTCTGTCTGGGCTACATGGCACAATATTGACCTGTCTCTAAAGTCCTACAGTTCTTACTGGAGACTTTAACATGGAGCTGAGTTATTCAGCAGTGAGTGCATCACCGTGCTAGGCAGAGTTTGTCTTTAGATTCTCTTAATCTCTACAAGACCGTACTAGGAGGTCTTTCTGTGCCCTCCCATCCTGGCTCACTGTATCCATGAGATCTTTACTTTGCTATACAGAGTTAATTTTTTTTAAATGTAAATTCTCTTGTTGGTAGCTGTGACTTCTGCTTGAAGGCTTTCAGAATTTCTCTGTAATAATCTTTATCTAGTCCCTCTCGCACAGAAAGAGGCCTTCATTGGGGGCCAACAGCTTATTGTTGCCTAAGTTTGCAACAAAGCTGAGCCTAAATTTATTTATTTATTGATTGAAATTTGATTACCGGGAAAGTCTGATTGGTTAGAAGCCCATTTTCAGTGGAAGTAAGGGGAAAAAAGCTCCAAATTATTACAAAAGATTTTAAGAACAATAATTTTACAGTCTTCAAAATTAAAACAAAAAATCTGCAGATTAATTATAACAAATTAGACATAATATAAAAACATCAGTTAAGAATCCGTACAAGTTATACAACAACCGTTTAATATCTTGAGAAATTTTAGTTTGTAGAGAAATTGAAGGTAAGTTAGTCTAATACAAGAAGTCAGGGAAGTGAATTTGATAGACTTAAAGAAGTAAGTGAAGGTGCGATAGGAGGTATTAAGGAATGAAAAGGTAGTTGTTCATGTCTAGAGAAATAGTTTAACCTGGTTTTGAGCAAGAACAGAGCCAGATTTTAGCTAGAAGTCTTTCAGAGTGATTTTGAAAGATGGGAGGGGAGAGTATTGACCTGATGGATACAGGTAAGGCATTCCAGGCCTTGGCAACCTTGTACGAGGCCAAACAATGGCCAGTAAATTTGTTAGGTTTGTACACAGATAAGAGTCTTTGGTTACTGGATCGCAATGACCAACTGGGAGTATACATGTGTAAAATGTTTTAGTGCTGGATAACTTTTTAGATGGTAAGAAGCTGTGTGTATGTTAGTTGACGAGGTGGTTCTAACCAGTTTAGAGCTTAGTACTATACAGCGGCAGGTTCTGGAAGGGGTATTTACTGATTTAACAACTTTGTTCTAGCATTGTTCGAGATTTTTATGGCACTCCCATCCTTACTATCCTCCAGGCTTCATAAAAAAGTGTGGGGTGGAGATAATTAGTGGCAAGTGTAGTTTTAGTTAAATCAGTGAGAGAGTTTTTGGCTCTCTAAAGTACCCCTAGTTTTTGATTAGTATTTCTTGTGCAGTTTTGTATATGCAGTTTGAATGTAAGATTATCATCCACTTTCCTCCCTAATAATTTAATATGAGAAGTGACTTCAGTTGTATTATCAAGAGGACTTTAATTTTGATCTGAAGTAGTTACCCACAGGTTGCAGAGCAAATGAAGTATCGGCTCCGACCTCTGATCCGAGACGGCAGCTTTACTAGCTAAAAGATCCGAGCTCCTGGCCCCTCCCCTTTACCCATAATCCCTTGCTACATGCTCCCTTTCCCCAGATCGAGTTTGCCGCGGCTGAAATAAGCTTCTAGTGAAGAGCTCCTTAGGCTTGGGTGAGATCTTTTCAGTGAACCTTTGTCAAAAAGTTAGAAAAAAGTTTAAATTTTGTTAGTGTGTGAGTGGTTTAGCTCCTTTTCGTCAAGTGATAGCCTTAGTTTTATTTTTTTGTGGTAATTTTAGCTTGTATACTTTTTTTTTTGTCCCCTCCCCTTAGTGTGTGGGTGTGTTAGTGTGATGGCTGAAGGGCCCAAAGCCGTCTTTTCTAAGTGCACTGAGTGTGGCCATAAGCATTCCCTGGCTGATGGCCACACTCGGTGCGTTTTGTGTCTGGGGGTGGCCCACTTGTCCACTAGCTGCCAGATATGTGCAGTGTTTAACCCCCGGCCATCAGGGATAGGAAGAACAAGTTGATCCTGGCGGGCTTGTTACTGCAGGACACTTCTTCTTCCTCTCCCTCTAAGGCACAGGCTGCTACTACAGCCCCCGTGCCTTTATGTCCCCCGACTCTGCCTGGGACTCCACCTCCCTCTGCTGCGCAGAGTTCTGGGGACTCTTCTGTCTCTTCGAGAGAGGAGAGGCATAAGGAAAAGGATAGAGAGAAACACAAAAGTCATAAGAGGTGGGCTGAGACTCATCCCTCAGCCCCGCCATCTAAAGTTACTAGCCCCTCTACGAGGGCCTCCGGATCCTCTCCCTCTCAGCTCCGTTTGCCTTGTTTCTCCCCGGAGGAGGAGTACCGGTATCCCTCGAGGTCATCAAGGCGGCCCACCTCTACAACATCTTCTAGGTCTACCAGAAGCCTGACCGACGCAGACATGGATCGGATGATGCGTCGATTTCTGCAGACCCAGATGCAGATGGGGTGCTCCTGCCTCCCCCCCCCCCCTACGGGGGGGGAGTGCAGTCCCCCTTTCTGCCCCAATCACTCCTTCTCCAACCCGTTTTTGGGTTTTGGAATCCTCGGATCTGGGCCCTTTCGGAGCCAGGGATTTGTAGGCGCCGATAGTTCCGGTAGCTTCGACACCGACTGCACCCTCGAGCGTGTCGGATCCTAGCTCTCTGGGCCGAGAGCCGAGCATCGGATCCATAGGGGTTGGTGTGTCTTCGGTGCCCTTCAGGTCGGAGCACACTTCCCTCTCGGATCCGACCGCTTCGGCTCTGACACCGATCTCTGCTTCGAAGCCGAGGAGATTGCTTTCGGAGCCTGGGGAATGCGGCTCGCCTTCGGCTTTTGAGGTAGTGGAGAGGGTTCTGTCGAGGCCTTCCAGATCCCCGGTTCGGGCGTCTGATCCTTCCGCTCCCCCTATGCATTTGGGTCTATCCTCCATCATCCGACCACTGGGACAGCCTGCTCAAACCCTCCAGTTAGTTCCCTTAGAGGAGCAGGACCCCGTAGGTGAGCCCTCCTCTGATAGTCCCACCGAGGAGGTTCCCACCGAGGAGGTTCCTCGCAAACTGAAGTGTAAAAGGAGGCACCTGGACTCCCCTGAGTCCCTCACGACAGACACGGATTTGGATGAAGCAGAAGGTTCTCCAAGGTCACCCCCTGAGGATGTCTCCTTTGGAGACATCATGGAAATGTTGCGAATTAGAGGTGCGGGTGGTCTACCCAAAAACCTTCCTCGGACGAGTCTGTGTTTCTGGAGGCGTTTGAGGCAGGCCCGTCTACCTCCTGCGTGCCCCCCCCCCCCGGCTGACCCCCTGGTAGACTTAATTACTACCAGGGCTGGGAAGGAGCCTGACACCGTGGAGCCAATTCCAAGACTGCCAGACAAAATTCTTAGCCCTCCCTCCGATAGGCAGGCCTGGTCTAAGCGTTCACCTGTGGATGCCATGTTGGTGGCGGCTGCCACGAAGAAGGAACTCGCACAGGAGAGTTCCTTGGTCCACCCTCCTGATAAGGAATCTCGGACATTGGACCACATTGGGAAGCGGATGTTTGCTTCAGCCACCTTCTCTGTAAGGGCGCTGAACTACATGGCACACATTATTAGGCTACAGCGAGTCCTAATAAAGGAATAAGCTGCAGCTCCCCCGGAGTCCATGACGGTCGAGGATAAGAAGACTTTCTCGACTCGTATGGCCACTCTGAAGTCCATCTCGAACATGTCTATGCGGCTACTCTCCCATGCTACGGAGGGAGCTGCTAGAGCTAGCGGAGCGGGGGGTCGTCTTGCGGTGTCACGCCTGGCTCCACCTTTGCGATTTCGTGAAACCCTTTAAGGTGTCCTTTGCAAATGCGCCCTTCAGTTCTTCGCTCTTTGGCAAGACCATACGTGAGACATTGGTCCAAAGCGAAAAGGATGGGAAGACGCCGTCTGCCATTGGGGTCCGCTTCTCTAATCCCCAATGATCCTTTTCGAGGAATAGGAGGGGACAAAAGAAGATGTGGTTCCGGAAGTCTCAGCAGTCCCGTCCAGCTTAGGACCCCTTGTCCTTCAGAGGCAGAGGAGGGCAAGGTGGACGCCGGCCCAGAGGGCAGAGGGAGGCTGTGTAACTTTGGGTCTAGAGAACCGTTCTCAGACAGGCCCACGCAACAGCCCTGAGGGCTTACCTGGCTGTCCCTCTCTGGAGGCAGTCTGGGAGCGTTTGTCAGAGCACCTACTAAATTGGGAGTCCATCACGACAGATCGATGGGTGCTCCGAATCATATCCACAGGTTATTCCATTCCCTTCCTTAACCCCCCCCCCCATGAACCGCCTCCCAGATGTCCTTACCCGATCAAAGGGAGGTGGCAGCTTCAGAGATTTCGAAGTTGCTAGAAAAAAGAGCCATAGACCAGTTCAGATTGGGCTATTACTCCAGGTTTTTTTTAGTGCCAAAAAAGACTGGGGACTTGAGACCGATTCTAGATCTTTCTTCCCTGAACCTGTTCATTCCCAAAGAGAAATTCCGGATGGTCACTCTTCAATCAATTCTTCCCCCTCTTTCGGGGGAATGACTGGATGTGCTCCATAGACCTCAAAGATGCGTACTACCACATTTTGATGGACAGACGATCCAGGAGGATGTTCTTCGTCTTCCATTGCTGCAGTCCTGACTATTGGGTATAGTCCGCGTCCAGTCGGCCCGAATACAGGAGAGAAGGCTGCGGCTGGGGTCGGCGCATTAGGACTGACGCGTCAGGCCAGGGTACTAACGCGCCTGACCGACGCCATGTCTCATAAGGCCTGCCGCGATGGTCCATGGTGAAGCGAGTTTGCGAAAGTGTTGCGAACGCATTCGGAAATATTTTTCAAACCCGAGTCAGACCAAACAGAGGGCGGCATGGGCTAGAACATTTTTTTTTTTTCTTTTGCCTTTTTATTTCCACAGGATGTCAGCAGAAAATAACTGTATTGAATAACTGTGGGATAACCTCATAGGGATTATCATACCTTTGTTCATACCTTGTTTAGGCCCGAGCACTCCACGCTGTTGGCTGTCAGCTTTTGTGCTAGCTTAACAAACGCATGCTTAAGAGGAGGTAGGAGGTGTGCCAGGTTAGGTTAGTGGGTGCGCTGCTGCTATTGCATGCCGTCGGCAATCTCACTGGCCCGGCGCCCGAAGCTCAAAAAACAGGGATAAAAGAGGTTGAGGAGGGTTGAGTGAAACGCCGGTTAGGAAGGCTCCAGTGGAGCCGAGAGCCGGGGTTTTAGCCTCCTATGGGAGTGGAGGCAGAGGCCTATACAGAAACTATACTCTTACAGGAGGAGGCAGGTCTCAGGGAGGATAGGCCAGGTGACTGTGGGTAGTCTCTTCCTCTGGCAGTCCCTCTCTCCTTGCTCTTGCCAAAACTTTTCCTTCAGGCCTACTTCCAGTTTGCCAGTGGGGCTCCTAGCATTTCGGTTCTGTACCCAAGAAACATATGCTTCTGTACCTAAGCTTGATGATTAAATGGGTTAGGTTCTATGCCCCCGCTCGATAAGAGAGGCCTAGGGGTGGATGAGGGAGTTTGATAGAGACGAACAGTGTTCAGAGGCTTCAGATGTTTCTGTGGAAGATATGCAGGAGTATCCTACTTGATCTGATTCTGATGTCTGATTCTCCACCTCTACATTCTCCACCTGAGGATTCTTCCATTGAGGATTTCTTGCATTCCATGAGGGAGGCATTAAATGGGAAGGCCAGGAAATGGGAAGGCCAGGATTAGGCTTAGGAGTTCTTGTTTTTACCAGCATCTCCCTTTAGCTATTCCTGGGAAAGGAATGTGGTGGCAGATGTTTTTAGCAGTGTACTCCCTGAACCCTGACTCTTTGCCCTGAACTCCTGTCTTTGCCCATAGGTATTATAGGGTGCCCTAAGCTCATATATATTGTGACTCGCAAATCCAGGTTTAAGAATTGAAACTATTTCAAGGCCTAAGTGTGTCTCATCTTTGTGGTTAAAAATAAAGGAGAAAGAGGCGATAAAGAGGCTGTGGGTTTCTGTGTAGGTGGGGAAAGAAAGATAGGTGGAGCTTTTGGTAGTATACTTCACTTTGAATTGTCAGTTTCACATGCTAAAATATCAGAATTATCTAAGGTCACAATTGAAATCTTATTCAATTGAAATTCAAGAAGGATTTGAGTCAGGGAAGGCTGCTGAAGTAAGTTATGTGGCTGGAACAAGGTGTGGAGCATTCTTGTAATGGCATTTTGATGGTGTACAGGCCTCCTCGGTATGGTTGCCACCAGTTCTGTTGCTCGTGAGTCATGTTCTTACATGGGCATGCCTGGTTAGTTGGAGCATGTAGCTGAAAGGATTTTGGATGCTCCCTTACAGTGCTCGCTGTTGTTTGGTTGTGGCTTCTGTGGAAGCAGTGGTAAAGGTTTTAAAAGGACAAAGAGGAGTCTATGCAAACGATTAAGAATTTTTTTGCAGGTGCAGCCACCGGGTGCTGTAGTTTATGGCCTGCTAAGGGTGGACATATCCTGCTTCCTGCAGGGCATCTAGGGTAGGCCTAGACGCAGTAGGGCAGGGTCAAGGTTCTGAAATTAGTACAGGGAGTTCACCCTGCTCAGACTTCTGGCTCAGACTTCAAATGAGTTGTTTCAAAACAGACCCAATGACCTGTTTTTTCCAGCTGTTTTGGGATTCAGTTTGCAGCTCCTTTGGGAGGAAGATCACCCTTTCAAAAGAAAATTCTTTTCGGTTTAAGTAAGACAAAATTACTCAGATATCATTTCCCACGCTACAGATTTTATTTCCATACAAATTTATTTTTCAACAATGCCAAAGACGCTCCTCCTGCCAAAAGTTCCTCCTCATCACAAGCAAGTTTTCAGCAAGCAACACATGTAGGCTTATCACTGTTCCTTGTGTGTATCAGAAAAACAGCCTAGGATTCTAGGATTCGCCTGTTCCTTGTACCAAAGAAGGGAAACACGGAGCAGACCAATTTGGATTTTATCTATCAAAAACACTTATCTGACATGGGCAAGTTCAAGATTGGCGTTACAAAGATCTTTGCACCTGCTTTGGGCAAAGATCTGGATGGTAACTTGTTAGATCAAGGAGAAGCTACCTTCATGTGCCTTCAAGGCTAAGTTGCAGAGGATTCTCAGCTCTACTGGAAATCAAATTTATCAGTTCTCTGCATTGCCCTTGGCTTATCTGGCTCTGCATCATGCCTCCAGAGTGTTCACAAAGGTTCTGGCTCCAGCTTACTTCAGGGGCAGGCTTCAAGCAAATCAAAATCTATTGGACGACTGATTCCATCTGGCTCCAAGAAAGGAAGTTCTTTCCCAGGGTTCACAGCACCTGGAATAAACAAGTCCAGTGCTAAGATGCCTAGGTGACTCCTGTGAACGAAATAAAAGTAGAGTCTAGACAACTCCTCAAGACAAGTGAGACTGTCACTTGCAACTGAATAACGCACTTTAGATGGCCTTTTAACCCCGGTGAGGCCTTTACTTCGTTAATTCATGTTCCATCACATTCTGCATCAGTCCGCGATCCTTCATGCAGACAGTCCTTCAAGCATTAGGGTTCATGGTATCTTGTATGTAGGTGCTTCCCAATGCCAAACTGCTGTTGAGAAGTTACACGGTGATCTCACAATGCATGGACACAGCAACTGTCATTTTCTTGCTTGTCATTCAAATAATACCTTGCTCTTTGGGCTCAGGAATGTCACCTGCTTGTGGAATGTCACCTAAACAAGGGACTCCAAGATGTGACCCGCCAGAGGCAATTGCCTCGGGAAATTGTTACTGCCTCTCGGATACTGCTTGGGAGCTCATCTAACAAGAAAGTGATACATATGGTCTGCCAGACTACAGCATCTACATATCAACATGAAAGAGATAGCAGTCCAGTTATTTCTAATGGCTTTCAAGGAGTTACTTCTCCAGAGGGCAGGTGTTGATTCTAACAGACAACTACCCTGTCATGTGGCAAGTCAACAAGCAAGTCAGACATACAGGGCCAAGGAAATCTTTGCAGGCAAGGTTTCTGCCTATGGCAACTCAAGTGCTTAAGCCTGCAACTAACTCCTCTGTGGCACTCTTTAAACGCCAGGGCACAGAACTCCTTAGCGGATGTGTGTTAAGGTGACTGGATGCCATGTATTTCATGAAAGTGGAAACTCATGGGAACTGTATTTCAGAAACTGACAGTGTCTCAAAGTCCCAGACATAGATCTGTTAAGCTCTCACAAAAACCATGGAAACGGACAGTATTGCATGCTCTCCAATCATCATTAACGAAAAACCTTCATGTGCTCTGTTCCAGTCTGGAAAACCTTTCATGTGTATGCCTCCCACCTCTACCTCTTCCAAAGGTACTGTTAAAGGTCAGACAAGACAGGCCAAGGGATGATTTTGACCCTCTCCAGATTGGCCTCGCAACTGGTATGGCACGGAGTCTGGATTCCTCAACTAGATGGCCAGAATAATAAAAGATCTCATCAAGAGCCTCAGAAGGGACGGTCATCTAACTAATGTGGCAGTACACTTTCATCTAACAGTTTGCTTGATTCTTGCAGCTAACACAGCAGAGGCCCGCACTCTGGACAAGTTTTAAATGTAGATTTGGAAGCTTATTAAAGACCTAGTACAAGATTTTTGTATTGGTGCAACAAAATTTTTTGATTTCTGGAGATAAGCAACTGGTTTGAGAGATTTCTCTTCATAATTTGAGTGTTTAAGTTCAATATTTCCATATAATACCTGACAAAGGTTTGCTTTCAGCTCAAAAGATTCATGCTGCAGCTTTGTCAGCTCACTATGACACAGACTAGTCCTTTATTTCAGATCCTTTATTCAAGCAGTTTCTTAGGGAGGGCTCCTGCTATAAGACTCCCACGAGCTCCTACTCCTCTAGTTTGACCTGGAAAACTGTTGGAAAATCCTAAATATTTGCCTTGGAAGTTGCAGCTTGGGCTGAATTTACTTCTGCAAGAAGACTGTTTCTTCTGTTGGGCCCTACTAGGCAAGGAGGTGTCTGAGCTTCAGGCCCCTATGGCAGTAGAGCCCTTGATTTTCCATAAGGATAGGGTATCATTAACTTTTCAAGACACAAACAGCCTATTCATTTTTCTAGTGTGTTTTAAACCAAACTATTCATTTGCCTACGCTTTTGCAGGTGTGATCCCTCAAAATAAAGGGGAAAAAGATAAAAGCAGGACTTATGTGTTGATTCTTTCTTAGCAAGTTATTTAAGCAGGACTAAGGATTTTTAGGCAGCAGCTGTAGTTGTTTGTTTCCTTTTTTGTGGATTAGCTGAGATTCAATTGTGTGTCAAAAACAAACTATTTCTAGTCACATTGCTTTTGTTGTGCATTTTGTTATTCTTTCTATTACAAGGAGATCTAAGGCTTCTGGATTAGGCCCCATTCCACTAGGCAGCTACTTTTTCTCAACAGCATTCTTTTTAGGCCTACTAAGGATATTCTGAAGCAGCTGATTGGAGTTTGCTGCATACTTTCTAGGCATTATCACCTTCCTATCTACTCTCCCTCTAGGGCTGGTTTTGCCACAGCTGTTTTACCAGGCATGTTGGTTCTCAAGGCTACTTTATAATTGAGCAGCCTCCCTACGAAGAAATTTGGGGATTCTTTGTGTGGTGGCCAGACCGCAATGTTAGACTTTAAGAACATAGTGGCTGGGTTTCTTGTACCTTTTTGGGTTGTAGATGTTCGAGGTGTGTAGGTGGTAGGTCCAATTTTCCCTCCTCCTTCCTGCATTTAGGTATATACATGTTTTTTACATGCTTATATTTTGTATACATTGTTGCATATTAATGGCATGTTTTGGTGCAGGTTTTTGGGACTTGTCTTTTAGGCCTTCTGACATCTGGGGCAAGACTGACTGAGGTCTAATGCGCGTCATGCTGCATACCCTCTCTACCTTTCGACGGGGAGTCTAATGCCACTTTTCTCCGCTTTTGGCTGGGAGCCAGTCATTATCAGTTCAGGTTTCTTCCGTCGGCCTCACCTCGGCCCCCAGGGTGTTCACCAAGGTCATGGCAGTGGTTGCAGCCCACCTGAGACTCCAGGGCATTCAGGTCTTTCCATACCTGGACGACTGGCTCCTCACCGCCTCCCAACAGGCATCAACTTTGTGTTGCCAGGGATTATGCTCTAACTCTTGCCCAGAGTTTGGGCATTTTGGTAAACCTTCAAAAGTCCTTTCTTCATCCTGTGCAGGTTCTGGAATTTATAGGGGCCAAATTGGACACTCGCCTCTCTCGGGCCCTACTAACTTCAGACAGGGTGAACAGTTTGTCGTCAGGTTATAGCCCTCCTTCAGAAACCGGCTCCATCGGCAGAGTTAGTCCTGAGAGCACTAGGTTCTATGGCGGCGGCAATGAGTCTTTGCCTACACATGCATCTACGAATGATGATTCTGCAATGGACCCTTCAAGTCTAATGGTCTCTGTTGCTACATCCGTTGAACACCCCTATTCCCCTGAGCAGGGCTTGCAGGGACTCTCTCCTCTGGTGGCTTCGCTCACGGGAGCTGCGGGAAGGGAGACCCTTCGTGATGCCTCCGCCCCAAGCCACGTTGACCACGGATGCTTCTCGCCTTAGGTGGGAGGGCATTCTTTGGGCAGAACTGTCCAAGGCACGTGGACCCCTTTAGAGACCGCTTTGCATATCAATGTCCTAGAGATGAGGGCGGTGCTTCTGGCGTTGCAAGCTCTCCACGACCTTCTTCCTCTAGGGAATATTACGGTTCAAACAGACAACATGGTCGTAGTCTGGTACATAAACAGGGAGGGACCAGATCTTATCCCCTTTGTCAGGAGGCTGAGAGTTTGGGAGTGGGCGATATCCACCAACCGCTTTCTGGTAGCAATGCACATTCCGGGTCGGTTCAACATTCTGGTGGACAAACTGAGTCTCGTGATCCTCGCACCGTACGAGTGGTCTCTGAAACCATCAGTTGTGAAACAGATCTTCCTCAAATGGGGTCTACCTTGCTGCAATCTTTTCACTTCTCCGTCAAACACAAAGTGCAGCAAGTTTTTCGCAATACTTCCCCCACCAGGTGAGAGCCCCAGAGACGTTCTGGTTTATGCTTGGCCACCTGGTCTCCTCTGTGCTTATCCCCCCCCTTCCTCTTATGACTAAGTTCATTCAGAAAGCACGTTGGTTGGGGAGCAGAATTATCCTCGTAGCCCCATTCTGGCCTTGCCAGATCTGGTTCCATTGTCTGCGGTCTCACAGTGTAGTTCCTCCATGGATCTTGGATCCCATTCCAGATCTGATTTTGCATCCTGCGGGATTGCAACCCCCGAACCTGGTAAACCTCAAGCTCGCTGCTTTGTTGATCCAGTTCCACTGATGGCAAGGACTCCCGGCATCTCATCACCAGTAAAGGCCATTCTGGTAGTGGCTCACAAGCCTGCTACCAGGAAAATTTACAGTAGTAAATGGAAGCGTTTTTCTGTCTGGGCTAAGGACAAGGGCTTAGATCCCTTTACCGTCCCTATTCCGGTGGCTCTTGATTTTCTGTCACACATTTTTCATCAAGGATCCAGTGCATCTACAGTTAAAGTACAATTGGCAGCCATTTCCCATTTTCATGTAGGGGATGGACTGGGATCTTTAGCTTCTGCGAAGATGTGTAAAACCTTCTTGAAAGGTATTTTTCTATTGAAACCACCAGTTAAGACTGTGGTCCCACCATGGGACTTGTCAATGCTTGTAAAACCAAAGTTAAGCCCACCTTTTGAGCCTGCCGCCTCAGTTCCATTAAAGTTGTTATCATGGAAAACAGCCTTTCTAGTTGCTATTACTTCAGCCAGGAGGGTTTGGAACTTCAAGCCCTTTGCATGAAATCCCCTTATCTAATCTTTCATAGGAATAGAGCATCTCTCAGGACTAACCCTTCCTTCTTACCAAAGGTGGCTTCAGAGTCAAATATTAATCAGTCTGTTAATTTACCAGTGTTCTTTCCCTACTTTCAGAACAAAGGGGAATACAAATTACACAAGTTGGATGTACATAGACAACTATGTTTTTACTTGCACAGGACTAAGGATACTCGCAAGGCTGATCAGTTGTTTGTGTCCTTTGCCAAATCTGCTCTGGGTAGAGCTATTACCAAAGTTACCTTAGCAAATTGGATTTCACAGTGCATCATTCATGCATATGTAGCCTCAGGTAAACCTGCTCCTATCGGAGTCCATGCCCACTCAACCCGATCTGTAGCCACATCAGCAGCCTTCTGGTCCAGGGTTCCCCTGGATGACATATGTTCAGCAGCTACTTGGTCCTCTTCCCATACATTCATTTCTCATTATAAATTGGATATGATATCCGGGAGTAGGGCTTCCTTTGGCTCTGCGGTGCTTCAGAATATCCTTCCTTGAGGGCCTCCCAAGGTTTTAGGTAGCTGGGGACTCTGTCCCACAGGTTGCAGAGCAAACGAAGTAACTACTTCAGATAAAGAAGTTATGTACTCACCATAACGTTTCATCTGAGTAGGTACTTCATTTGTCTGCAACCGACCCCCCCCCCATGCCCCCTAACCATTATTCCATTGGGCCAAAAGAACCCGTTTTCAATGGAGTCCTGGGGAAAAGAAACCTCCACACAAAAACAAATACATAAAAATTACAAAATTGCGATATAATAAATTTATGAGGGAGGGGCAGGAGCATCCCCCATTGGGACTCAGGTATGTATGGAGAGTTTTGAGATGTACAATCATGTTAGGGTGTGAATAGATGGTGGGAGTGAGTGGGAGTTGCAGGCAAGGTTGAAGAAGGACTAAATGAGCTTTTGGCGAAAAGTCAGCTGTATATATAAGTGAGATGATTAGGTAGTTGTCCAGTTTAGGGTTGGTTTGGAGAGAGGAACAGTGGTGGAGTGGACCTGTGTCCATTGCGAATTTGGCTTTTTATTATTATAGCAGAGGAGAGAGAGCTAGTTTTGTGGTGGACTGAGATTGGTCAGTAGTGGGGGAGAGGAGGGAGGGAGGGAGGAAAAGAGAGGAAGCGAAGTGTGATTTTGGAGAGTAACTGAGTTGATTCTGTGATATACCTAGTGAGCTAGTTTTTTTTTGTTTTGTTTTTTTTTGTAGTAGCAGAGCTAGCTAAGCCTAATGTCCAATTAAATTACTACTAGTAGTAGCTCAGTCAGTAGTAGTATTCAAGGGAGTAAGTTATTTTGGCTAATTAAGCTGTTCGGTAATTGAAAAAGCTTCCTGGGTAAGTATTTTGGCTGGTAATTGAAAAGAAGAGTTTCTTGAAAGGGTGGCTTTTATTCTCATCCACTGTTCGGTAATTGAAAAGCTTCCTGGGGTAAGTGTTTGGAGCTGAGAGGTGGAGGTGGCAGTAGCAGATAAATGTAGAAATCATCTGCATATTGGATGATGTTTGCAAAAGGGGATTTGAAATGGAAATGGTTTTATAAATATATAGGAGAGGAGGGGACCAAGAATAGATCCTTGGGCATGGTAGAGTAGGTACTAAGGAAGAAAGTGGCCTTTTTCCATTACAGCAGCTTAGCAGATAGAAGACAAAGACAAAGAACCAATTTATGGAAGAAGAAGAGGTTTTAAGTTTGACAATTTTGTTAAGAGCAGATTTGTGTGAGATAGTGTCAAGGCCTTGGAGAGGGGTAGTAGTAGGTAGAGTAGGAGTGGCGGAACCGGTGCGCGGGCAGTCTCCAGGAGCCGGAAGTTGTGATGCTACAATTTGTTGCCTCCTTTTTGTGAGTGAGAATAGAGAATGAATGTGGAGAGAGAGAGGGTGAGGTGAGAATGATAAGGCAGTAGGAGTGGATATGGTGGAGGAAGTAGGGTGTGGTGAGGTGGAATTGGGGATAGGGTAGTGGGTGGGAGAGGGGTGTCTATCAGAATATCCTTGAGATATCATGATTGAGATTGTTTCGCGTGTTTAGGCATTACTTGGTCTTCTGTCAAGGGTCTTAGAGTTTGCTAGATTATCTGAGGAAAGGGAGCATGTAGCAAGGGATTATGGGTAAAGGGAAGGAGCCAGGAGCTCGGATCTTTTAGCTAGTGAAGCTGCCGGCTCGGATCCGGGGTAGGATCCGATACCCACAGTTTGCAGACCAATGAAGTACCTACTCAGATGGAATGTTATGGTGAGTACATAACTTCTTTTTTCTCATGAGCAAACTGATTTGGGGCAAATTAGTAGTATGGTCTTTTTGGTTGAGCATGAGTTGTGAATTATGAAGCCATGTCTCAGTGGCTGTTAAAAGCTTCCAGAGTAATTTTTTGGAGGTGTACCATGTTGTAAGATGTGCAGATGAGTGGAATCATCTGTGTATCTTATTAGGGTAAACTGTGGTGTGGATGTATAGAGTGTTGGTAAAAAATGTTAGAGGAGGGTACCAAGGATAGAGCCTTGTGGTATACTGGTGGTGACTGGGAGGTAAGGATAGAGCATGGAGTGCCATTTTACTGACCGATACCTATTTGGACGGATAGCTTTTGAACCATAGAAGGGTGGGCTGAGAGGCCCAGTGAGGACATTTGAAGTAGAAATTTGCAGTGAACATACTATGTCAAAGGCTTTATATAAATCTAGAACTAAGGAAGAGACTGGTTTGTTGTTATCTCTAACTTAGTATCTATGTAGGTTAGAAGGGCAGTGCTAAAACTATGGGAAGGACTGAAGCCATGTTGTGCAGGAATCAGTCCACTGAACTTCCTTCTGTATGCAGGGAATAGCTGTTTGATTGTCTGGATGCCCATAGTTAACTGGGGTACAGTATGGGCAGGACTAAGGATTTTAGGAAGGGCAATCAGTCATACCTCCCAGAGACGAGGAAAAAATATAACTAAACTCATTCATCACATTGACTGCAAAATTGCATATTCTCTACTTATCAGGAGGAGGAGTTGTGACTTTCGGCCTTTCCTGGTTAGGGGTCGCCACAGCGGAACTCTGGTCCACTAATGATTGGTAGTTGATTTTTACATACTGAGTTTCCAGCCCTGACACACAACCTTCAACGAAGGTACACCCATTCACGCATGTCTCCACGCAGAAGACACTTTAACTGAGAGTTGAACTGGACAGCGTCTTACTGTGAGGTGACAACACTACTCAGGAGTATGGTAAGGAATTGCCAGTGATACCTAAAGCTCATTGTGTTTCTGTTTTTGCAATGTTTTCTCACAGTGCATCCTTGAATGGCTTATATGCAACTGCATTTGTACCTTGTAGCCACCATAAATAGGACATTTGTTTCCAGGTCACCATTTGGAAATGCAGTGATAAAAGAGATGTTCCTATAGGCCAGCTACCCAGAAGATTTGGATTGGTCCTCCATCCTAGAGGTGAATAAAAACTAAATTTTCCATTGGCAGATATGAAAGCTTTGTCCATGTCGTAATCTTCATGGAGAATTAAGTGTTCATTAGCCAAATCTTCCTCTATACCCCTGTTTGGGTAGGGGAAAGTCTGTGACTAGGTGTGTACAGTGTGTCGTCCTTAGATTTGGTGAAACTAGGAAATGGAGGAGGAAGATGCAGGGTATTGTGGGAAGGGGGTGGTGCAAAAGTTGCTTGAGAAAGTTTTGTTCATAGAGCTGAAAATGTGTAGCAGGCGAAGTTCTGCATGACAAAGACTGAATTTTCCAGGCCGATCTAAGGATATGTATTTCACTTCTGTTTCTTGCAGAAATGAAACACCAAAGCTGTTGTCCATCCTTTTGTTGGCAGCCAGCTTGTGCAAAAACATTGCTCATAAGTTTAAGCACTTACTGCAAGACCCCCAGAACTAGCTCATGTAATCTTGAGACTGCCATCAGCTGTAGCTTGTTTCTTGCATTCTTTGCACAAAAACCATTCTTCACTTTTTAGACTAACTTCTTGTATTTCATTGCCTTAACAGATTTTTACATAGTGTTTTCTCATGTTGTGGATAATGAGAACAATGTCATATTCTCTCTCCTGATATTCTTCGTGTTTCACTCTTGCAGTCATCACCTGTGGCTTATCCCTGCTGTGGTAGCCCTTGGCCGGCCCGAATACCGGAGTCAAAAGTTTTCTGCTTCGGCTACTGTCACTTGATGGCTGACGGCAGGTCGTCAGTGCTATAAAGGAAGGCAGCCAATGCCATTGCATCAGTTTTTCTTGCCGTGGAGCCCATAGCAGAAGCAGTTTGGAAGTGTGCCTATCAGTCGCTATCAGAGTTTGAATTACAGCCGAAAACGTCTAAAGCTAAGTAACCAGTTGGGGATCCTTTTTTCTTGCACTAACCGATGTCCAAAAATGTTAACAACTGTCTTGCCTGTGGAAAGCAAATACCACACCGAGACTTCCATTCTTACGGCATCACTTGTTTAGGCCCAGTTCTGTGCCCTCTTTAATGCGAGAACCATTAGTCATAGAGTTCTTATTGAAATCAGGTATTTTTGTTCCTCGAACCTGCTGCTTCAGCAGACCTAAGATACCTCTCCTGGAAGACTGCTTTTCTCCTGGCCATCAGTGGCTGAAGTTCTGAAACCCTTCTGCCTGAGGTGTTAGCTAGGAGAAAAACAGTCTTCCAGGAGAGGTATCTGCTGAAGCAGCAGGTTCGTTCCTGCCCCAGTGGGCAGAGGCATTAAAACTGGTCCAAACTCTAATATCCCAGGGGGCAGTAGAACCGGACCCTCCAGATCAAACGGGAAAAGGTTTTTACTCCAGACTATTCCTTGTTCCCGGAAAAGAGGGCACTTGGCACCCAATCCTGGATCTAGCCAAACTGAACACCTCCTTGGTGGTCCCCAGATTCAAAATGCTAACCTTGCAGCAGCTCCTGACTATGCTCACACAAAATGCCTGGCTTGTGACACTAGACCTAAACGAAGCCTACCTCCACATCCCCGCCAGGGAATCGTGCAGAAAATTCTTGCGCTTTAGAGCAAGCTATCAACACTTTCAGTTCTTTGCACTGCCCTTTGGCTTATCTGCTGCTCCCAGAGTATTCAGCAAATTCTTGGCCCCAGCTATAGAAAAGTTGCTACAGGACCTTCTCTTTGTCAAATCACTCCTAACTTCCCTAGGGTTCACCATCAACAAGAAAAAAATCAAAGCAAAACACCACCAGAAAAACTGTTTTCCTGGCCACAGCAACCCAAATAGCCTTCCTATCCCCAGAAAAGCAGAGCTTCCTGCCTCTCACCTACCTGGCTTCCAGAAGTCCCCTCACTGTGAGGAAGTTTATGCAAGCCATGGGATACATGGCATCTTGCATCCTTCTCATCCCTCTCACCAGGCTTGACATGGGAAAACTTCAGTGGTACTTAAAGAACCTTTGGTCCCTAGAGACCAATATCCCTCTGATCCCTTGTATAAGGGCTGGATTTCTCTGGTGGGCAGAGGCGTGTGCCATGAACAAAGGTCTTCCCTTCATCCTCCGCCCTTAAAGCCAGACCATCGCCACCGACGCCTCAGACGTTGCTTGGGGTGCTCACCTAGCAGGCAGGTGTACCAAGGCCTTTGGAATGTCCAGCAACTTCACTTGCACATCAACCAGAAAGAAATGATGGCAGTGCAAAAGGCTCTGACTTCCTTCCAACCTCATCTTAGGCCAGGGGTCCTCCTTACAAAAACAGTCAACACCACAGTAGTGTGGTACATCAGGGGGGGGCACCCAATCTTGTCCCCTGTGCAGGTTAGCCATGAGTCTCTGGCTTACAGCCACCTCCATTGGGCCACACCTAATTGCTGAATACTTACCAGGATCAACAACACACTGACGGACCACCTAAGCAGAAACTTACTGGACCCCCAAAAATGGGAGCTCCATAGAGAAACCTTTCTGCAAATCACCCAGGAGTAGGGGATACCTGGAAGTGACCTCTTTGCCTTGCACCTCAACCACCAGCTGCACAAGTTCTGTACCAGGGAGTATCCCCTCCTAGTATGGAAGGTGGATGCCTTGACCTTCCCTTGGAACTCCATCTTTTTGTACACACACACTCCTCTGCCTCTTATTCCCAAGGCTCTGATTAAAATAAGAGAGGAGAGACCAAAGGCCATCCTCATCCTCATTGCACCAGATTGGCCCAGACAGCATTGGTACCCCTTATTACGCAGTCTGACCTTACAGCCCCCAAAGCTGCTTCCCCTGATGTCAGACCTCTTGACCCAGGAGAGGGGGAAGGTACTGTACCCAGACCTACAGACTGTCAAACTTTCAGCATGGCTTATACACTAAAAACTAACAAGGAGTCCCTGTTGAGCAAAGAGGTCCTGGACATTATCACAGAGGCCAAAAGGACCAGCACAAGAAAATCATATGCAGGAAAATGGAAGATTCTGCTCTTGGAAATGAATAGAAGGGGGGGCAGTACCTCCCAACCTTCCATCCCTCTCATCCTGGATTACCTAGCAGAGCTGCTCAATAGTGGCCTCTTTCTCCTCAATTAAAATCCATGCCTCTGCCATCTCTGCCCATTACGATTCAGACCCACCCCTCTTCTCTCATCCTTTGTTTAAGAATTCCTCAGAGGGGCTTCTAATATCAGGACTTCCAGAAGGCCTCCAACGCCACCCTGGGACCTGAATTGTGTGTTAAAGAAACTAACCTTACCTCCTTTTGAACCTGCCGCTTCAACAGAATTGAAATACCTGTCTTGGAAGACTACCTTCCTACTAGCTATCACCTCAACCAGAAGGGTCTTGGAACTTCAAGCTTTCATGGCTGTCGAGCCCTTCATAATTTTCCATGCAGACAGTCTCCCTGAGGACTAACCCCTCATTTATGCCCAAGGTGGTATCTGATGTGACCCTTAATCAGGCCATACACCTTCCCACCTTCTTTGCCAACCCTCAAAACAAAGGGGAAGAATTCTACACTCACTAGACATGCACAGACAACTCGGATACTATCTGGACTGTACTAAGCCATTCAGAAAAACAGACCAGCTTCTTGTACTGTACTAAGCCATTCAGAAAAATAGACCAGCTTCTTGTAAGCTTT
The DNA here is from genome assembly GCF_019279795.1 of Protopterus annectens. Classification (NCBI taxonomy): domain Eukaryota; kingdom Metazoa; phylum Chordata; order Ceratodontiformes; family Protopteridae; genus Protopterus; species Protopterus annectens. The sequence goes on along the minus strand of NC_056751.1, from coordinate 116,376,694 downwards.
GCCCCAGAGGCAGAGGGGAAGCCCATCTCCAAACAAACCATTTCCAAATGGATTTCACACTGTATCCATTTTTACTACATGGGAAACCCATACCCAAGTCTATCCATACCCACACCACCAGGGCAACCTCTACTTCCACTCCTTCAGAGGAGTACCTATCAGGGACATCTTGGAAGCGGCCACTTGGAACTCTGTCCATACCTTTGCAAAGCATTACCACCTACCTCTCTTTTCTAAGTCTAGGGCAGGGTTTAACTCTGCAATTCTGCAGGTCCTCCTGACCCATACATAGGACTCAAACTATCCTTCCATCCCTTTCCTCAGCTTTGGGAATCCTACCACAGGTGATGACTGCAGCAGTGAAATACGAAGAACATAGTACAGTTGTATACCCTTACCATAAATGTAGATGTTAGTGTATCCACTGTTGCAGTCTTGGTTTCCCCCCTCCATCCCCCATTTAACATCTTCCCCTAGGGGGACACAAGCTTCCCAAGGTGGCATTTAGCCACCAGGACCACTTCTCTCTCTTCCCTTGTGCTTCTGACGGGTTAGGGCAAGAAAACCTGATGTAATGACGTCGGCTGCCTTGGTTTATAGAACTGACGACCTGATATCAGACTACAGGCTATGGCAGCTGGCCCACAAAAACATTGACTCTGGTATTCGGGCCGACCGAGGGCTACCACAGCAGGGATAACTCGCAGGTGATGACTGCAACAGTGAATACACTCAACATCTACATTTATGGTAAGTGTACACAACTGTACTTCTTCCATGCTAAAGAAGAATTTCTTCCAATTTGTTTAAACTTACCTGTTGAAAATTTGTATCATTTCTTTGCATTAGACATAATGGTTATACCAAGGTATTCCGTTTGATTCCTATTCCAATTCCAATTGAAGTTTATTTTTTGCATGAATTTTCATTTTTTTTTTTTTTATTAATAATGTACTTGTTTTATTATGATTAAATCTTAAGTTTGCGATTTCTTCAGACTGGCCCATAGAACTAATTATATGTTCCAATCAATTTTCTGCATTTCCTATTGTTGGTAAAATATCATCCGAGAAGAGTTTGTATCTATAGTTTGAAATCTTTTATGATGCTGTTAAAATTATTATTGGATCTAATGCTATTAGCACAATTTCTTTAGCTAATGCAAAAAGTAAAGGTGATAATGTGCTGCCTTGTTTTGTGCTTTTTTGTAATTTAAAGGAATTAGAAAACAACCTATTTTAACATAAGAACAAGTTATTGTACATCTTAGACATTAATGCAGTTAGCTCAAGTGAGAAATTATATACTTTGTTTTAAACGGGAACGACCAGTTAACTGAGTCAAAAGCCTTATCTTAATCTGGGCTAATGATAGAAAGCTCTTTATTTTTATTTACATAGTCTATTTATGTATGTATTCTTATTATTTTATCCTGTACTTGTCTAGTTAAAATAAACCCAGTTTGATCATTGTTAATTAGTTTAGGTACAAGTAGATTAGTTCTGGTAGCTAAAATGCAGATGAACTTCTTATGGCCCACATTTAATAGTAAAATGGGTCTGTATGATGATCACTTTGTAGGAACCGTATCTTGTTTTAAAATGGATGATAAGGGAATATTTCCATGATGGGGGACTTCAGCAGTTGTTTTTATTTCTCTATATACCTTATTTTAACTGCATCATCTGGTAGTATTTTCTATAGTTCTGGTATAAGACCATCTATGCCCAGAGCCTTATTTTTATGTTTTTTTATTAGATCTTTTATTTCTGTTGAAGTGAATGGTCTTTCAGTTTTTTTGTTTACTTGTTTGTTTATATTTTCCCTTAGAAAAGTTTCAACTATGTCATCTAGGTTATTTGAAATTATTATTTATATTTCTTAAAATATTTTAAAGCTCTCAAGAATTACTTTAATATATGTTCTTCTTTCCTTTTATTTATGTGTTATAATTTCTTTGATATTATTTCATTTATTCATTTTCATTAATCCAATAGCAAGTCTGTGCAAGCTTAAAGGGTTTACTGAATATGCCTGAAGTTTCAATTTTTTCCAGGTTTATTGAAACTTCATGATTTAGCATTTAAATGTATTTTGCATTTGTTTTTAAGTTCCGATTGACAATGTCATTAGGTTTTAGATTCAAGTTTAGTGTATCTATTTTGGCCTGTAGTGTATTCAATTCTTTGTCCAGTTCTCTCTTGTTTTGCTAATAATACCAGCTTGCAACTCAAAAGCCGAAAGATACAACAACCAGCTTGCAACTCTTCCATTTACAGTATTATCCGAACTAATTGGGACCTAGGGTAGTTCGGATAATTGAACCGGATAAAAAACTTCTGAAACTTTATTTTTCTGCATGCAAGAATACACTTTTCAACCATTCAGTGAATCCAGTTTGACAGTAAAGAATATTTTTCATACATGAACTGGCTACAAGCTCAAAAAACATGCTCAGGCAAATATGTATAATGTTTACATATTCAGACTTTATGATTTTTCTTACCCAAAAACTTTGGAAGGCTGGTTCAGATAATTGCCATTTTGGTAATCTATGTTCAGATAATAGACGCTCTCTATTGTAAGTAACCCTTTGGTGAATCCCACAGGACAATGTCAGTTACTTCATTCATGTTTATTTCTAGGAATGTTTGATCTCTTTAACATACCGATCATTGAATCCTTTTAATATGCTGGTAATCTCCTGTGATGTATTAGATTGTCAGTTTTTGAAATAGTAAAGATTATAGCATTATGGTCCGATAATGGACATGAAACTATAGAAACTTCACTGATATGTATGTGATAACAGATTGAGACAAAACTTTTATCAATAATTGTGTTCCATATCTACATGAATAATGGGTAAACTGAAGTGAGTTTGTTTTCTTTGTCTCGTATATAGAACCTTTATTTTCATTAGATTTACAAAATGCGTAAGTGTTTGGCTAAAGATGTGATCCTCAGCTGTCTGCAGTGGAATCTTTGTCCGATAAAATACAATTAAAATCGCCACCCATTATGATCTCCCCTTTCATGTAATAGGCTATAGTATCTAAGAAATGTTTTGCATCTTTAGCTCCAACTCCTGGAATCCAATAAAAGTTGACCAATGCATATAGTTTTCTGTTCCACTCAGTTATAACAATTCTTAACATACCATTTTTATCATAATGGGCATCTTTTACTTTAGGCATTACTAGTGAGTTCTTACATAAAATGAGGGTGCCTCTTCTTTTTAGCTTTAAAGCCAGAATCTGCTAAAACCAAAGAATTATTTAATGAACGTTTTACACCTTTATTAAGTAAATGTGTTTCCTGTGGAAATACTATTTGAGCTTTATGTAATTGCAAGTATTTGTGAACAGACTCGCCCTCTTTATTCAGTCCATTAATATTAATAGATATACATTTAAAATCTGACCTTTATATGAAAGAAGAAAACACAGGTATGATGATATTGCATTTATGTACAGAACTTGTATACTTTATATGCAGACAATATTAAATCTTCAGTTTTATGGAGAAAACTCAGAACAATTATGATTAAAAAGAGACCATAACAGAGAAACACAATCCTAATTTTTTTTTATCAGAAGTGTCATCTATAGGCTAATATATAAACTATCCTTTTGGTACACTGCAAGCATTCAGAACTATTTAATAACAGAGTGGTGTAGAATTCAATTCCCTGTCTTTTGCTTATTTTCTAACTTGTATTCATTTAACTCTTAGCATATCATTCAAAATATTGCAATTTTTTTTTTAACTTTTAGACAGGAAGAAGTAACCTGTACAGTTCTTAAAATTTTAGAACTGTTGTAGCATCACAAAAGTACTCATGGCTCAGTATTTCAAGTCGGTATTCCGGATAAGGGCTTGAAAATAACAATCCATCAGCCGCAACTCGCACACAAATGCCCACAAGTGAATCCAAGCCACCTCCACACCAAATACCAGTCCCCAATCCTCTCCAAACCACTTAAAAACAACAAAAAACTTCCCAACCACCAAAAAGCCATCGGACTCGAGAACATCCAACAATGTTTACCATAAAGCAGACTGTCATTTTTAAAGGAGACATAGCATATAAACTTGCATTAAAAGAATGACAGTTGTGTGATCCAGGTTTAACTTGTAAAAGTGTGAGTGTTGCTCTAATTTGGTATCATTCCAATAATAACTTATATATATGTAAAAAGCTATATTTATTATACTTTGCTTAAAACATAGTGCGTCTTTCCTGGTGCTATTGCATGTCAAACATACTATCAGTAGCACATTACTGGACCATTTTAAGAACCTAGAATTTAACTTTAAATGCCTCTTCAGTGTCGTTTGCTGCATCTTGTATTATATTTAATAGATTACTCAACTGTGCAAAGATATCAGTGTGCCATCTACCATATGTTTCATCATAATTGTGATAATGTGAGGTAGTGCCAGCTGTGTCTGGGAGTAGGGCAGTGCATGTGTAACGTATGCCAACATAGCTAGCTGGAGTTTTATAAAGAATTATATAATTTGAATATTAAACTGAGTTGTACAGATTCTTGTGTTAAAATGTATCAAGAGTGGGTTCTGCTGGACAGAAAAGAAATATACATGCATGTCAGACTGTGTTGTAACTGATGAAGTGGTGATGTCGTTCTGTAGCCAGGACTTAAATTCTATTTGAATACTAGTGCGAAATGTGAGGAGCGCACTCTGTTTTTGGACCTGATAAGACCCTCATCCACTTTCATTTTGCCTTGCTTTAGTAAGTAACTAGGTAATAGTAATTCTTCAGTCAGGTAAAAAATATAGCGAGATTAGCTAAATGTTGTTTTTTTCTGTATCTGTCTCAAGTCTTTCCATCTGTGTTTTTTATATTTCCTCTGATGTTTATCATAAACAGATGTTCAGTATTTTCATGTTTTTTTGTTAGGTTTAGATATACTTAATGATAGACATTCATTGTGGCTAGTCTTTTATAAAATATTTAACCTTTGAGAGCGTTTGTGTTTACTTAGTGGCACCATGGCTCTACGTTCCTGAAAGTCTTGCTGCTTGGTTAAACACTACCATGTGTACAAGTATTAATTTTAATAAGTGTAATTGCGTACCCCAGTAAGAACCATAAAGTAGCTGGCTTCAGGTATTCTGGTGGTAGTAAATCTAACTTGTAGTCTGTGTGGAGGTGGCAGAGAGGTTAGGCTGAGCCAGCCTTTCCCAGGTGTGTGTGTGTGTGTGTGTGTGTGTGTGTGTGTGTGTGTGTGTGACGGCTACTTAGAACAGGGACACAGAGCATTGATTTCACAGAGAGAGTGGTGGAGGACTTTGCTTGGAACACCTGGCTAAGGACTCGGCTCTGTAGTGGTTCATGGGGCGTATTTTATTTGGGGCCTGGAGAGAGAGAGCCCAGCCCTAGGACTGGAGTGCATTCTCTGTGCGCTCTTAAGGGAAATTGTACTTAGTGCAGAGAGCGGCATCTGATAATATTGTGCATCTATTTTTCCTCACAGTGAATGTTCCCACCAGCGTTAATGGTGAGGATTTGAGGCTCCTTGATTACTGGCCCAAATGAGGAACGCCATAATAATGATTAACGTTTAATAAGATGAATAGTTTAAACTTTTAAACTCTAAGTGAAAATTAAGTGGCTTTAATCTGTCATATAGTTAACATTTTAAAAAGTGAAGTAGTAACCATTTGAAGTAGAGAAAGAATTGATTGTAAAAAGTCATGTGCAGCACCTGTTCATAAATATTCAAGCACTTGGATAAGAATTCATAACCATGAAATGCGTTGATTTTTCCTTTGTCCTTCAGTTTTTTACCGTTTGTCTTTTGTTAACCAACCATCTATTGTTGCAATTCTCTTCAAAGAAGTTGACAGATTCCTGTCCATTTCTTCTGTTTTATGTAAGATTTTATTTTTCTGTATGAAGTCCATTGCATCTTCCATGGTGTTTAAACATCTCATTTCCTTCAGGAAGGTGAATCCTTATTTTTTGCTGGAGACAAGATTTGTGCTTTAAGATTGTTTTTCTTTAAGCTTTTAACAAGTGGCACACATGATATTCTCTTGGACATCACTAATGTAGAATAGTCATTGTCAAATCTTTATAATATTTCCTTTAATTTTAACTGGATGTCCATGCAGCTTTTAAGAGCAAATCCTTATCTTGACTTGAGAAAAATCTTACGATCACTGACCTTGGTGAAGGTGTTTTTTTAAAGAGGAGTTAGAAAGTGATCTGTGTGCCCTTTTGATGCCAAAGGAAAAAGCTTCAGGCAGGTTCAAAGTTTTAGGCAGTCAAATATTAAGGAGTTGAATCATATTGTCTCCCTCTTTTGTTATTCCTTCTGGATCTATTCTCCAAGTCTTTTACTTTATCTCTGAATAAGTTGTTTTGTTTCAGAAGAAATTCAGTGTTTTCATTTTCAAGTAATTTTCCAGCAAAATCCAACATTGCCTCTTCTATACTCTAGATTTGTGATTCTTCTTTTAGAGATTCACTCAGCACTTTTACATTCCTCTTTGAAATTGTCCATTTTGCTTTCTAATTTACAGGTGATATAAAAATGTACAAACCCCTGTTAAAATGCCAGGTTTTTGTGATCTAAAAAAAATGGAGATCACAATAAATCATTTCAAAACTTTTATCACCTTTTAATGTGACCTATAAACTATACAATTCAACTGAAAAACAAATCTGTTGGGGGAAAAAATGTAAAAAAATACACTAGAGCTGGTTGCATAAGTGTGCACACCCTTAAATTAAATTAATACTTTGTTGAAGCATCTTTTGATTTAAATTATAGCATTCAGTCTCCTTGGGTAGGAGTCTTATCAGCATGGCACATCTTGACTTGGCAATATTTGCTCATTCTTCCTTGCAAAAGTGTTCCGAATTTGTCAGATTGCGAGGGCATCTCTTGTGCACAGCCCTCTTCAGGGCACCCCACAGATTTTTTATGGATTTAGGTCTGGGCTCTGGCTGGGCCATTCCAAAACTTTAATTTTCTTCTGGTGAAGCCATTGTTTTGTTGATTTGGATGTATGCTTGGGGTCATTGTCGTGTTGAAAGGTGAAATTAAGTCTTCAGTCGGACTGGAAACAGACTACCTACCCTGCTTGGATTACTTTCAATTACTTTAGTAATTCTGTGTAATATTTCAAACTGTATATTTTTTTTTACTTGGGATGAGTTTAAGTTTGCTACAACTACCATTATCTGATTTGATTAATGTACAGTGATTAACTGGATATATATGGATTGAAAATCTTACACACACACACACACACACACACACACACACACACAGTTTCTTACACCCCCCCCCCCCCATTCTCCACAACGTTTCTTTTCCAGGGCTTGTATTGGCTAGAGAAAACATCTTTTTCAGTGTGCCCAATGAGCCCACAACAGCTGCCCGTTGGTTTGAATCTGCCCCCCCCCCCGTGACAGCAATGTCACTGATTCACAGGACATGGGTGTAAGCGTTCAAAGGAATGCCAAGGTCCATCTTAAAGGGAATGTTATAATTCTTGACTCCACTCTGACCATGCCCCACAGGCAGTTAGCTGGAGGTTTTTCTCGGTCTTTCTCAGTATTCCAAAACTTACAAAGAGGGTCGGATGTGAGAGATGATCAAAAATAATTATTTCACAGCCATTCATATTCCATGCAGAGGTGGAGGTGTAGTACAAGCAATGTACGTTCTAGGGGACTTTATCTCTACAGGAGTTGTTTGTACATAGGTGTCTTGGAAGAGCACAGTGATGTCCGGACATTCTTCCTCTGGGAGTGCTAGCAATGTATTCAGGCAGTATGGCTCTGATGTGTGCCTATAAAGGCGATACAAGGTCCGGCACTCTTTGAGAATCTGTGAGGAAGTTGGTAGTGGGCAGTTCAAACAGCATTTCCAAGTTACCATGTACATTTCCGGAATACCATTGCCAGTTTGTTGCTCCTGATGTAGAGCTTTCTCATCTGCTGTTTGCTCGTCTGACCAGTGCCAAATGTCCAAAAATGTATTTTGCTGATTCTTCTACCCACTCAGAGGAGTGCTGAGTGGAATTTGTCTTTAGCTTCTCTAAAAGAATGTAAAGCTTTTAAGAAAGATTCTGTCTTGCGCTTTCCAGTCAGGGAAACCTGTTCCTTGCCCTCTCCCTCCCCAACTGTCTGAACCAGCTGCATCTGTAGAGTTGAAGCATTTATTGTGGAGATCCCTTTGTCTTTCTCATTAAAGTCAATTATTAAGAAAAGCATTTAAAAGCAAGGATCCATTGACCCACCATTCTGGGTTCCCCACAGAGAGGGGGATTATTTGAGGAGCAGCCCCCCCCCCCTTGTCATAGGTCAGTAAAGATGTCTAATTGATCTGAGCTTCCAGCACTGCACAAAGATTATACTAACTGTGGGGAATGTATACTTCACTGAATGGATATCCACAGACCAGTTGGGGTATTATGCAGACAGAACTTGTGTATTTGGGAAGAATATTCCACTCTTTCTCAATTTTGTTTTTTATTTTTCAAGTACAGTTGAATAAATTCCGTAGTATTTGTGTATAACATCTTGAATAACTATATACATTATTTTCATCAACCTGACACTATAGCAGAGCTCAATATATACAGTTACACTCTAACTGGATTGTTATAAAGTATCTGTTCAGTTATTGTAAAGTGTCAATCAATGATAAGACTTTTTTCCATGAATTGTTAGTAAATGGCATAGGATGAATCCTTCATTCTTTAATCTTAATTTCCTACAGTGCTGTGGTCTTCAGTAGGCTGTAGAAGTCTTCCAAAGTCGGTATTGTGTTTGTATTCCATCCTCTTTAATACACTTCCTTGAGCTTGCAAGTATTGTCCATGCTAGATACATATTTGACTCATTCAAATGAGGACCTTCGTACACATTTAATAATACTAGAGCTTTAGATAAGTTAAACTATTCATTAAATAAAGCTTGTAAAAAGTTTTTAATACCATTCCAAAATGACAGTCGAAAAAATGTGATTCCAGTCTGTGTTGTGTATTTGCTAACACCTTCAACATCTCCCTGTAAAGATTGGGGGAAGATGGGCGAAGGCTGCCAGCCTAGTCAAATAGAATTTGATACATAATTCTATCATTTATAAATATAAAGGTAAAATACAGCCTTGTTTCTTGTATGAAAGAAAACACTGGAAAATGTGAATTTCAGGATTGCAGCAACATTGCCATCTGCTATAAGGAAAACTAAACCAAACATTTAAAATGTTCTTTGAAGTCAAAATTATGTCTTGTATACTCTTTTGATCTAAATGGTGGTGCTGGAGTGGCTGGCTAAACACATTCTTTCTATTGTCTTAACTCAAGGAATAATTACTAGAGTGTACATGTGAAATGTATTTTATTGTTGTAGTTTCCTGAGCAGGTGTTAGCTTGCTAAATAATGTGGCCTTTTTGCCTGGGAACTCCATACTAAGTGTCAAAATGATGTAATTTGGGAGGGCCTAGCAGAGCTGTTTGTTAGCAAGTTTAAAAACTATTGTTCAGAGAGAGACTGTAAGCATTTTGATCTTGATATCCAACTAATCAGCACTCTGCCTGTTGTCTTATGCAAGTAGTATCTTAGAAGTACCTTTTAAGAGCCTTTGGGTAGCTGATAAGTATTGGCTGGTGGTGGCAGAAATTGCTACCGTATAGTCTGGTAAAGGGACACAGCTGAATAATCTGTGTCAGACTTTCCCGAGAGTGTCTGTGAAGTTGTATAAATACTTATCTCAAAGTGTTTGTGGTGTGTCAGCTACCTGGGCAGGGACATGAAGCACTGGTGGGACAGAGAGGGGACTGGAGGTTAGCTTGCCAGCTAGGCTGAGATCTGGACCCTATAGCTGTGCCAGTGGGGAGTCTTACTGGGGACGTGGAGAGCAAGGGAGCAACCAGCCCCAGACTGATTGTGATCTCTGTGTGCACTCAGGGGTACTTGTACTTCACTGTGTGTATTTGTTATCCTTTCCTCTTGTATAAGACGCCCTCCCTGGTGTTAGTGGTGAGGATTGAGGCTCCTTGATTGCTGGGCCAGGGCACGGTCGTCATAATCCCCTTTGTGGAAGAATTAATTTAGTAATTCTATCTGGAGTTAAGAATGCTCTGTGCAAGCATTTACAATTAAAAACTTTCCAGTATTGTGTAAAGAGGACGTATGTTTTATTGATAATAAAATATTTGATTTAATTTCTTCAGTTAGCTGTAATGAGTGTCCTTTTGTTATATAATTCCAATATGAGGATTTGGGTGTTTTATAATTCATCAATATCTTGTAAAATTTCGAAATACTTCCCATGTCTTAATCATTATGCATGATTTCATATAGGTATTTCTTTAAATGAAGAATTATGAATTATTCTGCATAAATCTTGCAAATGAATCGGAATGCTTTGCATAGTTAGGCAATCTTGTGGAATTTTGTATGTTGTTTCTATTGTTTCCATGTTCAGAACTTTTAGTTCTTCGATACATTGAAACCAACAAACAAATCCTTTCTGTTCCCAGGAATTAATTATTTCTCTGTATATTTTATGTGGATAGCTCTTTGCAACTATGAATGGTGTTAAAAGATCAAATCAGATTTTTAAATCTATATGTACATTAACAGTGTAATAATTAATCATGCGAGTTTTAGTGGGCTTATTTATGTTTATATTGCATACTAATACATATGTGCCATGGCAAATTGTTCTGTTTGAAATTTGTTTTGTAAATCAAATTCATTTATTGATATTAGTAATTCTTTCCAATTTGCAGAATAATTTGGAATTATCCAATCTGAGATTGTTTTAGATATTGATGCTTTTATATATGGTTCTATATCAGGAAAGTTTAATCTTCCCTGTTTCCATGGTCTAATATGATGTAATAAAGCTATTCTTTCTTTTGGGAAACTTTGAGTATATTCCTTTCTGGTAACAGTTGTATTGCCAAAGCTATATATAGAACCTTGGGTAGTAAAACCATTTTATTAACTGTAGTCTGTTTTCAAATGTTAATATTATTTTGTTCTACTTTTCCACAGAGATTTTAATTGTATTGATGATGATATTGTAGTTTTTTTATACTAATTCATTATCCTTGCATAACTCAATTCCTAGATATTTTGAGGTAGATTCTTGTTTCCCTATAATGTGATTCCCTTCGTCTGCAATTCTTTATTTAAAAATAAAAATTTTGATTTATTGAAATGGAGTATTGAAGTCCTGTAAAATGTGTCAATTAAAATATCTAATTCTTCTAATGTCTCTCTTTGTATTGGATAATATTAATAATATGTCATCAGCAAAGAGCATTACTTTAGAATTGTATTGTACATAAACATCTACTCCTTTGATTTCTCTATTGTTACATGTTGAATCTGCCAATATTTCAATAGCCAAAGAAAATAGAATCGGTGACATGGGACATCCTTGTTTAGTACCATTTGTTTTATATATAGATTCGTCCCAATGTAGGGTATCAAAGGCTTTCTCTATATCTAAGCCAATTATGAGTGTCTTTATTTTCTTTATTAACATAATCTACAAGAGAAGTTATCCTTTTAATATTGTCATGTGTGTGTGTGTCTATGATATATAAATCAAGTTTGATCATTATTTATTGTTTTGGATAGTGGTATTTTCATTCTGTTAGTTGATATTGTCATGAATATCTTATATTCATTATTTAATAATGATATAGGTCTACATGAGGTACAGAGGTTTGGAGATTTGATTTCCTTTAGGATTGGTGTGATTAAGGAATATCTCCAAGAGGGTGGTATTAAAGCTTGTGACTGAATTTCTGATAGAGTTTTGTGGAAGAGGGATAGTATATCTGAAGGAAAAATAGATATAGTTCCATACTTATGCCAGCTATACCTGGAGCTTTATTATTTTTACCCTCTTTTTTATTGTATCTGTAATTTCTTTGTAATATGGGTGCTTGCAGATCTAGTTTTAATTGTTTGGTATTTTTTTTGTATTAGAACATTTTTCATCTAGATTTAAATGACCTGAGCTGTACCTCCCTGGACTACATGAAAAGAGACATGGAAGAGCTCTCTGATCACTTAGCTATGGCCAGTATGACCCTGACCCTGAGTAGCATCCTTCTCTTGCCACGAATGATACCATAGTATGAAGAAATAATTATCAATTTCGACAATTGGCTAGGCTTCTGGTGTCATTCAAAGGGGATCCAGTGTCTGTCAGCCTGGGATGACATGCTAGACGAGCCATGCTTGCTTCGCTAGAGACTGCTTGCACCTGTCACCCTTAGGCTTTCGAATACTGGCCAAGGCTCTTGCCACCCCATAGTGCCTTTTTTAGGCAAGGCTCAAAAGATGAACCCACCGCAGTAAATAGCACAAGTAACAAAAAAGTGAGGGTAGTGCTACTCAATGCCGGAAGTCTTGTTGTTGTCATTCGGCTTTTAGAGGTTGCCACAGCAGAGCACCGATCCGCTAATGATTGGCAGTAGATTTTCACGAACGCCGAGGTGCCAGATCAACGTTCAACCTTCAACAAAGGCACGCCCATTTATGCATGTCTTTCGAATGCCCACCCAACCACGGGGAGGACAATGCAGACTCCCCACACTCCAGCCGAGAATCGAACAGGAGAACCTCTAAGGCTAAACCTCAAAATTGCACGCACTCTAGGCACTCATCAGTGTGGAGAAAATCGATATATGTGCAGTAACAGAAACCTGGTTTAAGGCTCCAGAGAGCATCCCAGCACTACCAGGCTACAAATCATACCATACATTTTGGTCACAAAACCGGACCGAAATACAAAAGGCGGGGGCGTATCCATATTTATCAAGGATACCCACACCTCTAGGTTAGTATCACAGCACTATGTTTCAGAGATCATCCACGTGCAACTAACAATGGGCAGAACTGCAATTCAAATTTTAGCTTGCTACAGATCACCCACCATGTCCTAGGACCCCCATTCCGTATTTCTGGAAACAAAGGTCCTACCAAGCACCCTGATATTGGGTGATTTCGACTACCCAAACATTAACTGGGAGAACTACTCGAGTACTAACTCCCTTGTCCAACATTTCCTAGAATTTATAAACTAACACCCTGGATCAATTGGTTCATAGGTAGGTACTAGGCTATCTGCCAGAGGGCATTTTTAAGCCTAGCTAGAGATCTGTTTTCGCCGACCCATTGATTAATTAACTGAGCCTCTGTCAAGCAGAGCCAATGAAGTGATCTCAGAGGTGTATTTTCTGTTACCCATCCACTCGTCAAGGCTTCTCTTGAAGAGTGTTAAGGGCTATGCCTAGTGTAGTTAGGAATTTTGCTCCAAAGCATGGGGAATCTCTGTGACAGGAATCTATCCCTCCAGCATGTTCTATTTATTGTTGTGGCGAGGTTTAGCTCACTAGAGTTCATGGCTCGCAGTGACTTGGATTTCTTTAGGTGGAGCATGTCCATCAATTCGGATTTGGACATGGCTTTATAAGTCAGACAGAGATCACCTCTGAGTAAGCGATATGCCACCAAGTACAGTCTGGCTGCATAGGACATATGTTTGAGGCCAGTAATCCTCTTGGTGAGGTACTTTTGTGATCTTTCTAGCTGTTGGAAGTGTCTTGTGAGGTACATCCCAAATGGGGCATTTAACTCTATGATGGGTCTGATGAGTGACGAGTAGAGGGGCACTGTAACCTCTTTATTTCTAGATGTGAACACCTTGGTAATTAGATGGGTCACATAGAAGGATTTCCTAACTACTTTTGCAATATGATTGTCAAAGGAGAGATTACATTCTACCTGGGTCCCCAGATCTATTACCTCTTCTGTATTAAGGGGGCTGCCACCTATGTGGTAATTCGTGGGTGTTTTGTTTTTCCCAAACGGGATGACTATGCATTTTTTGGCGTTTAGCTTGAGGCCATGACTTTGATACCAGGTGTCTGTCTCACTAAGGCCTTTTTGAAGGATGTCCGTGTCAGCCGGAGAGTCAATTATGGCTCCCAGTTTGCAGTCATTGGCGAACTTGGTTAGCCGTAGTCCTGCTGTGTTTGCCTGTACTTCTGAGAAATATATGCCTAACAGTAGGGGTCCCAGGACCGAGCCTTGCGGGACACCACTTGTGACTGGTATAGAGTCAGACCTGGAGCCAGCTGTTCTTACCATGTGAGTTCTGTCTGTAAGCCAGTTGGCAACCCATATTGGGACATAGGGGTTTATGTTCAGGCTGGTGAATTTTTTATAATACCAGAGTGAGGAATGGTGTTGAACGCCTTGGCGAGATCAAGGTAGGCTGTGTGAACCACCTTTCCCTCGTCTATGGCCTTGGTGACTGTCTCGAAGTCAACCAGGTTTAGTAGGCATGATCTGCCCTTAACAAAGGCTGGGTCGGGTCAAGTGTTTGGAGGTTGACAATGTCTTTGTTAATGAGTTCCATGATGATGCGTCCCATAGCCTTGCAGACCAGGCTAGTCAGACTTATGGGGTGATAGTTACCAGGGTCATTTGTGTCCCCTCCTTTGTGGAGCAGAGTAACTGTTGCTGTGCACCATTCTATGAGCATGTAGCCTGTGGAGAGGCTGAGGTGGAACAGTGTGTTTAGGTGGGGGGTTAGTTGGTTCTGTAGTTCGTGCAAGACGCAGCCTGGGACACCATCTAGCCCCATTGATGCTGTGTTTTTGAATTTTGAAAGGGCTGTTTTCACCTGTGCTTCTGTGCTTCGGTCAACACCCACACCAGAGGTGACGACATATTGGACCTGGTCATCACCAGCATGGGTGACTGGTGTTCCACACCGGAGGTCAACCCCTCGCTGGTTAGTTCTGAACATAAACTAATTACTCTGGATATCCACATTCCGCTCCCACCCCCGGTCAAAGAAACTACTGTGAAAATCTTTTCAAAAGCAAACTTCATGTTACTTAAGACAGAGGTGGAAAGTTTCAAATCCCCCCCATGCTAAAGGATAACTCTGCCCAAACTGCAAAATCCTTTACTAATGCACTGTATGGGCACCTGCAAAAATGCATGGATCATGCTATCCCAAGCGAAACCAAGACTCACCCCTCCAAGAAAAAGAAACCAGTCTGGTGGACCCCTGCCATAAACAAGCTATACAATAGAAGGAGGAAACTAGTATGGAAAAGAGTAAAATCCCAACAGGGGAAGACATCCCTGATCAGTATCAGCAAGAAACTACGATCCCTCATAAAATCATCCAAGGCTAGCTTCGAAAGAAAAATTGCCAAGGACTCCAAAGATGACCACAAGCCATTCTTTAGCAAGGCATTCTTTAGCTATGTCAAGAATCTAAGTGGCAATTTCCAGATCTTTTTGGAGTTGGTGCAGAATGGCACAAAATACACTGAACCGACCGATATCGTCAACATCCTGGCAGACAGGTTCATTGCAAACTTCACCCCTCTCTCACCCCAAAGGGCCCATAACCATACCAGAAGAATGTAGTGCCCCTGAAATCACAGACACTCGGGTTAAAACAGCCCTCTCCAAAGCCAAAAACACAGCATCAATGTGACCGGACGGTGTCCCAGGCTGCGTCCTACACAAGCTCAAAGATGAACTATAACCCCTCACCTATATACACTGTTCAAACTCAGCCTCTCCACAGACTTACGTGCCCATAGAGTGGCGCATAGCAACAGTTATTCCACTCCACAAAGGTGGAGCCACAACAGACCCTGGGAACTATCTCCCTGTAAGCCTGACTAGCTTGGTCTGCAAGGCTATGGAGCGCATCATCATGGATCTCATTGACAGAGACATTGGGAACCTCCAAACACTGGACCCTACACAGTTCAGCTTTAAGGGAAGATCATGCCTCCTAAACCTGGTGGACTTTTTTGAGACAGTTACCAAGGCTATAGATGAGGGAAAGGTGGTCCACACAGCCTACCTACCGAGACCTTGCAAAGGCCTTTGACACCATTCCTCATTCTGATATTATAGACAAGCTCAGCAGGCTGACAATAAACCCCTACATCACGAGATGAGTTGCCAACTGGCTCACGGACAGAACCCAGATGGTAAGAGTTGCGGGAGCTAGGTCTGACTCAAAACCAGTTACAAGTGGTGTCCCCCCAGGGCTCAGCCCTAGGACCCCTCCTGTGCGACATATACTTCTCAGAGGTACAGGCAAGCACAGGAGGACTATGGCTGACCAAGTTCGCAGACGACTGCAAACTAGGGGCTACTCTCCGGCTGACACAGACATCCTCCAAAAGGGTCTCAAATGAGACAGAGACCTGGTGTGAAAACCATAGCCTCAAGCTAAATGCCAAAAAGTGCATAGTCATCCCCTTTGGAAAAAACAAAGTATCCACAAACTACCACATAGGTGGTAGCCTCCTAAATACTGAAGACAAAATAAGGTATCTGGGGACCCAAGTAGATAGAAATTTCTCCTTTGATAATCACATTGCCAAAGTGGTTAGAAAATCCTTCTATGTGGCCCACCTAATCACAATAGGGTTTGCATCCAGATCAAAAGAGGTCATTATGCCCCTCTATGCATCACTCATCAGACCCATCATAGAGTACCATGCCCCATTTGGGATGTACCTTACAAGACACCTGCAACAGCTGGAAAGACCACAGAAGTACCTCACCAAGAGGATCACTGGCCTCAAACAGATGCCGTCTGCAGCTCAGCTAAAACTCCAGCGGTACTCTGTTTCATGCCACATACCCAGAGGTGATCTCTGCCTGACATACAAGGCCATGTCCAACCCAGAATTGATGGACATGCTCCACCTAAAGAAAACCATATCCCCTCGAGCCACACACTCTAGGGATCTAAACCTCACCACAACAATAAATAGGAGATGCTGTAGTGATAGATTCTTGTCCAGAGACTTTCCATGATCTGGAACAAGATTCCAATCTGTATTAGGCAGAGCTCCTCATGAACACTCTTCAAGAGAAACCTTGACTAGTGTATGGAAAACAGGAAGTTTACCACAGGGATCACTTAGTTGCTCTGCTGGACAGAAGCACAGGGAACAAATCTAAGGGTGTGGCGAAAGCCAACACATTCTGACTAGGCTTATAAATGCCTTTGGGCAGATAGCCTAGTACCTACCTATGAACCTTTATGTATATTGTCTTTTTGGAAATGTTCCATTATAGTTATTTCTATAGGCATCAAGAATGTCACCTATATCAGAGACATTTTCCCCATTCTTTTTAGGAAGATACTTTTAATGTTATTAGTTTCTGATTGTATTTTGATTCTTGTGTATAAATTATGTAGATATTTGGGAGAAGTTGCCAAGGTATTAATTTTTAGTTTTTCTAAAGCTAAACTAGTTTTATGTGTTAGAATTTTGTTGTATTTGTTGTTTAATACTTCTGCTTTCTTTTTCATCTCCAAATGATTGAGTTTTTTCAGCTTGACAAAAGTTTGGATAATAGATCTAATAATTCAGAATCCCATTCTCTGATTTTTCTTTTCTATACCAAGTTAGGATTTTACCATATATGTAAGCTTTTAATAAGTCCCATATCATTATTTTATTTATCTCTGTGGTGCAATTAATATCCAAGAAGGACTGTAATTCAGATAATAACCAGGGTTTGGACACTTTAATTTTAGTTGTATATGCTGGAATTCTGGAGTTAAAGATTAATGGTTTGTACCCATTTTGAAGTTTTAGTATCGGTGAATTGTGGTCTGAAAAAGGGGCAGGGAGTGATTGAGAAATGAATGAGTGTATGTCATTGGCAGCAAATATTTCATCTATTCTAGTTTGGGTACCAAATCTGTGATCTTGATGGGAAAACAACAAAGATCTGTCTTCTTTAAATTTGAAAGTATCTACAAGATGAAATGATTCTCCCCTTTGTTTAAAGCTTTTGATGCAACAGATGTATGCAGTGGTCTTTTATTTGTAATTTCAGAAATATCAAACACACGGTTAAAATCTCCTTCTAATATTAAGTTGCCTTTATAATTATTGGAAATGAACTCCAAGTGTTTTTTAACCTTTCCTTTTCCAATGCCTGGGAGCCAGTGTAGATTGGCTAGGGTCCATATTCTGTCATTATATTTAACTATTACTAATGCCATAAGGCCTTCTTTATCTTCATACTTATAAATGATTTCTGGGTTAATCGCATTTGTTTTCCATAAAGGTGTTACCCCTTTTGTCTTTGTGTTATAAGTGGATTGTGCCAATATCACATATTCCTTAGGATTTCATTTGTAATTGTCATTTGTCTTGAAATGAGTTTCTTGAAGGAAGACAATTTGTGCATTGTTAGGTTTTAAATATTTCCGTAGAGATTTGATCTCTTGATTGCTTAAGCCATTGCTATTTAAAGATAGTTAAATCCATCTTAAGTTATTTAGACTATGTATTTTTTTGTTTTATTGTGACTATTAAACATTTTCCACTGATAACTATAAAGTATATGTTTGAGTTTTTAAAGGAAATTATCAGTTTTATACTTTTGAGTGTTTACCAATAAAGTAATGTTTTGGTCAGGCATGCTAAAAATGTTTTTGTGAAATAACAAATTTAAATGAATAAATGTTAAAGCTAAGATCCACACTGAAAATCATTCCTAATGTGATGGATAAACGTCCATCAGATTATCACTCGCCCCTTGACAATCCAGAACATCTGAGCTCCATAAATCATATAGAGAATATTTGTAGTAGGAATAAGTAATGTTTATATTATTTTGAACAGATATAGTGCTGTTGTTAAGTAGACAGAATTGTAATACAATATAAATGTCTACTTATTGTAATAAGCAATTAATATTTACATCAGAGATGACAAGCAATTCAATCATAGTAAAGTAGGATATATCCCATCAAAAACCTCAGTAAAAGATTATAGGACACAGTTATTTAACATATTCACCCTTATTGATCATTATGTAATATAAATAGATGGTAGTAATATTTATACTTAATGTTTATAATAGTGTATTTTACTGTATATATCAGAAGTTATATTTCATTGTTTGCCAGCATTTAAGTAATCACTTTTGTTGCTAACTTACTTAAAGCATCAAGTTTGTTTTATGTAAACATTGATGAAAGTTAATGCATTTTAATTATCAGTGCATCCTGAAGAATTATATACTGCCTTCTGTTGGTTTCTTGCTGTTACTTGTATTTACATGCATGCATATATATTTAACTATTTATTGTGACCAACTAGCCTTATTACTGTATTGTACTAAGTACAACAAATACACGGAGACGAACTGCTTCAGTTAATATGCTTTACTATTACATTTTCCTTTCAGATCTACAAGCATGCAACACAGATGCTGTCCGCTCTCTGTGGCAAATTCCCAAAGCTTGTTTATACATACTTATATTTATACCAAAAAGTCTGATATTTTTCTCAGTCTGATGTATTACAATCTTCCTGTGTATAACACTTTTTTTTTCTTCTAATTTCTGATTTGTCCTTGATTCTTTCAAGTTCGGTGGTCCAAGGAAACTCTGTTATCTGAAACGTGGTGTTCCAACACTATCTGAAACTTGATGTTCCAACTTTATCTTATTACGATTCCTAAATTAACCCTTTATATTTCATGTCATTCGTGCAGCTTTTTATTCAAACTAATAATCATTCTAGCAACCATTTTGAAAAGACCATGTATACTAAATAGAACAGAGTACTACTATTCTTTTGATTTTCCCATTATTTTATTTTTTTGAGGAATGGACTAAACTTCAGTTAACGCTAATGAAACAAATGCAATCTTTTCTTTATCATTTATAGCATTTACCACTTTGCTCATATTTACAATCATAACTTGTTGAGTTATTGCAACTCTCTGTAAACTGCAGCATATTAAACAATTCCAAGCTGTCATTATTATTATGACCCCTAAGACCATCAACACCGGATGTATTGACCAATTTAAAAATTTGGTTCCAGATGACCACCCTGTGAATATCAATTATGGGCCATGTCAGCTTCTGTTTTTTCCACCAACTTTACAATTTGTCTTTTACTGTTATGCTATTTACTTCATGCCGTAATATGCTGTGGTTGCGATGATTCAAGTAAGCTTTAAGATCGTCTGTGTTTTGTGTTATTTTTCTTAACTTGTCTAAAGACAAGGTAATATTAGGAAAATGAATCATTTCATGTTTCCACTGAAATTTTGCCATTTTTTAGTACTGGTAGAAAACGCAAGTCTCATTTTCCCAGGTTAAATGCATGATATTACTGATGCATCCCACAAAGGGTGCTCGCTTGTATTTTAACACTGGTTTATTTGAAACCACACACAAATTGTGGTGCCACTTCGACCAACATTTTGATGTTTGAAGGCAGTATTGTCCATTTGCACGTATTTACAGAGTGTTGTAAAAAACCTGGTTCATAGATGGGAGAATGCTGCACACATATGAGACCATTCATATTTTCTGTACAATGTTTTAACATGTGCATTTTGTTAATCCATATCTATGTAATTCCCTTCAAGTTGAGGTAACCAAAGTTCAGTATTGTTATAAGTAGACAAGAATGTTATGGGTAATACCATGAACCTACATGTTACTGTTTGTTTTGTTGCATTATAATAGATGATTTTACCAGTGCAATAGTTGTGCTCACACTGAGTCTGTTCTGTGAGCAGTGTTACACAGCTAGTGAATGGAATCCATCTGCTGAATAGTTGTCGCCACATATACTCATTTTTTAATATCAGCTTTGTCTGTACCTCATTTTGCTGCATTTTAACATACAATTGTAAAGTACATTTTGTCCAATCTGCAAATATAGATACATTGGTGTCTGATTGCAATCTGTCTATTAATGATGCATTATAATTTTTTAAAAAAACCCTCGATACCGTACATTTTGTTTATGTACATACCAAATAGTGGGCTTCCATTGGGCTTGCAAATGTACAATTTGTGATACGTCTTGTCCTAATAACTTTAGTAGTTTGTGATATGTCTTGTCCTAATAACTTTAGTAGTTTGTTTTGTAAAATTTCAATATCCACAGCATTTAGAGTTCCCACTCCCGCTCCTACTCCCCCTAAGATTGTGTCATACCAGGCTCTTTTAAATCTGCATTTTTGTCTCTCTAAAACTTGGAAACGTAATGTTGAAGTGTAATATTGTTTTTTGGTATTGTCTTATCATGGTACAAGTGGATGGTATTTTTACCACTTGATCTGTATGAAGTACTGGCTTATTGCCCAGAATGGCAAGTATTCCGACCCATGGTCCTTTTCCTTGTATTACTGTGCTGTTTATACAAATAAACAGAGTATTAGTAGAAATTATACTTGTTCTTTCCCCTGTTGAATGTATTATTATTTTTGTTATTAACACACTGACATTTTTGTATGATGTCTTCCCTTGTCAGAATTGTTACATCTTCAGGGGGTAATGTACAGCATCTAATAGAGACTGAGCTGTTTACTGAAATGTTTCTCAGCCTTTGACTCTTCTACTTTTATGTATGCCTGACCCTGTTTAGCTAACCATGCCATTATATTAAAGTTAAATGTTATGCTTCCAAAGATGCACTTTGTTTGCATTTTACAACTGAAATTGTCTTGTGTTCTATTTTGTGTAGCATTTTCCCAACTTAGTGTTATTTGTGAAATGTTGTAACAAACAACCTTGATTCCCTCTGTTTGGCATTCTACCAAAAGGAGTCCACTGAGCACAATACTTACAATAACAATCACGTTTTTCATGTTAATTAAAACTAGTTTGTCCTAAAAACCTTTTTGGGAGTACTTTCAACAAACTTTGCACAACGCTTGGCATTCAGTCTTGTACGTTGTTTCTGAAAAACAGAAACATACTTTGAGTATCTGCTCCCCCTTCTTTTAAAGGAGATGCATTTTGCTGCTGATTACTACAAACAATGACTCTCATTTGATCCCTGTGAACTAGCAAGGTCTTTGCTTTGCTTGACCTTGTAGACCAAAGACCCTATTTGTTGCATTACTTCAAAAGGTCCTTGCCAGTTACTATCACACGGACCGTCCCTCTGAAACGTTTTAATTAATACCTTTGTTCCAGAGGGAAGGTGTTGTTCCTGTGGCATTATGGGGACCATTTTTCCATAAATGGAACACTTGCTCCCTTGCCAAGTATTCACACTGCTCTGTGATGTCTTTTAACCATTTTTGATGTGCTACCTCTAAACAAGGTCTTGTGTCCAATCTCTGGATCAAAAGGAAGTTGTGTGGGTGTTTTTCCTGCCCATCATGATTTCAAATGGTGAAATCCCAGATGTCCTTCAAGGATGCATCTGCAGTCCTTACATATGGGTTGTCCTGCCTCAGGCAGCCCTTCGGTCGGCCGGATTCCAAAGTCTGGGTCCGGCGTTGGCTGTTGTCGCCCTTTTCCCCGACGTCAGAGCGCCTGGGGTATAAAAGCGTCAGCCAACGCCATCTTCCTCCGTCTTTCTTGCCGCGCGGTGCCCGAAGCAGAAGCAGTTCCGAAGTGCCGGTCGGCCAGCTCCTGTGATTTCAGCTACCGAAGTCTTCAAAAAAGCTAAGTACCCCATTGGGGACTCTTTCTTGCCTCAGCCGATGTCAGATCAAACGGTTAAAGTTAATAATTGTTTAATTTGTGGGAAATAAATACCTCATAAGGATTTCCACTCTTACTGCTTACCTTGCCTAGGCCCAGACCACGATGTCTCGGCCTGTACAGCCTGTGCTTCTTTCAATAAACGCACTCTTAGGCGTCGGGTAGAGTTTGCAGAGGAATATTTTGGGCAAATTTACTGTTATAAAATGCCGTCGGAGCTTCCGACAGCTCATTTACCCAAAAAACGTAAGGACAAGGACCGACACACGTGGTCCGCGGTTTCGGCCGACTCCACGCCCAGGCCTACCGCTAGTGTCTCGGTCTCTGCTGAAACCGAATCTCTACCGGTTCCGACAGATGACACCACACAGCCGGTACCTTCGGTACCGGAGGCCTCCACTGGGTCGGTCTTAGAATTATCATCTGAAACCGGTGCTCCGGAGATATCCGACACCATTTCTGTGGATAAAACTACTCCAGCAGGTGGCTACTCCAGCAGGTGGGGCAGCCAGGCCTCCTGTATCCATGTCCATTAAGGCCTTTACTCGTGCTAAAGCTGTTAAACAGCCAAAATCTCTCCCTCCCAAGGCTATTCCTCAGGGATCCTCTACAGGTTCACAAATTTTGAGCTTAGCTGAGGACCTTGTCTCCTTAATCAGGGGCTCTCAGCCACACCCAGACAGGGGCTCCCAACCACCTCCAGACAAAAGGCCCAGGGTTGAGCAGACAGATCCCCAGTCCCCTGATGAGGCCTCAGATGACTCTGCCCTTTCAGATTACCAGGAGGAGGCCTTTCTGGCCTACGAGGATTCTGATGCAGAGGAATCTATTCCCTCGGCCCCCCCCCCTGAAGAGTTGTCCTTTGGGGAGACCCTTCACTCCATGAGAGAGCATTTCAAATGGCAAGGCCAGGAATTCTCTGATTCCAGGAAGAGGTTAAGGACTTTTTTGCATTTACCTCAGCATAGACCTTTGGCTATTCCTTCTGTTTTAAATGTTATAGAAGATGTGTACTCAAGAGTCTAGTATTTCCCCAGACTCCCTTCCTCCGGCTCCTGTCAAACCCGACAGGTACTACAGGGTCCCGGGCACACATTATGATGCATTGGAAGCTTCATGTAGGTAAACAATGACAGGTGCAGTCATACGTAGACATGCTTGGCTGAAGGAACAAACACTGCCAGATCATGTTAAAGCAAAGCTTCTGGATGCACCACTGGAAAAACAAAAGTTATTTGGTTCCACGGCTCAAGAGGTCTTAAAGAAATTTGAGGAAAAGGCTAAATCAGTACAGACAGTCAAAGATTTTCTCCAGGTCCAACCACCAAGATTCAGCAGAAATTGGCCTAAGAATTGGTCCTTTCCAGACACAGACAGATTTCAAAGAGGCAAAAACAGGCATGCCAGAGGTAGAGGGCAAGCTAGAGGCTCCTACAGAGGACGTCAATGGCAGCCTCCTAACCAGAGAGGTAGTGCAGGACCTACAACTGCTGCACAAGGACAAACTCAATGACTTGACTTTGACCCCGCCAACCAGGGCTCAATTGGAAGCACCTTTGGGCGGAAAGCTATCTTTATTCTCAGAAAATTGGCACAGTATTACAAGGGACAAATGGATACTGCAAATAATAGACAAAGGATACAGATTCCATTTTCATACATTACCAAAAAGACAAGGCATGCCAAACCTGCCACCGAATCAAAGGGCAGAGTCTTTCAAGCAAATTTCCAACCTACTGCAAATGAAAGCAATAGAAAAGGTTCCTCTCACAGAACAAGGCCAAGGATTTTATTCCAGATTATTCCTTGTCCCAAGAAAAGAAAAGCAATGGAGACCTATTCTGGACTTGTCCTCACTGAATACTTACCTCATTGTGCCAAAATTCAAAATGCTGACCTTACAGCAACTCCTTCCCATGCTGGGCAAGGGGTCCTGGCTGGTAACTCTAGACCTCAAGGAGGCATACCTGCATGTCCCTATCAGACAAAGTTGCAGAAGACACCTCAGATTTCTTGCAGGTTCAGAGCATTATCAATTCTCAGCATTGCCCTTTGGCTTATGTACTGCGCCCAGAGTATTCTCGAAATGCCTGGCATCAGTAATTGCACATTGCAGACTTCAGGAGATTCAAATATACCCATACCTGGACGACTGCCTTATACAAGCGGACAGCCAACAAACATTGGTAAAACACTTGAATTATGCCATCCGCCTACTTCAGGCCTTGGGATACACAGTCAACATTCAGAAATCAAGACTTGTTCCATCCCAAAGAATAATTTTTCTGGGTGCAAAACTAGATACAACCACCCAAATGGCTTTTCTCACAGAAGAAAAACAAGAGCAACTACCGGATTATTTCAGGAATCTGACAAAACAGACTCAGCTGACTGCAAGGAAAATCCTGCAGGCCCTGGGTTTCATGGCATCTTGCATTCTTCTGATTCCACAAGCAAGGCTGCATATGAGGAAACTACAATGGTACCTAAGGAGTCTATGGTCTCAACACAGTCACAGCCTAGAAGCTTTGATCCCCCTCATTCCATGCCTTCAAAAGGAATTTCTGTGGTGGGCTCAAGCAAGCCAGTCAAACATGGGTCTGCCTTTCAGCAAACCAAATATCAGCCAAACCGTTACAACGGATGCCTCAGACTATGGATGGGGAGCGCACATGGAGGGCAGATGCATTCAGGGACAATGGACACAAAAAGAATTGCGCCTGCACATAAACCAAAAGGAAATGCTGGCAGTGATACATTCAATCGAGGCCTTCGAACACTTCCTGCATCAAGGCCACCTGCTAATAGACAGACAATACCACAGTTATGTGGTACATAAACAAGCAAGGAGGTACCCATTCTTACCCTCTTTGCAGGCTGACAATGACTCTTTGGGAACTTTCCCTAAAACTCAATATAGAGCTGCAATCCCAGTTTGTACCAGGAAAAGACAATGTACTGGCGGGCAGCCTAAGCAGAAACATCATGGATCCACACGAATGGATGTTGCACCCAGACACCTTTCTTCAGATAACACAGTCATGGGGAAGGCCGGACATAGATCTTTTTGCCTCCCACCACAACCATCAACTGAAGAAATTCTGCACAAGGACATACCATCCACAAGCATGGAAAGTGGACGCCCTCTCTTTCAGCTGGAATACTCTAACAGTATATGCATTCCCACCTCTTCCGTTAATGACCAAGGTCTTACTGAAGATCAGGACAGAACAACCAAAAGTGATTCTGATAGCTCCGGACTGGCCAAGATAACACTGGTACCCACTGTTAAGGACCATGTCACGCACGAAACTGTGGCCTCTACCACAATGGCCACTTCTTCTGACACAGCACAATTACAAAACTCTGCACTCCAGCCTAAAAACCTTGCAGCTGACAGCCTGGAAAATACCTTGACTCCTCACCAGGATAAACTATCCAAGAGTGTAAAGGATATCATCATGGAAGCTCGGCGGCCTTCCACAAGAAAGGCATATTCAGCAAAATGGAAAAGATTTCGCACTTGGAACACCACAAAGGGCCAAGATCCGACAGTGATGAGCATTCCACATATCCTGGAATACTTGGCAGAAATGCTCCATAATGGCCTTTCTTACTCTTCCATAAAAATTCATGCTTCAGCAATTTCAGCAGAGTACAACACTGATCCACCTGTATTTTCTCATCCTCTGTTAAGGCAGTTTCTAAGAGGGATAAAAAACATCAACCCTCCAAGGAAACCACCAGTGCCTACATGGGACCTCATGTTGGAAAAATTAACTCTACCTCCCTTTGAACCAGCAGCATCTTCAGAACTACAGTTCCTGTCTTGGAAGACTGCCTTCCTTCTGGCCATAACCTCAGCAAGAAGAGTATCCGAGTTACAGGCCCTCATGGCAGTACAACCATTTCTTATTTTTCATCAGGACAGAGTCTCATTGAGAACCAATCCTTCATTTATGCCAAAGGTGGTATCCGGGGTCTCACTGAACCAAGCTATTCACCTGCCTACCTTTCCAAATCCACAAAATAAAGGAGAGAAACTTCTGCATACCCTGGACATTCACAGACAGTTGCGCTACTACTTGGACAGAACTAAGACTTACAGAAAAACTGACCAGCTCTTTGTAGCATATGCTGCTGGTGTACAAGGAAAAGCAATTTCCAAACAGACAATTTCAAAATGGATAGGGAATTGCATTCGATTCTGTTACACTCTTCATGGCAAAACTGTGCCAGCTAACATTAGACCTCATTCCACCAGAGCCACAGCCACCTCCACAGCCTTCTTAAGAGGGGTGGCTACAAAGGACATTTTAGAAGCTGCTACATGGAGCTCCGTGCATACATTTTCCAAGCATTACAACTTACCTTTATATTCCAGATCCAGAGCAGGCTTTGCTACTGCAGTCCTGCAGGGCATTTTAGCTACACCATCCTTTTCTTAGGTCCTACCACCCCCAGCTTGGCTATGGTATTCTACCCATATGTAAGGACTGCAGATGCATCCTTGAAGGACATAGTACAGTTTTGTACCTACCATAAATGTAGATGTCCGATAGGTATGCATCTGCAGTCAGGCTTCCCTCCCTCCTACCCCTCTGTGGTATTCCTTGGGTACTTATCCCTCTTTCTAGCTAGCTGGGGTTATCTATTATGGTGTATTTGTTTTATATTGCTGTGCATGTTTGGAATTTTTGCATCTCTCAAAATTTAGCCTTCCTTAGAGGGCACCTGGCATCTGGGGCAAGAAAAACTGAGGAAGATGGCGTCGGCTGACGCTTTTATGCCCCAGGCTCTCTGACGTCGGGGAAAAGGGCGACAACAGCCGACGCCGGACCCAGACTTTGGAATCCGGCCGACCGAAGGGCTGCCTGAGGCAGGACAGCCCATATGTAAGGACTGCAGATGCATACCTATCGGACATCTACATTTATGGTAGGTACAAAACTGTACTTCTTGCTGTTTGGGGTAGCTCTTACCCCCAACAGCATTCCTGGCAAATGTTGCACCCAATCCCATCCCTTTTCCAAACATGCCTTTTTTAGTCTCTCTTTAATGGCTCTGTTCATTCTCTCAACTATTCTTTTGGATTGTGGATGGAACAGTGGATGGTAGGGTACATGAAATCTTTGTTGTATTCCTAACAAAATTACACATTTGTTTGATTAGCTGACAAATTGTGGCCCATAACCCGTGGCCATCCCAAATGACAAAAAATGTTTTTTCCATAAAGCTTCTGCTGTTGCCTTAGCAGTTTTTGCTAGGAATTGCTTCTACCCATTTTGAAAATACATCTACTTCTACGAACGAGTAGCGATACCCTCCTTTTGCAGGTGGTAATGGTCCTGCATAGTCTATTTGAACCGCATACCATCGCCCATCTGCTGGCATGACCCTGTGTAACTGAGGCTTTTTACTTTTGGCATTAACCTGTAAACAGGTTAAGCACTCTTCTGAAACTGTCCTGCACAACATTTTTTTTAAAGCTGGATTCCAATACTTTTCTTTGATCACTGGTCATAACCTTTCACTACCTACATGTCCTAGCACTTGGTGATTGTATTTTACTAACCGTTTTGCTAGTTGATATGGCACATAAGGTAACTGTAATCCTTTTGTAGTAGGAGAAACCCAGAATTCTCTAGGTGGGACCTCTTCAATCGTACATTGACTATTCTCCTCTTTCAAACCTTGCTGACTCTGAATTCGGACTAAATCCTCCGTGATGTCCCTGTCCTTATTTACTACACTAACTCAGTGATGTCCCTGTCCTTATTTACTACACTAACTCAGTGATGTCCCTGTCCTTATTTACTACACTAACTCAGTGATGTCCCTGTCCTTATTTACCACACTAACTCAGTGATGTCCCTGTCCTTATTTACCACACTAACTCAGTGATGTCCCTGTCCTTATTTACCACACTAACTCAGTGATGTCCCTGTCCTTATTTACTACACTAACGCAGTGATGTCCCTGTCCTTATTTACTACACTAACTCGGTGATGTCCCTGTCCTTATTTACTACACTAACTCGGTGATGTCCCTGTCCTTATTTACTACACTAACTCGGTGATGTCCCTGTCCTTATTTACTACACTAATTCAGTGATGTCCCTGTCCTTATTTACCACACTAACTCAGTGATGTCCTTGTCTTTATTTGCCACACTAACTCAGTGATGTCCCTGTCCTTATTTACTACACTAACTCAGTGATGTCCCTGTCCTTATTTACTGCACTAACTCTGTGATGTCCCTGTCCTTATTTACTACACTAACTCAGTGATATCCCTGTCCTTATTTACTACACTAACTCAGTGATGTCCCTGTCCTTATTTACTACACTAACTCGGTGATGTCCCTGTCCTTATTTACTACACTAACTCGGTGATGTCCCTGTCCTTATTTACTACACTAACTCGGTGATGTCCCTGTCCTTATTTACTACACTAACCCGGTGATGTCCCTGTCCTTATTTACTACACTAACTCTGTGATGTCCCTGTCCTTATTTACTACACTAACTCGGTGATGTCCCTGTCCTTATTTACTACACTAACTCGGTGATGTCCCTGTCCTTATTTACTACACTAACTCGGTGATGTCCCTGTCCTTATTTACTACACTAAGGCGCTGTATTGCTTCGGCTGATTTTAAATCGGGATATAACTGCCATCCTGTCTTCGCTGCCTGTTTGGCTAAGACATCTGCTTTTGCATTTAATTTGAACACTTCTGAAGTTGTTTTTTGGTGGCTTTTACATTTAAAATGCTGAATTGCCATTGTACATTTTTTTGCCGTATGATTTTCCATATATTTTGCA
The DNA here is from genome assembly GCF_019279795.1 of Protopterus annectens. NCBI lineage: Eukaryota > Metazoa > Chordata > Ceratodontiformes > Protopteridae > Protopterus > Protopterus annectens. Next base: position 116,347,316 of record NC_056751.1, on the reverse strand, counting down.
AAACTTCAGCATGTCTAAGTGGCTTTCCTGCACTGTCTACAAACCCTCTACGAGTCCAAACTGTCATGTGTAAATGTAATGAGTTTGCCACATATGCACTATCAGAGTAAATATTGACAGGATTGTAATGCTGTAATATGTACAGTACTGCTTCTTATTCAGCCCTTTGAGCTGACATGTGACCTGGGAGCTGCACCAACTCTGGAACTACCAAACTTTTTTGTGGTAGTACAGCCAATTCTATCACATATCTTCCATTTTCCCAGTACCTAGCTCTTTCTACAAAGACAGAGGGCAAAAATGATTGTAGTCTGGTGGTATGGGGGATTTTTCTGGCTTTGTCAGATTGCCAATGCAGTTATGCTGCTTTCCCTCACATCCCAGCAAGTTGGACAAATCTTTTTCTCCTGCTCGAATGATTATCATTTTTGTACTGAAAGTAGTCACCCACCTAGCAAATGCTGCCTGACTGATACCATCAGTAATCTTGTTCATTTCAAAACTGTCTACTAGTACTTGCACTGTGTGATGCGGTGTCTGTACTGTTATGGATGAAAAGACTGTTAGATATTCTGTCTGTTTGATCCCCCAATATATAGCCAATAATTGCTGAATACAGGGGTGATATCCCTTTTCTACCGGAGTCATTTTCCGGCCGCAAAAGGTAACTGGTCTCAAAGTTTGTTTTTGTGATCTCCCCCCATGTGGCCACTCTTGTAATAATACCACTGATGGTGTGCTTTTTCCTGCCGCCGCTTGTAAAGCAAACGGTAACTTTAAGGTTGGTGCTATTAGTTCTGTAGCCCTTGCCAACTTCTCTTTCATAGCTGCAAAAGACTGTTCTTCTACCACCCCCCCCCCCGTTCCAGAGTGCCATTATTTTTTTGCATGGACAGCATGTGGTACGAAGGTCCTGCCATCTGCGCATAATCTTCCAATGAATCTCTGTTGTAATTCATAATACCCATGAATTTATGTAAATCTGAAGTGGACATGGGCTTTTCCATCTGTAGGATACCTTGTACTCTAATCACTGGGATCTCCCTGTGGGCTTGATAAGGGTCCCTAAAAATTTGACTTCTTTTGAAAAAGTATTTTTTCACTTTTTACCCTTGAATCCTGCCTCCTGCAGTGTTTTGAAAACTTCTTTCAGTTTTTTTAAATGCTGCTGTACTGTTTCTGACTGTACCAGTGTGTCATCTATGTAATGAAGCACTGATCCATCTTCTTTTAACCCACTTAGAATTTTGCCTACCATTTGGTGGAAATTTACCGGACTATGTTGAAATCCTTGCGGTAACATGTAATAAGATACTGCTGATGTTAAAGGCAAATTTGGGCCAATCCTTTTTTCTCAGGGGTATGGCAAAAAATCCATTTGCCAAATCAATGACTGTGAACCACTGGTTTTGTGGTTTTATATTAGCTGCTAATTCCGGAACTCCAGGAATTACATGTGCCCTAGTGGTTAGTGTATTGATTTGCTTTTCTCAGATCTATGACTAGCCTGTAACTGCCGTCTTTTTTCTCAACTGGCCAAATAGGTGAGTTTGTTGGACTTTCACCTTTTACTAATATTTACCTGCTGTTTCCCAATCTGCTATGCACTTTTGCATGTCTTCCTTTGCTTCTTTTGGTATTGGGTATTGCTTTTGAAAAGGAGGTATAAAATCTTGTTCATTTCCTATTCCTACCGGAATTTCTAGTTTTCCACAATCTGTCAGTCCTTGTGACCACAGAAGTGGAAACTGTGCCTGTAAGGACTGCCATGCATCCCGTGCATCTGCATGTACTGCCCCTTGCATTTTTTTCAGCTTCTCATCTGTGTATGGCGCAGGATGAAGATCCTTCTGCGCCTTTCCATATTATGCCATTTGGTACATCTATGACCAAACCAATTTTGTAATTTTGTTCATAATGTCCATACCTATAATGGTCGAGGCACACAAAGGGGTGCATTAAAAAAGATCCCTGTATGCCTGCATCATTTTGTGTAAACTGTATGGACACATTTTTGTTACCCACTGCTATGCAGGCAGTGCCATTAAAACCTGAAATGCATGTTCTTTTTTAGGATCTGGTAGGAGTGGCTGGCTAGTAACCGAAACAGCTGCTTCCGTATCCAATAAAACACATTTTTCCATAGGATCCCCTCTACCCAAGTATCAGAGGCCTTCCATCCCACCCCTTCATAAAAGATGTCAGAAAAGAAACTTCCTGGGTGGGGGGGGGGGGCACACCCCTATTGTATATTTTCCCAGTCATCTGTGTCTGATGCTTTTTCAACTGCACGTAACTGTAACTGTACTACTTGCTCCTCACCCTCATTGTCATCCCCTTTACTGTCATCTACGTACTTAAACTTTGTAACCTCTGCTTTTAAACCTTCTGCATATTGTGGATTATTTGGGCCTGAAAATCTTCCGGACAATCTACCGGATATATATCCCCCTGTGGTGTTATTTGTTTTACCTTATTATCCTTTCCCTGGTTATAGGGCCTTTGCACCTTTACTTGTTGCTTTCCCGTTTTTTCATCTGTAACTTGCTTAATAAACTTACCCTTTTTTTCTTGAGCTTCCCTCCATTTCCTGTAATATGGACAATCCTTTTTGAAATGACCAGTTTGCTTACAGCAAAAACACTGTAGAACTTTGTTTCCCCCTGTTCTCTGGCGCCCATTGGAGCCAGAGGTGCGGAAGCTACTCTCTGCTACCATTGTTCTCCTTGATCTATCCAATGGCTTCTATCCCGCCCTTTTGTATGGACTTCAACTTCAAAAGGTTCCATGTCTTCATCTAATGTGAAGATATGGTGAGAAAAAAAGATTGCCATTATTACACATTGTCTTGCCTCTCATTAACTTTTACACTAAATCATGCAAATGTTTTTGAAGTTTCCTGATAAAAGCACTTAATGTCACCTGGAGCTCCCTTCACTTGCTCCAAAAAAACAACAAATAAGCTGTTTTGGAGCACCTTCATCCTTCATATCCTAGTTAGATTTATTAAACACTACCTGATATGCCATCCGAAAGTGATCTGCCTGTTTTAAGTATTTTGTCTGAAATGGTAATATTAAATGATCTAACAGAGTAGTTAACGCTTGTCCTTGTGTAAATGCCTGTAACACTGCTGCTGTCCGTTGCAGCTGAGTGTTAAGAGGATAGTTTTTTTAGCTAAATAAATGTTTTAAAACACTTAGGAATAAATGTCCAAAAACATTTGATCAAAGAATCATTCCATGCATCTGCACCTGCAGTGTAATTAACCCATTCTTCAAAAGCTAACATGTTGTTGTACAATATACATTTTTTATCATTCCATTTGGGGAGGGTCTGTAACACTCTTGATTGTTACAAATCAGCTGGTGTTGCTGCCCCTATAATGTCTATGGCCTGCTTGACATTTTCTCACTTCAAGACGGTCTCGTAAGACCTTCAGTTCTTCATCTAGTGCCCTGAGCTGTTCTGTGCGTCTGTCTAAATCATACTACATTTTTTATACTTTTGACCTTTAGCTTGCCCTTCCTCCACCTCTTTCTGTAGCTGCTCTTTGTACTGTTGGAGTTCAAATTGCATTGTGTCATAATGTGCAGTTTTATCCTGGTCTGCCTGTAATTCCTGTGTAAGCATGGCAAACCTTGCTTCCCAGTCTTGGAGACTTATGTTTGCATTCAAGTGCTTGTAACTGCCCCCCTAGGCTACCCAAACATTGTGATAACAAAGTTGCCATAGACTGACTGAGATTATTCCAGTGTCTGACTATCCTTTTGAAAATTTTTAAACTGTTCATTTAATTTTTGTTTAGTTTGGTGATAAAGCTGAACTCCAGTCTGAACAGTAAGTAACAAAAGGTGTTACTGAATCAATGTCTGGGTCTTGTAAGAGCTTATCTTTGAAATCAGTAATATCTTTTTAAAAGGGTTTCAACAGTACATACAGGGGAACCCAGAAGTGTACTTTGATCAGGATACAGAGGAGAAGATAAGGGCCCGTATGTCAGGGGACTTATCCCAGGGGTCTGTACTTATAAGTTTTGACATTAGACATGTACCACTCATAGGTAAAAAATCCATTTACACAAAGCATTAACATCAACATTACCTAATAAAGTACTGCATGTGCTACAGTTCTGTTTATAACAGTCTTTAAATCCTGATCATACATGTGCTGGACTGCCATTACTGTCTACCTGAAAGGTAGTTTTACATTTAATACTTTTCTGTCTTATGGCATCCATGCTGTAGAATGAGAAACCGAGAATTACCAGTTTCTGTGCGGAGGGTGATCAAGTTCGTCAAGAAAGCGTGGAAAGTCCCTTGTTGATTCTCCCAAAAGGTGGTCAAACACAGCTGGCAGATTCAGTTGTGTGAATGTACAGGACCTGTGGAATCTGCAGGGATGCATTGTTCTGCTACTGGATACTGTGCAGAAGAAGGAGGCAAACGTTTGCAGTACAACTAGATGTACTAACCGAATAAAATGAAAAAGAAGCTGTAGTTGTCACAGTAAGAAACCATTCTGTCCGTCAACTGTGGCTCGCCATTGAAGAATTATATACTGCCTTCTGTTGGTTTCTTGCTGTTACTTGCATTTACATGCGTGCATACCGCAGTATATTTAACTATCTATTGTAACCAACTAGTCTTATTACTGTATTGTACTAAGTACAATAACTACACTGAGACCAACTGCTTTAGTTAATGCACTTTACTATTACATTTTCCTTTCGGATCTACAAGCATGCAACACAGATGCTGTCAGCTTTCTATGGCAAATTCCCAGTGCTTGTTTATACATACATATAACAAAAAGTCTGATATTATTCTCAGTCTGATGTATTGATATCTTTCTGTGTATAACACTTTTTTTCTTTGTTCTTCTAATTTATTTGTCCTTGATTCTTTCAAATTCGGTGGTCCAAGGAAACTCCGTTATCTGAAATGTGGTGTTCCAGCACTATCTGAAACTTGATGTTCCAACTTTATTTTGCTTGATGTTGCATCTTTTTACTTCATTGATGTCCTTCCAGCTGCCATCTGCGCAGTTATTTTTACAGACTTTGTTTCTCAATAATATACTCGTTTATATGGATGCCAATATCTAATTAAGCTATATATTTTTTCTGCATTTATTTTTACAGACTTTGTTTCTCAATAATATACTCGTTTATATGGATGCCAATATCTAATTAAGCTATATATTTTTTCTGCATTTTATACTATTCCTAAATTATCCCGCGGTAGTGGGTGCTGCGGTAGCGTTGTCGCCTCGCAGCAAGATGTTGTCCCATTCGATTCTCAGCTAGAGCGTCTTCTGTGTGGAGGCATGCATGAATGAATGTGCCTTCGTTGAAGGTTGTGCATCAGGGCTGATAATGTAAAAATCCACTACCAAACATTAGCGGACCGGAGTTCTGCTGTGGCGACCCCTAACCGGGATAAGCCGAAAGACACAACAACATACTATTCCCAAATTCCTATTTCATATCATTCTTGCAGCTTTTTATTCAAACTAATAATCATGCTAGCAACAGTTTTGAAAAGACAGTGTATACTAAATAGAACAGAGTACTAATATAGCAATAACCCACGCCTGGGTGTGGGTAATGCTGGATTTGCTCACGGTTGGCATGGTTTGGTCACGAGGGCGAAGCCCAAGGGACCAAACAAAGCCAACCGTGGGTAAATCCAGCATTACCCACACCCAGAAGTGGGTTATTGCTATTATACAATGACATTAAGAAAAAAAATAATTACTTTTCTTAAATAACGGCATTGTATAATGCCTCCTTGCTGCCCTTCCGCAGCTGTCTGGTATTCTGTGGCAGTTCTGATGTACTGCGCATGCATGCCTCGCGGTACATCAGAGCTGTGGGCAAAAGCAATGGAGAAAGCAAGATCTCCGTTGCTTTTATTTCGCTATGTTAAATGGGTTTAACATAGCGAGACAGCTTAAATAAGCAACGCAAGATCTCCGTTGCTTTTTACTGTTTCACTATGTTAAACCCATTTAACATAGCGAGACAGGTTTAAAAAAAAAGCAACGGAGAAAGCAAGATCTCAGTTGCTTTTTACACACAGTGTCGCTATGTTAAAGGAGTTTAACATAGCGAGACGGTGTTTTAAAAAAGACTTGTACTAATGGAAAAAGTCCGGGTGACCGGACCTTTTTCCATTAGTATAAGTCTGTTTACAACGTGCACGCTGGCCAGTCAGTGTGCACGTTTTGGAATATTAATGGGGGGTCATGGTATAATATTCTTTCACATTTCCCCCCCCATTTCCTACACACAAGGATTTTCATATCTTTCATTTATTATTGTAAAATGAGTGAAGTTATAGGTTAAAAAGAACAAATTCACTTAGTGATTAATGATTAGAAGTTCCCTTTCTTTATTCATAAATAGCCATTTTATGGCATATACTGAAAGTTTTTAGATTTAAATGGCAACATTTTGTTTTGTATAATCAGTAAAGGTTAAACTGAGTGATTATTGTCAATTTAATAGTATTTGTTCAGAATGTGATTGTTATATTATATGATATTCCTAGCTCAGGCTTATATTGTTTCCCTTGAACAGCTTTGTCAGTTTGATGTCTTGTATAAAACATTAGTTACCTTGGTAACAGCTTAAGTATTATATATGGTCAAGATGTGTTACAAAACCACAATTCAAGTTAAAGCAATTATATGACTTGTTATGCACATTTACTTATGTGAGAAAATCATCATGCTTCCCCTTGATGTTCAGTATAGTGTGTGTCATTTATGACAAGTTAAAACAGTAGTGTTATACTTAAGCCCATGTTATTAAACTGTCTGTTGTCAATTTAATACTATTTGTTAAGAATATGATTGTTACATTCTGTGACATTTCAAGTTTAGGCTTCTATTGTTTCTCTTGAACAACTGTCAGTTTGATGTCATGTATATAGCATTAGTTATCTTGGTAACCGCTTAAGTATTGCATATGGTCAAGATGGGTTACAAAAACTCCAATTCAAGTTAAAGCAATTACAAGACTTGTGCATATGTACTGGTATAAGAAAATCATCATGCTTCCCCTTCATGTTCAGTGTAGTGTATGTAATTTATGACAAGTTAAGACAGTAGTGTTATTGTACACAAGCCCATGTTATTAAATCCTGTCTTTAATATCTAAATTCAGCAGACTGCTTCATCTTGTATGATGGTTATATATTTTATGTCTAGATTTACCAAAATCATACATTACATAACTATTGTATTTTTTTTTTTTTTTTTGGCTGTTGCTTAGTTATTTGAGAGACCACAAGCTGTAATGTTTTTTCTTGTTAGCTCCTTCCAGGCATATTTATACAGTCCATAAACTTTAAATTGAGACCCTTCTAGTTTCTTATTTGTTGAAGTATATTTCCATCCTTACATACACACACATCAGTACTGCAAGCATGAGCAATAATGCCCAACCAGTTTTGCCAGAATACCATTCACTAATTTATGTGGTGTGTTCTTAAAATATCAAAACCAGTGTTTGTCCTGTTCCATTTTACCAGCCCGTTCCATGCAGTGGCCATTCTGCCAGTGAACCACTCAACACACCCTCCATTCCCACAGATATTTTCACGAAGGAAATCCAATGACTCTCCAGCACTTCCTGGCGACACCAAACACCCCTAGAATCCACTATCCCCATATGCCCAACACGTCCGAACAAGCTCACCTCCCAGACCATTGCAAAGGGTACTGCACAAGACCAAGTGCTACTTCCACTCTTATGTAAGTCCTTAATGTGTTTGGACTAGAATACATTTTAAATATAAAATTGCGTTTTTTTTTTGTTTTTTTTTTTTTATCAAGAATTAACTTAATGAGCTAAACGAAGTGTTCGGAGACCATCAGTATGTGTACATGTGGTTTAAAACGGCCCTTTTTTTTAGCCAAAAACTTAATTGCCGAGAATCATCTCAGAGGCTCCTCAGAGCCGTTAAGCATTAATCGTCACTGTCCATTACCATAGCAACCTGGGAGTGTCTGTGTACTGCATACCAGAGGCTCGCAATGCACCTGAAGCAAAGCTTCACTTCACTGCAACTTCAAGCCCAAATTCCCCCCCTTTCAGCGAGGCATTAGCCAGGAAAAGAACAGACAGCAAATAGATAAAAAAAAAAAAACCTCCCAACAAGCCGCCACAACAAGAGACCGCACACTCCTCCACCCCTCCCACCTCTCACTCAGCAGACGTACAATCAAACCTTTCTCTGCCAAAATATCCTAAATCACGGTTCTATCAACCCCCTTCCCCTGGATCCAGGCTAAAACACAAAATGTGTCTCCCTAATTCACAATTGTCAGTAAACCTCGATCACAAGCCGTAACCCACAGCTTCCTGAAGACTAAAATTGCAACATATAACAGCTGACAGAACAGCTGCATCCCACATACACCATGTCAGGCTTAATCAAACAGCACGCAAAGCTATGATACCTGCCATAATTGATATTAATTATGTTTAGACAGAATAATAATGACATTTGTACTAGCTGCCAGACACGGCTGCATCCACGCACACCATATCAGGATTGATCAAAACAGCACTCGTAGCTGTGATACCTGCCATAATTGATATTAACTATATTTAGAACAATGATGACATTTGTACTAAGAGCTTGCTACTATTATTTCACCAGGATATACATGACATTTCTAAATCATACTTTAACTGAAGAAGGCATTAAGTCTCCATGACAGCTTTTTTTTTTTCAAAACACACTACTGTTACTGCTATTATATATGATGTTAATTTGATACATTTAAGTCTGAACTCTGATGAATGGTACCTTGTTAAATTAGTTAATTACTTAAATTTTTATAAGTAAAAACAATGAAAAGTGAACACTAAGTATTCATTGAGTTCAAGTAGGGGAATAGAAACTTCTATGTTTGCATTATATGTTGCTTTGTTTGTAAATAGTAACCCATCTTGACCACCTTTGTGAAGAATTAGTGGACTCTGAACATTCTGAATAAATCATTACTGTTTCTCAGTTGTTTAAGAAACCCTTTAAACAAAATTTAAACTGATGACAAGTGATGTACTATATCAGTTGACCCTTTGAGAGATGTAGTTGTAAGAGTTATTGTTTTGGGACAGCTATCTTGGCATCAAGTTTTTGTTTGTTCTTTCTAGCATCAGTCCAGGGATTTGTTTCTGTTATTCTTTTAAGAGTAGGGGCCACCCATTCCATTTCTTCTGGAATATATGCTATGTTGTTTTTGATGAATATAGTAGCTTCTTCTAAGTCATTAAAGGTTCTCATCTCATTGGCAAAAAGTATTTTTATCTTGGCTGGAAAGGATAGCTGTGCTTTAATGTTTTGTTTCAACAGTTTTATTATTGGCCAGACTTTTTTCCTTTGTTCTAGTATTCTGGAAGAATAATCATTGGCAAACCTCATCAGGCTTTGATTGTATTTTAAGGGTGATTTTCTCCAAGCAGATTTTAATATTAGTTCCTTGTCCAGAAATGAAAGAAATTGTATAACTATGGATCTAGGTGGAGTATTTGAGTTAGAAGTAGGTTTCCTCAGTGCTCTATGCGCCCTTACAATTCCAAATGAAAGTCCCTCTTTCAAGTCTAAAATTCAGGAATCCAGGTTAAGAATGAAATAATGTCTTCACCTTCAGTGTTTTCAGGCAGACCAAAGATCCTTATGATGTCCTTCAAGGATGCATCTGCAGTCCTTACAAATGGGTTGTCCTGTCTTCAGGCAGCCCTTCGGTCGGCCGGATTCCAAAGTCTGGGTCTGGCCTCTGCTGGTGTCGCACTTCACCCGACGTCATAGCTGCAGTTATTCGGGTATAAAGGCATCAGCCGACGCCATTTTCCTCAGTCTTTCTTGCCGCGTGGCGCCCGAAGCAGAAGCTGTTCGCAAGTGCCGGTCGGTCAGAACCAGAGAATACTACCGAATACTACTACCGAAGACTTCTAAAAAGCTAAGTACCCCGTTGGGGACCTTTTCTTGCCTCAGCCGATGTCAGAAAAAGTGAATAACTGTTTAACTTGTGGGAAACAAATACCTCATAAAGATTTCCACTCTTACTGCTTACCTTGTCTAGGCCCAGACCACGACGTCGCAGCTTGTCTAGCCTGTGCTTCTTTTAACCGGCGGACGCTTAGACGTCGGTCGGAATTTGCTGAGGAGATTTTCGGCTCCGATTTTGCTTATATTATGCCGTCGGATCCTCCGACTTCGCAAATATCTAAAAAACGCAAGGAAAAGGACCGACACTCGCGGTCCGCGGTTTCGGCCGAAACCGCGGTTAAGCCAACCGCGAGTGTCTCGGTTTCGGCTGAAACCGAGCAAGCGGTTCTTCCTTCAGCCGAAAACTTACCTTCTACCGAGGCCTCTTCCAACCTCGTGGAATCGGCTTCTGAAATCCCACCTGCTGTTGCAGTTTCTCAGGAATTATCAGACACTATTCCCTTGGATATTTCAACCCCTGCACGTGGAGCTGCTAGGCCACCTGCAGCCATGTCCATTAAGGCCTTTGCCAGGGCTAAAGCAGCCAAAGCTACTAAATCTGTGCCTGCTAAGACCCCCTCTCACAGGCCTAGCTCTAGTTCACAAATGCTTAGTTTAGCAGAGGATCTCATTTCTTTAATCCGAGGATCCCAACCTCAACCAGACAGGGCCTCTCACTCGCCTCCAGAGAAGAGGCCTAGAGCAGAGCCTCCTGAGCCAGTGTCCACAGATGATTCAAATGATACAGACCCTCCAGAGGCTCCTTACTCCCCTTATGAAGACTCTGATGCTGAAGAGTCCATCCCTTCTGCCTCTCCGCCTGAGGAATTTTCTTTTGGGGAAACCTTGCATGCTATGAGGGAACAATTTCAATGGCAGGGCCAAGATTTTTCAGATTCCAGAAAAAGGCTTAGAACTTTTCTGCATTTACCACAACATAGGCCTTTAGCCATACCTCCAGTTCTGTCTGTTGTAGATGATGCATTTAATGATGCTTGTACTGATCCTGATTCTCTACCTCCGGCCCCTGCTAAGCCTGATAGATACTACAGGGTCACGGACAAACATTATCATTTGTATAAGGCTCCTTTTGCAGATCCCGAGACTATCTCCCAAGGACCCAAGGCTGTAGCAGCTACTTCTGCTAAGAACCCCCTCCCCTCAGAAAGGGAATCCAGATCCTTAGAGAGATGGGGTAAAAAAGTTTACACTTCTGCTACTCTTTCAGCTAGGGCCTTGAACTGTCAATTTCACATGATCCAGTATCAAGAATTTATACTAGACCAGTTAACCAAAAAATTGTCCTCTGATGAATCATTAGACAAAAAATCTGTTCAGGAAATGGTACATAACATTCAGCAAGTCAGTAACCATTCCTTAAAATGCGGCTATGATGCACTGGAGGCCTCCTTTAGATCAGCCATGACTGGCACAGTTATCAGAAGGCATGCATGGTTAAAAGAGCAGGCCTTACCAGACCATGTAAAGTCCAAACTATTAGATGCTCCTATGGATAAGATCAATTTGTTTGGCTCCCCCCGCACAACAGGTGCTGTAGAAGATGGAAGAGAAGGCAAAATCTGTCCAAACAGTAAAAGATTTCTTACAGGTCCAACCGCCAAGGTTTAGCAGGAATTGGCCCTCCAAGAATTGGTCCTTTCCAGACTCATCCAGAGCTCAGAGGGGCAGGAATAGGCATTCAAGAGGCAGAAACCAATCCAGGGGTGCCTACCGGGGACGCCAGTGGCAGAGTAACAACCAGCGAGGTACAGCCACGGACACAGCCACCACCACAACTACAGGACAATCACAGTGACTTGGCTCTGGCACCGCCTACCAGGGAGCAACTAGAAGCACCTTTAGGCGGGAAGCTAGCCTTATTTTCAATAAACTGGCATTACATCACAAGAGACAAGTGGATTTTACAGACAATACACCAAGGCTACAGGTTTCACTTCCATACTCTACCAGGGAAGAGAGGAATGCCAAACCTACCTCCAAATCAAAAGGCAGAAGCTCTCAAACAAATATCCCAATTATTAAAGATGAGAGCTGTGGAAAAGGATTTTACTCCAGACTCTTCCTGGTACCAAGAAAAGAGAGCAAATGGAGACCTATTCTCGACCTGTCCGCTTTAAACACATTCCTCATTGTTCCAAAATTCAAAATGCTGACTCTACAGCAGCTTCTTCCCATGCTGGGCAAGGAGTCTTGGCTGGTAACTCTAGATCTCAAGGAGGCATACCTGCACGTCCCCATACGATCAAATTGCAGAAGATACCTCAGATTTCTTGCAGGATCAGAGCATTATCAATTCTCAGCATTGCCCTTTGGCTTATCTACTGCGCCCAGAGTGTTCACGAAATGCCTGGCATCAGTAATTGCTCATTGCAGGCTTCAGGGAATCCAAATATACCCCTACCTGGACGACTGCCTGATACAAGCGGACAACAAAAACAAGCTAGCAGAAGACTTACAAAGGGTCATTTACTTGCTACAAGCCCTGGGATACACAGTCAATATAAAAAAGTCAAGACTGATACCATCCCAGAGAATAACCTTTTTGGGTGCAGAGTTGGACACATCAAAGCAAATGGCATTCCTAACAGTAGAAAAACAGCAGCAGCTACCTCTCTACTTCTTGGCATTAACAAAGCAGAACCATCTGACAGCAAGAAAAGTACTGCAAGCCTCGGGCTTCATGGCATCCTGCATAATATTGGTTCCTCATGCCAGACTGCATATGAGAAAACTACAGTGGTACCTAAGGAATTTATGGTCTCAACACAAGCACAGCTTAGAAACCCAGATTCCAATTATTCCATGCCTGAAGCAAGAATTCCTATGGTGGGCTCAGGCTTGTCAATCAAACACAGGATTGCCCTTCCACAATACTCAACCAAGCCAAACCATCACGACGGACGCCTCAGACCTCGGTTGGGGGGCACACATGCTGGACAAGTGCATACAAGGCTTATGGACTCAAGACCAGCTGCACCTACACATAAATCTAAAGGAGATGCTGGCAGTAAAACTGGCAATTCAGGCATTCAGACCATTTCTACAACAAGGTCTATTGATGATAAGGACAGACAACACCACAGTTATGTGGTACATCAACAAACAGGGAGGCACACATTCGTATCCTCTTTGCCGGATGGCACTGGACCTCTGGAATGTGGCCCTGAGCTACAACATTCAGTTAAAAGCAGTTTTTGTACCAGGAAAAGAAAACATTCTAGCAGACATATTAAGCAGGACTACCACGGATGCCCACGAATGGATGCTGCATCCGGACATCTTCAAAACCATTACAAGAAAATGGGGGCTTCCAGAAATAGACCTATTTGCATCCCCACGCAATCACCAGCTAAAGAAATTCTGCACAAGGACGTACCACCCACTTGCGTGGAAGGTGGACTCCCTATCCTTCAGTTGGAAAAACCTGACAGCATATGCATTCCCACCGCTTCCTTTGATGCACAAGGTGCTATTGAAGATCAAAGAGGACCGTCCAAGGATCATTCTGATAGCTCCAGACTGGCCAAGGCAACATTGGTACCCATTACTGAGGAGCATGTCTCTGGAACAAATATGGCCACTACCCCTGGTTCCCTTGCTGTTAACACAGAACAAATTCAACAATCTGCATCCAAACCTGAAAACTCTGCAGCTGACTGCCTGGAACATTGCATAAGACCAATTAACCCTAATTTATCCCAAAGGGTTAAATACATTATCCTTGAGGCTTGCAGACCCTCAACAAGAAAAAATTATTCAGCAAAATGGAAAAGATATCTCATTTGGAGTACTGCAAAAGGAGAAGATGTGTCACTGGTAAACATAGCCAACATCCTGGAATACTTGGCAGAGCTCTTCCACACAGGCCTGTCCTACTCCTCCATCAAGATTCATGCATCAGCTATTTCAGCAGAATACGACTTGGATCCTCCTGTCTTCTCACATCCTCTGCTCAGACAGTTTCTGAGAGGAATTAAAATGTAAAGCCTCCTAGGAAGCCACCATTACCAGCATGGGACTTGAACTTTGTGCTAGAAAAATTGACACTTCCTCCTTTCGAGCCAGCAGCAACAGCAGATTTACAATACTTATCATAGAAGACTGCCTTCCTGCTGGCAATCACTTCAGCAAGAAGGGTCTCTGAACTTCAGGCATTAATGGCAGTACAACCCTTCCTGATCTTCCATCAAGATAGTGTCCATGAGAACAAATCCTTCCTTTATGCCTAAGGTGGTCTCCAGAGTTTCTTTGAATCAGGCTATCCACCTACCTACATTCTTCCCCAACCCACAGAACAGGGGAGAAAGACTGCTGCATACCTTGGATGTACATAGGCAATTACGCTACTACCTGGACAGGACCAAGGGCAATAGAAAAACTGACCAGCTACTGGTAGCATATGCAACAGGAAGGGAAGGAAAAGCAATTTCAAAACAGACAATCTCCAAGTGGATAGGAAATTGCATTAGATTTTGTTACTCCTACCATGGAAAGAAAACTCCAGAGAACATCAGGCCTCACTCTACAAGGGCTACAGCCACTACCACAGCCTTCTTACGAGGAGTGGCTACCAAGGACATTTTAGAGGCTGCTACTTGGAGCTCCGTGCATACATTTGCCAAGCATTATAATTTACCTTTATACTCTAGATCCCGAGCAGGTTTTGCCACTGCTGTTTTGCAAGGGATCCTAACTACACCATAACTTTATTTTTCCACCTCCCCCAGTTTGGCTATGGTATTCTACCCATTTGTAAGGACTGCAGATGCATCCTTGAAGGACATAGTACAGTTTTGTACCTACCATAAATGTAGATGTCCGATAGGAATGCATCTGCAGTCAGGATTACCGCCTTCCCTCTGTGGTGCTCCTAGGGTATTTGCCCATCTTATAGCTAGCTGGGGGAATCTATTATGGTGTATTTGTTTATATATATGTACATACATGCTTATTTTTTGTGTTTGCTCTCTACTATTTGGAATCATTGGCATTTATCCAAATTTAGCCTTCCAAGAGGACACCTGGCATCTGGGGCAAGAAACACTGAGGAAAATGGCGTCAGCTGATGCCTTTATACCCGAATAACTGCAGCTATGACGTCGGGTGAAGTGCGACACCAGCCGAGGCCAGACCCAGACTTTGGAATCCGGCCGACCGAAGGGCTGCCTGACGACAGGACAACCCATTTGTAAGGACTGCAGATGCATTCCTATCGGACATCTACATTTATGGTAGGTACAAAACTGTACTTTATTTCCCCTTTCTCTGTTTTCTAAAAGATCTGTTTTGTTAAGCAGCCATGTATTCTGTTTAAGCAGAAATTCTTCCTCTTTGAGTCTCCCTTCAATGTCATTTAAAGAAGTCTCTCTTTTTGTATGGTGTTGCTGTAATAGTTCCTTACTGCAGTGGTGGTGCTGCGGTAGCGTTGTCGCCTCACAGTTAGACGTTGCACGTTCGATTCTCAGAGCGTCTTCTGTGTTGACATGCGTGGAGGGCGTTCCTTCGCTGAAGGTTGTGCGTTAGGCCCGGCAAGCCAGCACGTAAAAATCTACTGCCAATCATTAACGGACCGGAGTTCCGCTGTGGCGAACCCTAACCGGGAAAAGCCGAAAGACAGAAGAAGTTGCTGTAATAGTTCCTTAAGAGTGTGTCTGTGTTTGAGAATTTAATTTGAGGTTTTTTAAGTCATTTTTAAAGGCATCCATCTTCAAAGATAGTTCCTGTAAGGTTTATGTCATCAGTTGCAGTTCTTTTTTCAAAGCAACATCTGGGTGAGAATTCCTTGTAGTTCATATTCAGTGACTCAGTATATCTCCAAGTTACTTGACAGGAATTTTTTTATATATCTCCTCCAAAATTGATATTTATGTAGTTTAGTAGTTTATCTATATATTTCTGATGTTTTAAACTTGAAAGTAATAACATTTTCCTATATTATTATACTAGTCTATGGAGCTCTCAAAATTCACTGCTCTCAGTTGGCCATCTAGGCTCCACCCCCAATATTCCACTGTTGTTTCCTTTGGATCCTAAACATGGGAAGGTCATCTCACGACGAATCTGCATCTGTCTTATTGGCTTTGAAGTATTACATTTTTTGCTGTATGTTGTGCCTTTTCGGCTTTTCCAGGTTAGGGGTCGCCACAGCGGAACTCCGGACCGCTAATGATTGATAGTTGAGTTCTACGTGCCGAGTTACCAGCCCTGACGCACAACCTTCAACGAAGGTACGCCCATTCACGCATGTCTCCATGCAGAAGACGCTCTAGCTGAGAATCTAACCGGACAGCATCTTACTGCGAGGCGACAACGCTACCGCAGCATGTATGTAATGAGTGAATTTCCCAGCTTGTAGGAGTCTCTCTCATTTAGAGCTGCTGTCATCTCAGCAACTTTTAAAAGTATCTTTAGGTAACTGTTGTGCTTTAGCAACA
Organism: Protopterus annectens; assembly: GCF_019279795.1. Taxonomy (NCBI): domain Eukaryota; kingdom Metazoa; phylum Chordata; order Ceratodontiformes; family Protopteridae; genus Protopterus; species Protopterus annectens. Next base: position 116,330,854 of record NC_056751.1, on the reverse strand, counting down.
TGGTCATCTCTGAGCAGCTACTCCAGATGTTACTAGATGGATGTTACTCCCAGGCCCAGAGCTGCCTTTGTATGTTCATTGCTTAAATATATGTTTCACTAGGCCAGCCACCTCTCATGAGAAGTATCATGTAGAGGTTCTAAAGCTTAAAGACCATCTTCATAGTGGATTTAAAAAGTTGCATACTTATCACAGTAAATCTGCATAGATTATTTGGGCTTCATTAAGCATTCCACCATCTTCTGCTAGTGAGTTTACCTTGGTCAGAAAATGGAAATGGAGGAGAGATGTGGGAGTAGCCTGGGAAAGTCTGTCTGCTGAGTAGAAAGTACACAGAGGGCCAGAGTATTGCTACTAGTAGTTTTCTTGTGTGATATCCTAATGGTCTTAGCTCATGGTGTTGAGTTTTGTGTTTATTTTCATAAGTACTTCATTTTGCCTTGTGATGTACTTCTGATTCAGTTTGGGAGTGAGCTAGGGCCAGAGTTTTCCATGAACCTGACCTTTTAAATGGGGTAGAAGTACAGGCCATTCAGGAACGTTGGTGAGTAAGATGTGGGTCCAGTTAATGTTTTCAAGTGAGAGAATAAGAATTTATTTGCTTAGTGAGAATTGCTGACTTGTAGTACTAAATTATGTATGTATGCATGTGTGTATTTATGAATGAATGACATTTGAGAGGAAAATGTGTAGGTGGAGTCTGTATTTTGCGTTAGGAGGTATCTCTCTTGCAGTGCACTCATTAGAGGAGCAGATCAGAAGCAGATTAAGAAGGGTGTCTTTGCAGGGGGAACTTTGGGCATTTGACTTGCTTGATTAGATGAAAAGTTAGTGTACTGTATTGCTGTGATTTGTTCTGTAGTGGACATACTCCAAGGAGAATTTAATGTGAATGGATTAATAAGTTGTTGTTTACAGGTCCAGAATGGCAAGCATTTTTATGAAGTGCATTAACATTGGCTGGTACAGATACAAACGGATCACGCAGAAGTGGGTGTGTTTGTGGTTGACTTAAGTAGAATGTAGGTGGCAGTATGGGATTTTAGTTCCTTTTATAAGTTTATTTGCCCCCCCCCTTTTTTTTGGTGTTGGAAAGCTGCATGTGTGAGTAAAGTTAAACTTTGTTTTGATTTTGTGATGTTTCTGTTGGCCATGTTTCTACATTGGGTATTACATTGGTTGGCATTGGTTTGTCTAGACCTCTACTGTTTCATCTTTAGTGTACCCTGGAATTGTGGATGAGCTGTATTGATACTTGTGATGAGTTATTTTGAGAGACTGAGAGAGTGAGATGAGGATTGTATAATATTAATGAGTCCTGCACTAATTATATTGTTGTATAAAGTGGAAAGAGATGTGGGAAAAGCAGGGGTGCCGTGGCATGTAATCTGGCTGCGTGTACATGCACACTTGTACTATAGCTACTTCCTTGATTGGCTTAATAGAGCAGCTGTATTACTTGGTGTTAGACTGGACTTCAAGGAAAAAGTCTTTTATAAACTACAAAATATAGAAAAATAAAACTGAAACTTGGGTGAAAGATTCCCTCAGCTTGTTTGTGTGTTTCTTCAAATTTATTTAAATAAGTTTTCTGAAGAGTGGCTACTGTGGATAGCTCACAGCTCATTTTTAGTGCTCTCTTTACAAGTCTGCCAGCCAGGCATAGGGGGCCCTTGGCCTTCCTGCACACCTGTTAAGGAGAGCCAGGAGTAGGAGGGGGAGAATATTAACAACAACCTATACACTGTTCAGCAGTGCCAGATGAGGGCAAAAGAACGACTGCCCTAGTCAAAATGAGTTTTGTACACACACAAGTATAGAAATAAGGTGCCTTGCACCCTTGGAGTTTGCAGTAATGTTTATAGGAGGCAAACTAACAGCTCATCAGGTGTGTAAAGTAAGCACTGCAGCTGTGACGCATTCATAAGTTGTGGCTCAATTTTTATATGGACTGCCCCTAACCTACCAACGAGTCCAGTGCAACATCAAGCACAGGTGAAAAATGTTAAATCCTGAAACTAAACAGTCTCTAAGCAGATTTATCTGAATTGCTTTAAAAGCTGAAGTCTGCCAGCTGGAGAAATATGAAATGCTTGTATGTCAGCATACAACAAATCATTCTTCAGGACATTCTGTTTTACTTTGAAATAAGATTACAAATGGACAGCTGCAGGCTTACATATAGGAGTCAATGCAACACATTAGCAACTATTTCGTCAGTGTTTAATTGTGAAACTAGATGTTAAAGCTGGAAGAACACTGTATCATGTTTCATAAATACAAATGTTGCCACTTCAGCTGTAGCTGTGCTAAATACACAAGCGTGCCCACTTCTAAGGAAAACATTGCAACAAGGTGAGTAGCAGTAAGCATTAAAATAGTGTGTTTTAACTCTGGGACAGCACTTAGTTATTCCAATCTACTCTCATCCCCAGCCTTTTCTTGAACGTTATCACCAGTTGTGATATAGAAGTACGATACCATATACTTTATACCCTTTCGCTAGCCAGGTAGACCCACTGGACACACTTCTCTTTATCTGGGGCAATCCAGGAACAATTCCTGGTCAAGTGAATTGCTCAAGGTCACACAATAGGCAGATGAGGGCTGTGTGAATTGCCCTGTTTCACAGGAACTACAGCTTGCTTGCATCCTTAACCCTCTGCCAGCACTACCAGACTTTAGATCTGCTTCACGCATAAAACATTTGTCAAACTGCTGAAATCGAGCCTCAGCCCCTTACTGCACTCCTGAGTCAATTCCTGCTGTAAGAGAATTTTGCTGACCTCATGCTGCTTCTAGAGGGCTTTTATTTCTATTTTGATACCCTTGCAGTCATTCCACCTTCTATTGTCTGGTATCTCCCATCCGTTTTTTTCTCTTGTGCTCTCTCTCTTCCTCTGTCTCTTTAGTGGTATGTGTCTAGCCAATGTCTCATGGGAATTATCACAGCTTTGCAAAGTGATTGTCTTTTAACAACCAAATTCTCCCTACAGACAAACTATTGGTGCTTAATTTGTTTGGTTTCTCCTGCGACATAGTAAGTGTTCTGTCTGCATAGTTTTTAGTGTTGCCACTAAAGTAGTGCTAATGAAAACTTGGAAATAAAAATGCATTAGCTCATACAGAAACTGATCTAATCCTAAGACTGGGTTGTTTATACTAGCACTCGCTTGACCCCTCTGCTTCTACCTTTAAGGCTTCTTCCATTAGACAAGAGCAGCTCATTTACAGAGTCATAATCTACACCTGCCCCTCAGTGTATTCTGGTCCCACGCCTCTTCTCCTGTCTGGTTCATAGGTTAACAGATGTTTACTAGGCTAACAAGCATGTGAGCCATTTTGAGCCTAACGATACATCCCAAATCTCTGACCAGTTCTAGTACCCTTGATAAGTGTAAGCAGGGGCTTGGGAGATGAAACCTGTGCAGGCTGCCTGTGTCCATTAGAGACATAGGTGCCAAAGCAGGGATGAA
>NC_056751.1:116280066-116293875 GCF_019279795.1 Protopterus annectens | reverse complement strand
AAAAAATGAGCAGACAGTAGAGCATAAAACACAATAGGACAGAGTTAAGGAAAATAATGGGGACACTTTTTGAGTGTTATAAAAAGAGACTTGAAAGAATTATACAGTTACTACATGATACATTTCTTAGTTTGTATACAGCATTAATAATTAGAAAATTAATGTGTCCGATTGGGAGGTAGTTAATTGTCACTGCAGTAACTGTAGCTGGATTTATCCATAAGCTGCTGCTTGATTCTTTTTAAGTCGTTTAGTGTGTGTATTGATTTAATTATGCATGACAAATGATTTTAGGGGTCAGGTCCTTAACAAGGGGGGCTTCTCCTACTTTGCTTTTGAGGGATGGTCTGACCAATGTAATGTCCTTATATTGACTACTACTTGGAGAGTAGATTTGTTTCTTGAATGGTAATTTATTTCTTAGATGTGGGCTGTAGCCCAGTTTTAGTACTTCAAAATGAAGGCAGTTGAACCTATAACCCCATCAGGTATTGGTAAGCAGTTGCAGCTGCTTTAATGAGGTTGCAGTGGTATATTTGAGTCTGCCATTAGGGAATATCTTAATATTTTGTTTTCTGTTGTTTGAATCCTTTGTGTATGGTAGAATGAGTGTAGAGATGGTAAGGGGTGACCATATTTGTTTGGTTAGCAGTCCTGTCTGCAGAAGAAAGTAGATGAGAAATCTTATAATACAATACAACTTAAGTTGGTAGAGAACATTGTGTGATGTTATAAATGAGTTGTGAAAGAGAGTGGTCAAGAGTTGGTCTTCAGTATTTGCATTCTTCAGTGTTGGGAATAGCGTTACCCATAGTGTCTTTTAATGAGAGGTTACCTGGCTGCTTTTTTTGACAGGGCGGGGGTCGCAAAAAAGCACTACATTGGCTTTAGTTGGAGTTGAGTAGGCGTTTGTTGAAATATATGTAACAGCTAAGTTTAGTTAAACTTGTTTGTGTCTATAGGGGATAGTGACATTGAGTTGGTATGGTAGGTAATTGGTGGTACCATTGATAAATAGGAAAGCAGGAGACTAAGAACTGACCCTTGGGGAGCGGTGATGTTGAGTAGGCCAGTTAAAGATTACTGGTTGTCTGCATAGATTTGATTTGACTTTTTTAGTTTTGTTTATTTTTTAATTATTGGTTCTATTTTTGGTATATTTGAATGGCTCTGACTTTATCCTTGGAATGGTATTCTGCTGTCTTTGATTTTGATTTTAGTTTCCATTGGGTCTACTTTTCTTTGTTTCATTTTAATTCGTTTTGTCTGACCTTCTGCTCTTCTTTTATGATTACATGCTGGAGGCTTTTCTTGTTTACTTACACTAGAGGTTTGAGACCGATTTTATTTATTTTAGGTTTATTTGTTTATTTACTGTGGTGCTTTTGGTATTCTTGGTTGTGGAGGGGGGGGGGTTTGTTCATGTATGTTTTTTGTTTTTTCTTTTGTTTGGTTTCTGGGTATATGTCTATTTTTAAGTGCCTTGTTTTATAGCTTTGGGATGGGAGGGAAGTGGCCATTGGGTTAATATTTTGTGCAAAAAAATGATTATAATCTGCTTTTGGATTTAAGTGCATTTTCTAGTTCTGCTTTTCATAAAGCTTTGTCTCTGTTAAAAGTGTTTAACCAGGTGACCTATCAAGTTGATCATGCTAATTAGGATCACGCAGATACTTTTCACTACTAGTGTTTTGATTTGACTTGTTTTACAGGTTAGCAGTCAAGACACATTTGAATTTTGCATTTTAATTAATTGTTGAATAGTCCAAGGGGCTAGCCTATAATAGTCAACCCATGCTTTTATCTCATTATTATGTATGTTTTGTTATGACATTGTACTGTGTGTGTGTGTGTGTGTGTGTGTGTGTGTGTGTGTGTGTGTGTGTGTAAATAAAACTAAACACACACACACACACACACACACACACACACACACACACACACACACACACACACACTGCAATGAAAAAGTATTTGCCCCGCTCCTGATTTCTTATTTCTTTGCATGTATGTCACACTTAAATGTTTCAGATCATCAAACAGATGTAAATATTAGACAAAGATAACCGAAGTAAACACAAAATGCAGTTTTTAAGTGATGATTTTATTTAAGGAAACAAAAAACTACCCAAACCTACGTGGTCCTGTGTAAATGCCCCTCTTGTTAAATCGTGAAGTAACTGTGGTTAATGACATTTTTGGGAATGCTAAGTTGAATTTCAGTAGTCACACCCAGGCGTGATTACTGCCAGACCGGTTGAATCAAGGGATCACTTAAATAGCACCTGTCAGACAAAGTGAAGTAGGTGAAAAGATCCCAAAAAGGAAGACATCATGCCGCGATCTAAAAAAATTCCAGAACAGATGAGAAACAAAGTAATTGACATCTATCAGTATGGAAAAGGTTACAAGGCCTTTTCTAAAGCTTTGGGACTCGAGCGAACCACTATGAGCCATTATCCACAAATGGAGAAAACCTGGAACAGTGATGAACCTTCCCAGGAGTGGCCGGCCTACAAAAATTACTCCAAGAGTGCAGCGACGACTCATCCAAGAGGTCACAAAAGAACCCAGAACAACATCTAGAGAACTAGAGGCCTCAGTTAAGGTCAGTGTTCATGACTCCACCATAAGAAAGAGACTGGGCAAAAATGGCAGAGTTACAAGGCAAAAACCACTGCTGACCAAAAAGAACATAAAGGCTCATCTCACTTTTGCCAAAAAACTTCTTGATGATCCCCATGACTTTTGGGGAAATATTCTGTGGACTGATGGAAACAAAAGTTGAACATTTTGGGAAGTGTGCATCCAGTTACATCTGGCATAAAAGTAACACAGCATTTCAGAAAAAGAACATCATGCCAACAGTCAAACATGGTGGTAGTGGGATGGCCTGGGGCTGTTTTGCTGCTTCTGAACCTGGACGACTTGTTGTGATTGATGGAACCATAAATTCTTCTCTCTACCAAAAAATCCTGAAGGAGAATGTCCAGCCATCGGTTCGTGACCTCAAGCAGAAGCACACTTGGTTTCTGCAGCAGGACAATGATCCAAAACACACCAGCAAGTCCACCTCTGAATGGCTTAAAAAAAAAAAAAACAAAATTAAGGTTTTGGAGTGGCTTAGTCAAAGTCCAGACTTAAATCCAATTGAGATGCTGTGGCATGACCTTAAAAAGGCGGTTAAGGTTGGAAGCCCTCCAATATAGCTGAATTAAGTCTGCAAAGGAGAGTGGGCCAAAATTCCTCAACAGCGATGTGAAAGACTTATTGTCAGTTATTGCAAACACTTGATTGCAATTATTGCTGCTAAATGTGGCACAACCAATTATATTAGGTTCAGGGGGCAATTTTCACATAGGGCCATGTAGGTTTGGATAGTTTTTTTTCCTTAATAAGTCAAATCACTTAACTGCATTTTGTGTTTGCTTGGGTGTCTTTGTCTAAAACTTATATTTGTTTGATGATCTGAAACATTTAAGTGCGACAAACATGCAAAAAAAATAAGAAATCAGGAAGGGGGCAAATACTGTTCCATTGCACTGTATGTATATGTGTAATGTGTATATAATATAATATAATATATATATATATATATATATATATATATATATATATATATATATATATATATATAAGGGGTCTACGTCTAATTACCACTTACCTGAATCGCACCAGATTGAGACTACAGGACTGAAAGTTCACTTAGATTCGCATTACCAGAATTTTAAAAAGGGAAATGAGGCAGTTGGTCAACATGGGGAAAGTCCCCCTTTTCCCTACTATAGTGGGATCTTGGAGTTGATATATATAGTTAGGGGATGTGGGGGGCAGCCCCCCCACATGGGTAGGTTTGACATTTGGTGTTTGTTGAATGTTGGCTAAGTGCCTCCATTCCTTTTTAAACTTCTGGTGATATGAACGTTCGGTGTTGTCTCGATCTAATGAGATTCGGGTAAGTGGTAGTTTGGCTCTACTTCAGCAGACTGAAATTACACTTCAGTGATGTCATCTCTGTAAAGCTTCAATTAAATTTGAATAAACCGAAGCTTCACATTACCGCATTTTTTTTTTATAAAAGATCTGATGATTGTTGTGGTGTTGGCTAGTCTAGTATATACCTATGAACCTGTACAAAGGGATGCAATTGGGTAAGGTTGCATGGCTAGATGTGTAAAGGCCCTGGTGGTTGTGTTAGCCAATTTTATACCTATGAAATTTAGTTTATGGAAAAAAGAACTTATTACTGAATAAAGCTACATTTTTTTTCGGTGACCAAGTCCACTTGATTTTTATTATTTTGCAAAATTAAGTATTGAAGTTTCAGACTCCTGTTAACCCCTACTAAGTGTTCAAAGTTCAAGTGATTGGTGTGATTTTGGATAAGAAGTACAGACTGATGACTATTTTAATACTGGGTCAGCTGTTCTCCTTACATCCTTGTTTTTGTTTTACCTTTTGAGCTTTTGCAGCAGTTAATTTATGGTTGACCGTCTCAAATGCTTGAGTTTATATCAAAAGCTGCAGCTTTAATTTGAGTAACAGACTTATTAAATACTATTTGTAGTAGAATATAGGGCAGTAGAATTGCCGAGGATGTTGTAAAAGCCATGTTGCTTGTCTCGAAGTAGGACATGGCTGTTGATGTGTTTTAACTGTTTGTAAAGTGTTTTTTCAAATATTTTTGTAATGGGGCTGAAATTAGAGATGGATCGAAAGTCTTTGGGTAATGGACCTTGGGGCCTGAGAGGAAAACCGCAGGTTTGAAGGCAGGAAGAACAATCCCAAAAATATGATGGAGTAAATGTATGAACAAAAGGTTTGGCAATGATTTTGTCTCCTTTCCTAAGGAAGGTGTGATGCAGGATGCTGAATTTAGCTGCAGTTGACTTTAGGTTTTGTACAAGATGTTCATCGTGCATACAGCTGCAGTCATAACAGATGGGGTTCTCCTGCCGTCAGGCGGGTCCTCGGTCGGCCGAATTCCAAAGTCTATGTCCGGCGTCTGTTGTCGTCGCTTCTTCCCTGACGTCAGTGCGACAGGGATATAAAAGAACCAGCCAACGCCATTTTCTTCCGTCTTTCTTGCTGCGCGGTGCCCGAAGCAGAAGCAGTTCGCAAGTGCCGGTCGGCCAGCTCCTGAAATTACGAAAATTTTGCAACCGAAGTCTTCTTGAAAGCTAAGTACCCCGTTGGGGAAACTTTTCTTGCCTCAGACCGATGTCAGACAAAGTTAATAATTGTATTTCATGTGGGAAGCAAATACCGCATAAGGATTTCCATTCCCTCTGTATTCCTTGTTTAGGCCCAGACCACGACGTCTCGGTCTGTCGCTTTTGTGCTACATTCAACAAACGCACCATTAAGCGTCGGGCGGAGTTCGACCAGCATTATTTTGGCAAAACATTTAACTATATCATGTAGTCGGATACTCCGACTTGTGCAAAGATAAGGACCGACACACGAGGTCCGCGGTCTCTACTGACACCACGCCAAAGCCGACTACACGTGGTCCGGTTCTCAGTGAGGCGCCTACGCAGCCCCTGACTACCAACGACACTTCATTGGCGGTGTTTCCTGCACCCGAGGTCGCAGGCTCCTCGGCCCACACACTGACTTCAGATACCGAAGCCACTCTTGGCGGTGAATCTCAGAATGTGGACAGGTCTACCTCCTCTCAAGGTGTCTTCAGACCTTCCTCTTCTTTTTCCATCAAGGCTTTCACTAAGTCTAAAGCAGCCATGCATTCTAAGAGACAAGCTACACAGGGCCCATCTCCAGGCCCCATGCCTAAAAAAACAGATGCTTAAAATGGCTGAGGATTTAATTACTCTTATCAGGGGTTCTCAACCCCCCCCCCCCGGACAAAAGGCCCTGAGTGGAGGAAGAATCCCCCTCCTCTGATCAGGGCTCCATTATTTCAGAGCACTCTGAACAGGAACATTCTTACTCCCCTTTTGAAGACTCTGATTCAGAGGAGTCCATTCCTTCTGTATCCCCCCCAGAGGATTACTCATTTGGGGAAACTTTGCATACCTTAAGAGAACACTTCCACTGGGAAGGCCAAGATTATTCAGATTCCAAGAAAAGGCTTAGGGAATTTCTCTTGCTACCTCAGCACAGGCCTCTGGCTATACCTCCTGTCTTGGACATACTAGATGATGTGTACTCGGAGGCCTGCCTTAACCCGGATTCTCTACCTCCAGCCCCAGTCAAGCCTGACTGGTACTACAGGGTTCCTGACTCACCAATTTCTATACAAAAGCCATGCTGCTGACCCAGAAACCATCTCACAGGGCCCCAAGGGAATTAAGGCCTCCACTGCTAAAAACCCATTACCTTCAGAGAGAGATTCCAGATCCTTAGAAAGATGGGGAAAAAAGGTATATATCTCGGCTACCTTAACCATGAGGGCATTAAACTGTCAGTTCCATATGCTAAAGTACCAACAGTTTTTGTTATCACAATTGAAAAGTAAAATGTCACAACCTGAACAACCAGACTTAAAGGAGTTGCAGGATTTGATGCATAGTGCAGAACAAGTGGGTAAACATACCTTACAATGTGGTTTTGATGCTCTAGAGGCCTCATGTAGAGCTGCTGTTAAAGGATCAGTCATACGTAGACATGCCTGGCTCAAGGAACAAACCTTGCCAGATCATGTCAAAGCTAAATTACTAGATGCCCCTCTACAAAAGGATGTATTATTTGGTGCTAATGCTGAGGAGGTATTAAGGAAAATGGAGGAAAAGGCTAAATCAATGCAAACTGTGAGATTTTCCACAGGTACAACCCCCATGTTTCAGTAGAAATTGGCCTTCCAAAAATTGGTCCTTTCCAGCCACGGACAGACCCCAAAGAGGTAGATACAGGTGCCCGAGGGGCAGAGGGCAATCCCAAGGATAGTTTAGAGGCAGACAATGGCAAGCTCCTACACAAAGAGGTGGTGAGGATAACTCGCAACCATTCAGAAAGCAAGCCCAATGACTTTCCCCTTTGCATGCCAAGCAAGACTCAAATGGCCTTTTATGGGCGGAAAACTGGCATTATTTTCAAAAAATTGGCATATTGTAATGGATCCTGGACATTATAAACAGAGGCTACAGATTCCATTTTCACACCCTTCCAAAAATGAGAGGCATGCCAAACCTGCCACACAATCAAAGGGCAGAGGCACAAAGACAAATTTCAGATCTCATAGACATGAAAGCTATTTAAAAGGTACCTACGCACGAACAAGTTCAAGGTTTTTATTCCAGACTATTCCTGGTACCAAGGAAGGGAAAAGATTGGAGACCTATTTTGGACCTATCCATCCTAAACACATTTCTACTCATACCAAAATTCAAGATGCTCACTCTTCAGCAGCTTCTTCCCATGCTGGACAAGGAGTCTTGGCTGGTAACATTGGACCTAAAGGAGGCATACCTGCATGTCCCAATCAGACAAAATTGCAGAAGATACCTCAGATTTCTTGCAGGTTCAACCCATTATCAATTCTCTGCATTGCCCTTTGGCTTATCTACTGCGCCCAGAGTATTCACGAAATGCCTGGCATCAGTAATTGCCTACTGCAGACTTCAAGGGATACAAATATACCCCTATTTGGACGACTGCCTGATCCAAGCGGACAGCAAGCACATTCTTCTGAAACATCTGGCTTATGTAATAATGGTGTTGAATTCTCTGGGATACACAGTCAACAAAAATAAATCAAGGCTAATACCTTCTCAGAAAATAATTTTCCTGGGTGCCAACTTGGACACAAACACCCAGATGGCCTACCTCACGCCAGAGAAGCAGGGGCAACTAACTCAATACTTCAGAACACTAGCAAATTGCACCAGGCTGACTGCAAGGAAAATCCTGCAGGCTCTGGGATTCATGGCATCTTGCATCTTACTAATCCCATGTACAAAGCTGCATATGAGGAAACTTCAATGGTACCTGAAAAACCTATGGTCTCAACACAGCCACAGTTTGGAAACAATAATACCACTAATTCCATGTCTTCAAAAGGAATTTCTGTGGTGGGCTCAAGCATGCCAAACAAACGCAGGTCTCCCATTCAGCAAGCCTCAAGCAAATCAAGTCATCACAACAGACGCCTTGGACTACGCCTGGGGGGCGCACATGACAGATCGGTGCATTCAGGGCAAATGGTCCCAAAAAGAAAAGCACCTTCACATCAATCAAAAGGAAATGCTAGCAGTAATAAATGCTATTATAGCTTTCAAAGACCTTCTGCAACCAGGTCAACTATTGATAAGAACGGACAACACCACAGTAATGTGGTACATAAACAGGGAGGAACACATTCATACCCCCTATGCAGACTGGCCATGACACTTTGGAACATGGCCATGGATTTACAAATTGAACTACAAACACAGTACTTGCCAGGCAGGGAAAACACGCTGGCAGACAACCTAAGCAGAAATATGACAGCTCCACACGAATGGAAGTTGCATCCTCAAGTTTTTACAGAGATAATCCAAGCATGGGGAAGGCCAGACATAGATCTCTTTGCCTCCCACAAAAATCACCAATTGACAAAATTCTGCTCAAGGATTTTTCATCCAAAGGCCTGGAGAGTGGACGCTCTCTCTTTCAGTTAGACATCAATGACAGTTTATGCCTTCCCACCTCTTCCTCTGCTGCCCAAAGTTCTATTGAAAACCAGAGCAGATGGACCAAAGATGATTCTCATTGCTCCAGACTGGCCAAGACAACACTGGTACCCACTTCTGAGGAGCCTGACGCATTCCCCACTATGGGCCCTGCCTCTAATGCCGCTTCTCCTGACTCAGCACAGCTTCAAAACTCTTCACAGTCAGCTAAAAACACTCAATCTAGCCGCATGGAAGATTCCTTAGCATCACAACAGACCCTACTCTCCAAGGAGGTGCAGGATGTCATTTTGGAGGCCAGAAGGCCATCTACTAGAAAAGCTTACTCCGCAAAATGGAAACGGTTTTGCGTCTGGAGTGAGAAAAAGGGCCAGGATCCTGGAAAACTGAACTTACCTCAAATATTACAGTATCTAGCTGAGCTGCTAAGCAGTGGACTTTCATTCTCCTCCATCAAAATCCATGCCTCAGCCATTTCTGCAGAATACAACACTGATCTACCCTTATTCTCTCACCCCCTCTTAAGACAGTTCCTCAGAGGGGCTAAGAATCTAAAACCCCCAAGGAAACTACCAATACCTGCTTGGGATCTCAATTTCATTCTGGAAAAAACTGACCTTGCCTCCTTTTGAGACAGCTGCCTTATCAGATTTGCAATATTTGTCCTGGAAAACAGCTTTCCTTCTGGCTATTATCTCAGCTCGTAGGGTTTCGGAACTACAAGCTCTCATGGCTGTGCAGCCTTTTATCATCTTCCATCAGGACAGAGTTTCCTTACGAACCAACCCGTCCTTTATGCCAAAAGTGGTATCCAGGGTAGCTTTGAATCAGGCCATACACTTACCTACCTTTTATCCTAATCCTCAAAACAAAGGGGAGAGATTACTACATTCCTTGGACATCCACAGACAACTACGTTATTATTTGGACAGAACAAAGCCTTTCAGAAGTCAGAACAGCTCTTTGTGTCCTATGCTATAGGAGCTCAAGGAAAGCCAATTTCCAAACAGACAATCTCAAAATGGATAGCCCACTGCATACGCTTTTGCTATTCTTTTCATGGCAAAACAGTACCTACAGGCATCAGATCTCACTCCACAAGGGCCACGACTACCTCTGCAGCCTTTCTCAGAAGAGTTCCTACCAAAGATATTTTAGAAGCAGCCACTTTGAGTTCTGTGCATACCTTCTCCAAGCACTACCACCTTCCACTATACTCAAAATCTAGAGCGGGCTTTCCCACTACAGCCTTGCAGGGCATTCTGGCTCCTCCTAGTTCCACCTAGTGCCTACCACCCTTTTCTTAGCTTTGGGATTCTACCCATCTGTTATGACTGCAGCTGTATGCACGATGAACATAGTACAGTTTTGTACATACCATAAATGTAGATGTTAGAGTGCTAATACAGCTGCAGTCCAGGTTTCCCTCCCACCTTCCCCTCTTGGGACAGGCCTATTGGCTAACATATCCTCATGCAACCTGATTGGGGTATTCATTCATGATGTATTTGCTTGCACTACTGTATTTGATTATATGGCATTGCTTTATTACACAAATTTATGTATTGCCTTCCTTCTGGGGGCACCTGACATCTGGGGCAAGAAAAACTGAAGAAAATGGCGTCGGCTGGTTCTTTTATACCCCTGTCGCACTGACATCAGGGAAGAAGCGATGACAACCGACGCCGGACCTAGACTTTGGAATTCGGCCGACCGAGGACCCACCTGACGGCAGGAGAACCCCATTTGTTACGACTGCAGCTGTATTAGCACTCTAACATCTACATTTATGGTAGGTACAAAACTGTACTTTTTTTGTTTTGCTGGACATGATTTCCAAGAAGTAGAATGGTGGCTTTGCGCACTGCTAAAGGGTAGTGTTGATCTGCAGAGTCTGCTTCTAGCTCTCTTTGAAGTTGGATTCTTGGAAGTGAATTTGTAGTGATGCTTTGAATTGATGACTTCAGGGAAGTAGCAAGCAGTATCTTGTTTCAGATGTGGAAAGAGTGGTTACATAGCCAGTTTCTGTTCCACTAATAATAAAAAGAATGCTAGTGGTAGAAATGTGAAATGCATGTTACAAATGGCCCTCTTTTTCCTATGGAATGCAGTAACACAGAAGTTAGCATTAGTGGCACTATGGTGCAGAGGGACAAAGCCCAACTGTACCCCACATGACAAATGGTTTGACCAGCAGCATTGGAGCTAGAGTGACAGAGCAGTGGAGGATGGGAGTGAGTAGGCCAGTGCTGGCTTTCAATCCTGGGGGAATGGAGGCAACTTGTCTTTCACTGTGTTGGCAGCTGACATGGTATGAAGAGCTCAGTGAGCCCTGCACCACAAGCATACCTCTCAACTATCCAGATTTTCACCTCCTATATGTGGTCTGATCCTTATAAAGTTTGTGGTGGTGGTGGTGCTCTGGTAAATCCACAGTATGATCTGAGAATTGAAGTTATTAAAGGAGAACAACGGGATATTAAAGCAGATTGCTCAACCTGCTGTCTCTTTTAGTCCCTGTTCGTTGATACAGCCTCAAAAAATCACCCATGCAGCTTTAAAAACTAATCCACTCAACTGTTTTCCCCATTAGACATCCTACCTTTCAGTACTGTTTTACTTTCACTCCGAAAACCAAGTTGAAAAACCTCTAGCTGGCTCTGAAATGATGGCCACATCTGCCAGAGCTCTTGCTGTAGCTACCGGGACGTTTCCTCCCCCAAAGTGATGTAATCCCTGCCTGATTTGCATGCTGTATAGAAGAGCCAGTGGACCTCCCACATTGTGATGTCAGAGCTGCCTTGCCCAGCCCACTCTTAACCTAGCAAAAATGTCAAACTATAATCTCACTTTTCTGAAGAGCCCTACTGATGCATGACAAAGTATAGACAGAAGCACAGTAACAGCTGCAAAAACTAAAAGCATAAATTTACAATGACCATGCGTAGACATTAATTGCATGTTTTTACATAAGCAGATGTCACAATTAATCGACAACACTACATCAGATTACAAGAAGTATGCAATACCGTAATTTTCATAAATCACCATATAAAAAAGCATGTGGGTGTGATCATGCAAGTCTGTGAAATATTCGTGTTTATAGTGCGTCATTTGTTGGCTATTTAACAAAACAGGAAGGAAAAAGAAGTGGGAGTTTGATGCTTTGCAAAACAGTGATTATTCTCAGTGTTATGGAGCTTGGTTCTAAATTTGACAGGAAGAGTGCAACAAAAATAAATCTCCCACTGTAAGGAAGGAAAGGCTGACAAGAAAACAGTACATTAGTCTGGTCACCTGCTGTGAGCTGTCAATCACATGCATGTAGCCCAGGCTGGTATGACCCTGACCTTGAGTAGCATCTTACCCTCACCAAGAATGATGCCACAGTATGAAGACAAAATGATCAATTTCAACAATTGGCTTAAGTATTTGTGTCATTCAAAGGGGATCCAATGCCTATCAGCTTGGGATGATATGCACGACAAGCCACGATGCTTTGCTAGGGACGGCTTGCACCTGTCACCCCTGGGCTTTCGGATATTGGCAAAGGCTCTTGCTACCCCCATAGTGCCTTTTTTAGGCAAGGATCAAAAGACAAACCCACCTCCATAGGTATCACAAGTGATAAGAAACTAAGAGTAATGCTACTCAACGCTAGAAGTCTAAACCTCAAGATGCACGCACTCGAAACTCTCCTTAGCATGGAGAACATCGATATCTGTGCAATAACAGAAACCTGGTTCAGGGGTCCCGAGAGCACCCCAGCACTACCAGGTTATACCTCATACCATGCTTTTCGGCCCCAAAACTTGGACCGAACCACAAAAGGAGGGGGAGTATCGATATTCATCAAAGATACCCACACCTCCAGGTTGGTGGCAAAGCACGAAGCATCAGAGACTATCCATGTGCAACTAACAGTGGGTAAAACTGCCTTCCAGTTTATAGCCGGCTACAGACCACCCTCCCAAACCCAGGAACCCCACTCGGCCTTCCTGAGAACACTGGAAAATATGAAGGTCTCTCCGAACACCATTATATTGGGCCACTTCAACTACCCAAACATAGATTGGGAGCATTACTCTAGCTCCAACACCCTTGCCCAAAGGTTCCTAGAATTCATAAACTCAAATGCTATGGAACAACTTGTTACCACTCCCACAAGAGGGGAAAACATACTGGACCTGATCATCACCAACATGGGGACTCTATGCTCCAGACCAGAAGTGTATCCCTCACTGGTAAGATCAGACCATAAACTGATCTCACTGGATATTCACATCCCGACCCCACCCCCTGCCCAGAAAACCACAGTGAAAAACTTCTCTAAAGCAAATTTCACACTCCTCAAAACTGAGGTGGAATCCTTCAAAGCCCCGGCCTGTGGAAAATACGGCCCAGACCGCAGAATCCTTTATAAATGCATTCTATGAACACCTTCAGGACTGCATGGATCATGCAATCCCAAATAAAACCAAGACCCAATCCTCCAAAGGCAGACGACCTGTCTGGTGGACCCCAGCCATAAACAAACTATACAATAGAAGGAGGAAGCTACTACATGATAGAGCAAAATCCCAAAAGGAAGGCATCTCTGATCAGTATTAGCAAAAAACTAAGGGCACTCATAAAATCGTCAAAGGCCAGCTTCGAGAGAAAAATTGCACAGGACACGAAGGATAATCGCAAGGCTTTCTTTAGTTATGTTAGGAACCTGGGTGGGAATTCCCAGATATGCTCAGAATTAGTCCAAAATGACAAAAAATACACTGATCCCACAGACATTGCCAACATCCTAGCTGACAGGTTCAGCGCAAACTTCTCCCCCCCCACCAAAAGGGAAAATATCTATCCCAGCAGAGTGCTGCCCCCCTGACATCTCAGATGCTCAGGTGGGAGCCACCCTCCAAAGCAAAAACACAGCATCAATGGGACCAGACGGTGTCCCAGGCTGCGTCCTACATGAACTCCAAGAAGAGCTAAACCCAAACATAAAACTACTGTTCAATCTCAGCCTTACTACAGGATATGTACCCAAAGAGTGGCGTACAGCAACAGTGGTCCCTCTCCACAAAGGTGGTGCCTCAATGGACCCTGGAAACTATCGCCCCATAAGCCTGACTAGCTTGGTCTGCAAAGCTATGGAAAGGATCATCATGGACCTCATAAATAAAGA
>NC_056751.1:116257566-116275066 GCF_019279795.1 Protopterus annectens | reverse complement strand
AAGCTCTTGTGCTAACCTAAACCTTACACATTATCTTAGCATTATGAGAAGCATTTTTCTAACCACGACACAGGACAGCTTGGATGCGTACCACGTACTACTTGGGGCAGCTTGGTCACACCACTTAAAAAAACAAATGCACAACACTAAATCTAACCATAACCCTCGCACATAAATTCCAAAAATGTATCCCCTTAAATAGCACTTTAATGTTCTGTCACTCACTCCTGACCCCCAATGTCAAAACTTTCTACAATGAAAACTAAAACCATCACTTAATTCCACACATAGAAACATTACTGTTCAACATATTTCAGCATCAACTGAATAGTGAACAGAATGCAGATTCGACCAGCAACTCAAAATTTTCAAATGTTCAGCAAAGGGACAAGCAAAGCTGTCAAAATCAGAATAGTAGGTAACCATGAAAATCCCCCAGTGGTTATGAGCCAGTTTTGCACTGCTTCCCTTATTTTGTTTTCTATCCAGACTTTAGTTTCACAAACCCGCAGTTTATTTTGTATGACAAATAGGCATCTGTCATCCATAATTTACTTTTGTCCAGATTAGCAGTCAGTCCAGATAGAGCACCGAGACAGGGGTTTAAAATAGTTTAGACATTTGGCAAATAATCACTGAAGACTGGGAAATCAGTCATCAAATTAAGCTACTGCATATCTGGCATGGGATCTAAGGATTTTGCCTCTGTGTGTAATGTTACAGGTGCTGTCTGGACACCAGAAGCTCTTTCCAAGTTTCTCTCCGTTTTGCCTAGTTGGAGCATAGGAGACTCAACATATTTAGATACACTGTTTAGCTTCCAGACGTCCTAATTCATCAGGCTTGGGTAACAGAACAGTAGGACTATTCAACTCATTATTGGGATTTTTCTGTAATCCCAATTCTAAGATTTTTTTTTTCTATTTTGTGGATTTCATCCCAGACTACTTGGTGGTTTAGCTCTGATATTTGATGTGGTTTTAAATGTCCTTTGTCAAGTACAGTTTGTGTTCAGTTGAATTAAACTGGTTTTAACTGGCAAATATGAAAATGTCCTCCTGAATTAAAGTTCTTTTGCTTCTGCTTTCTAAGAATATGATAGTTTCACTCATATTTTGACTTAATTCAGTAACTTTAACTTTCACTGCAAGCATACTTTCCAGAAACTTGTGTAGAATTCTCTCTGTGGTTTCAGAACATCTGCATGGTGCAACTGTTTTTGTTGCCTTTTATTGAGCTGTCTCGCTTTCCGATTTGCCTCGTTTGCTTCTCTTTTGCATCAAGTTCCTTGCAAAATTTGATTTCTGCAGTGGCCACTATTTAGAAGTACTGTAGGCCCTATTTTGAACTCTTGCAGATGAACACGTCTATTCTTGATCATACTTCCTGCAGCCTGTGCATATGCTCTCTCACTGCAAGTCGCAGTTTTTAAACTGTCTGGCAGGTTCAGAAATCATATAGCATATTCTTAGAGAATGTATTATTTTATTCTTTTAATGTTTTGTATCTAGCAAGACTGAGATGTCTACCAAAACTTGGATATTTCACACAAGATGTGCAGTTTAAATAGTGTGAATCAAAATAAGGGGTTGGGTGTGCATTTCTTAAAAGCAAAAAGATGATGTGACTGCAGTTGGTTCCGGGTTTATCCAACTATCTCTGTAGCTTTTTGTAACTTGGACTTCAGAAGATTTTGTGAAGATTTTAGCAAGCCCATCTATTTTTAGGTGGTATACAAATGTACACAGCTGTTTCACTTTAAAGCACTGGCACAGTTGATGCATTACTTGGGTCAAAAATGGGGTGCCTTGGTAAGACTTCCTGTGCAGATGGGAAGGACACTATTCTTTTGCTATGGACTTTGCATTGATGGTTCTGAAAGATACTACCCTCATGAAATGTTGTATAACCAGTAATGATCAGGATTCACTGGCCATTATTTGATTTCCCAAGTGGACCCACAATGTTCTTTGTTGTGCGTTTGAAAGGGACCACTAATGTGGGTAAAGGTATTATTGGATTCTTAAATTGTGAGTTGGATACAGCAATTTGGTAGGCAGCATAAAAGTTCACTGTCCTTCATTATATTATACCCTTAAAATGTAGCCAGAATTCTAGACATTTAGTTTTATTGGTTTCTTAAATGTTTTGAATGTAACTGTCAGAGTCTTTTCCTCCCTTTGGCTCTTCTATATTACAGGTCATTTCTTACCTAGAAGTAGGGGTACATAATGCTTGTTTTCTGTACTTTTGGCTTCCCATCTACTTGTTTTAGCTCTGCTTAGTCTGGGCATCTTCCTCCTGTCTTGAAATTGACATGGCATATTTGGAGTTGGCCAGTGTACATGGCATATTTGGAGTTGGCCAGTGTACCTGCGGTGAACCAGGATGTTGTTTAACTCTGCTATAGCACCAGGCACAATTTTAACAGTTTAGTGGGTGCTTAATAGTTAAGCACCACTCTGTGTTAAGGTCAGGTCATGCACTGTAGTAACACTGAATCAGAATATCATTTAGCTGAAAGTGAGCATAGTAATGGTGCTCCATGTAATACAAGTGTGTTACTATATTACTCTCAAAACTAAATATGATCTGCCTAAACTCCTCCACTAGTGTAACACTACTACAAAACCAGTAATTAGTATGGTCTTCTACTTTAATGCACTCATTCACTACTACAAAACCAGTAATTGGCACGGTCTTCTACTTTAATGCACTCAGATTCTAGAACTTTACTGTCTTCTGAAGAAGCTTCTTCACTTCCTGTAACAGCATGAACATTTTCAGACTAGTCTGTCCATCCATGCACAACACCTTTTTCCCCTTTTACTCATTGGGTTGAATGTCAGTGACAGTTATCTAGAGCCAAAGTTTACACTGCATGGTGGCTAGCCCTGCCTCTGTAGCACACCACACACCTGTACTCGCACCTCTGCCCAATTTAGATTGTCCAGTCCACCTACTGCTTATCTTTGTAATTGTTTGACAGAAATGCCCCCGCTCACCTCCTCAGTGTCTGTTTGGAAGAATCTCAGATCTGCAGCTGAAAGAAGAGCTTTCTTTAATATTGCATTCACTCACTGAAATCTAGAAGGGACAACTTTTCCACCCTAATGTAATAATCAAAGGAACAACTGATAGCTTAAAATAAGTTGAAATATTTCAAAGATTCTGGTTGATGGTCTTTAGAATAGCTGTATGACCACGCATTGCCTTATTCTTGCCCTTGTATAACTACATCAGGTATTTTACTACCATTTGAATGTTATGCATTGTATTAGTAATGGGTATCTCTTCGTCTCTCTCTTTCTTCCTGTTGATGTCTGAGCCTGAGTCACGGCTGAAAACGGCCTGCTAGCTAACCATTCATTTCAGCTGGCTTGTCCTAACAAGGGTTTGGTTCCTTCTCTTACAGGGATACCCACGATATAAGCAAAAAAAGTTATTGGGGGACTAAAAACGGTATGC
This sequence comes from Protopterus annectens, assembly GCF_019279795.1. Taxonomy (NCBI): domain Eukaryota; kingdom Metazoa; phylum Chordata; order Ceratodontiformes; family Protopteridae; genus Protopterus; species Protopterus annectens. Next base: position 116,271,598 of record NC_056751.1, on the reverse strand, counting down.
AGAGAGAAAGGTGTATTTGGGGCCTTTTAAAAATAGCAAAAGAAGGGGTGAAAGGGGTGATAAGAATAGTAATATTAACAATCCCATGGACGTAACTAGTCCGAATATGCATAGGGACCTTTGTGTGTTAGACTCATTTTCTGAGAACAATGAAGATTTTTTTTTTTACATTGAGAAGGTCAGAAAGGTTGCCAACAAAACCCGTTACAATCTAGACTCCAGGCAGGATCAGGAGAATGCATTGAGCTAGGAAAATCAGGGTGGGCGAAAGTGGGAGGGAAAAATAAATAATTATACAAGAAGGCACGGATGGTATAGTGGCATGAGTTTAATGGATTATTTTCAATTACACATCTGTTACCCTTAATAAAGATTATTTTTCATTTTTTTTCTAAGGGATTTAAATTTGTTCCAACAATTTGATTTTTTTTATTTATTTTATTTTACATTTGTTAACTGGGAAAGTCTGACTGGATACAGGTCCATTTTCAGCAGAGGCCCGGGTAGAAAAGCTCCAAATGTACAAAAAGAAGTGTAAATACAGTGAAATTATTAGTGAGTTATCACAAAACTGAGATTTATTTAACAATATGTACACACAGGTGCATGTTTTTCTTGCATAAACACAGTAAAGGTTGGAAGCAAATAGCTGAGAAAGAAATAGTTAAAGATTTCATCTGAAAAAGGAAAACACATATATTAGGGTGGTTATCATACATGGTGTAGTGTTGACTTTAAATCTTTCCAGTAGGTGGGTGATGCACAGAATTTTAAACAGAGAGTCTGAGTTTTATTCTTGTAATGAGGTTCTCATTTATGAATTATGTTCGAGTGAAGTTAGTCAGGGTTTGTACAGGGAGAAAGCCACTGCATTTTTAGGTATTTCCTAAGGGATTTTTTTGAATTGGGATAAGGAGGGGTCACCGGTGAGTTCAGCAGGCAGTAGGTTCCAGTTTTTACCGGCAGAGTTTGAGGATAGTGATTCACCAGCTGAATTGCTGATTTTAACAGTTTGCACTAGCAATTCTTTGGAAGAGCGAAGGGATTTTGGGTTAGTGTAGGGGTAATATTTTTCAGTATGGGTCTACTGTCTGATTGGTAGAGGATTTTGTAAACCACTATTAGTTGGTTATATTGCAGTTGATAGGGTAGTTCAAGCCAGTCTAACGATTGAAGGTTAAGGCAGTGATGGGTTCTATAAGCTGATCTTGTGGCAAATCTGGCAATGTTATTGTAGCACCTAGTAAATTTATTGAAGTTTGATTTGCTTAGGTTTACGAAGATGGGTGAGGCATAAGCTATGGTGATATTGCCAGTGTGCTTGTTGATTTAAAATTATATTTAAGGAAATTAAATCTGGGTTTATGTTTTAAAGACCAAACTGATAACGATGCGCCAATATTAGGTTCACATAGGAGTAGTGCTTACAACCCACCCTTGGACCCCACATTGCAAGTGTTTAAAAGATGCGTTTCCGAAGAGATGTACAAGACATATAGGTTCATAGGCAGGTACTAGGCTATTGGCCCTAGGGCCTATATAAGCCTAGCCAAATGGTACCTTGGCTTTTGCCACCCAAGAAAATTATTTTCCTGTGCCCCTGTCAAGCAGAGCCACAGAAGTGATCCCTGGGGTGAATGTCCTAGCTCCCATCCAGTCATCAAGATTTTTCTTGGTGTGCTAATGAGAAGCTTTGTTTGGTATAGATAAGGTAGTTTGTTCCAGAGTATGGGAAGTCTCCGTTACAGGAATCTATCCCTCCAGCATGTTCTGTTTATTGTGGTGACTAGGCTTAGGTCCCTTGAGCATGTAGCTCAGAGGGATTGGGATTTCTTTAAGTGGAGCATGTCCAACAGCTCTGGGTTTGACACAGCTTTGTATGTTAGGCAGAGATCGCCTCTGAGTAGGCGATATGCGACAGAGTAAAGCTGGAGGTTTTTTTAGACTGTCTGCGTAGGGGATCTGTTTGAGGCCGGTAATCCTCTTTGTGAGGTATTTCTGCGGTCTTTCCAGTTGTTGTAGATGTCTTGTGAGGTACATACCAAAATGGGCGTTGTACTCTATAATGGGTCTAATGAGTGATGAGTAGAGGGGTCTAATGAGTGATGAGTAGAGGGGGAACAATGACCTCTTTTTTTTTTTTCCTGGATGAGAAACCTTTTGTGATGAGGTGTGCCACGTAGAAGGATTTCCTGACTACTGTGGTGATGTGATTATCAAAGGATAGACTACTGTAAACATAAGTATACGTGTAAGTATAGTAAACATAAGAATAAGAAAGAATTTTCAAATTTAAGTAACCAAGAAAAGTTATTGCAGGGGTTTAAAAATTACAGGAGTTTACGTATAATGAAACCTGACAAGGGAGGTGGGGTGGTTCTGTAGGGGTGTTGAGGAATATAAGAATGCCATCATGAATATATTGTTAGACAATGTTACATATTCTCCAGTTTCTAGAAATTAGATTACAGCAGCCTATAGTAGAATAGACTCTTTGGAAGAGTACCTACTGGAAGGGAAGATTGATGGGCAAAGTTATTTTTTGAAACGGTGCAATCCTGTAATTCCTAATATATTTGGAATCCCAAAGGTGCACAGATGTTTAAAAGATCCACCATTTAGACCAATTGTGTGAGCAAGAGGCTCCAAAACCCACCCCTTTGCTGTCTATATTGACTACTGGACCAAAGAAATTGTATTTAAAGCTGATCACTTAATTAAGGACTCCTGGGATTTCTTAGGTAAATTAACACCTGATATTTGGAAAGAAGGTCTCAGCTTCTTAATTGATATTAAGAATCTGTTTATGGCTATCCCTAAAAATGAATGACATCACAATTTTTGTGACACTTTACACAGGTGTTCTATAAGATTGATTTGATTACTGAATTAATGGAGGTGGTACTTGATTTGTTTACTGAATTAATGGAGGTGGTACTTGATAACTATTATCAGCAAATCAGTGGAGTGGCCATGGAAGCAGCTTTTGCCCCCCACTTATGCCAACCTGGTGATAGGATGTGAGCACCAACATGTATTTAAATGTCCCTTTTACAAGTATATACGTCTGTTTGTACGATTTCTGGATATTTTGTTTTATGGAAGGGGGATGAGAAGAGTGTGAATATGTTCATAGAAAACCTCAATAGTTGTACCAGTTTTTTTTAAGTTTTCACACCATTGGAAGAAGGACAGTATAGATTACTTGGAAGTAACCATTTCACAGATTACAAATTATTTTAAATCCAAAATATGCAGAAAAGACACCTGGTGCAACAGCTACCTGTACTACTCCAGCAATCACCCACTCAAGTCAGAAAAAGAATTTGGTTAAGGGGCAGGTAGTCACAAATTCTAGGATGACCTCGGAAAGGGAAGGTTTTAAAAGATAATTTCTTAAAATTAAAGGAACGTTTTTATCAAAAGGGTACCCTGAGAAAGACCTTCTTGAAAGTTTGGATGAGTTATACAAAGGCTGGGGTACAAAGTATATGCTGCTTTTAGGTGTAGGCCTATAGGAATTACCAGAGGGCATGTGTAATGGAATTTAACCAATTGACGAGTCCCATTATGGATATTATAAAGGCCAATTGGAGTATTTTAAAGTGAATAAGGATGTTTTTGAGGTGGTTGGACAGGATCCTGTATTTTCTTTTAGAACTGGAAAACATTTTAAGGAAGAGTTTGAGTATTCTGACTTAAAGCTTTAGGATAAAAAAGGCAGCCACCCCTTGTGGAATGTGTTAACAGTGTCCACATATTATTAAGGGTGACTTTATTTTCTTTCAAAATAGACTGGGTAGTAAAGTATTCTTTTGTAAGGGGAATTGTAACACTAAAATGGTAGTATATCTGGCAGTTTGTGGAGGTTGTTCAGCATTCTAAGCCAGTAAGTCAGAAAGGGACTTCAAAGACAGAATGTATGAACACCTCCACGGTGTTAAAATGAAAAAAAGAAACGAGCACATTGTGCAAATACTCAGTAACGTGCAAGAATTTTGTTTGCTTCAAATTTGGAATTTTAGAAGTGATTAAGAGTAACCCCAGAGTGGGTGACTTGAAAAATATGATATTAAACAAAGAATTGAAGTGGCAGTTAAGGTTAAAATCTAATGTTTTTCATGGTTTAAATGATTATATTACAATTAAACATGTTTTAATAGTTAAAGCCTTTCAGGTACAGAAGAGTTGAGTTTTATGGATTTAAATATTTAAAATAAGTGTGTGTATGGGTTTAAGTTAATTATTCAATTAGATGATTAGTGTTTCTATTGATATTATAAGAAGTGTTATTTTACAAGATGGCATCTGATGAAGTGTTGCATTTCAAGATGAAAATGCTTATTGCCGTTTATTGTTTATCGAAATTTGCTGTGGATTAAACTTTTTACATTGCATCAATGACTGGACTGTTTATTCTGTTTTATGAGTTTTTCCACTACTGACTTTGGTTTTTTTGGTTCTCTTAACAAGGGTTGTGTTCCTTCTCTTACAGGGATACCCATGACATAACCTTCATTCCTGTCGTGTAACTCCCAACTAGAGACCTTCTGAGACCCAGAGGTCACAAATGTGCTGTATACTAGGGCACTGCTTTAAATACCCCTTTGTGCAGCTGTTACTCATTGCCTTTAACATTCCTGTTTGTTTCTTGGTCAATCTTCTTATCTATCACTATGCAACCTGACTCTTTTGTGCCAGGACATTTAAAGGAACTGGCAACCAGTGTTGTTTATATTTATATCTATCTAGCTACATATATACGCATGCGTGCACACACACATATGTGTTTATAGATGTATATGCTGTGTTAAATGTGTACATATGTATAGGCATTGCATGCAGTGTGTGCTTGTTGACATTGATTTTAGGTTTTTGTGTTCATCTGATTGTTTCTGTGCATATGTGTAGTTACTATTTAGATAAAAAATGCCCAAGATATAGAAAGGCTTTTGTGAGTGCTCAAAATTAGAATGCACACTTGTCAGAATTTAATGCTGTCAAGTTTTATACAGTGGAAGTAGTTAGTGTGCAATAAAATGCACCTGTTTGCAGTCTGAGTAAGGTTTAGATAAGTGGATAGATTTGGTGTTGTGTATGCTCTGTGTTTTTTTGTCTTGAATAGTGTTACTGTTGGGTAGAATGTTTTTAATAATATGTGTAGGGTTGGGGGGACAGACTTAGGGTTAGGATTAAAATACATGAGTAAGATGGTGCTGTACTAATATCACATTATTAAAACCCCTTTCACGAACAGTGTCACTGTCAATATGACAGTTGATCTCAGTTTTCTGGCTGGGATTTACTGACTTGTATTTGGTGGGAGAGATGTTTTCAGTGGTTTGTGATTTAGTATTGCAGTAGTCCAGTATTTTCTGCCTTCTTTTTTTTTTTTTTTCTTTCTGGCACAGTATTTTGTTTTCTAAACACACACACACACTTAATCATTTGATGCACATTATGAAGATTTTTGCCCATCAAAACTCATTTAAACAAGAAAATGAAAACTACTCCAGTCTCATAAAGAGAACAAGTGCTCTGTTCTTCGATTTCTCAGCTACAAAAAAAAAAAATGCAAGCCAACACCTTTGCCTCTGTACCACTTTACTCATGTGCGTCAAACCTAGCCCTGCAGCTGCCCTTTATTTCCCCAACGTTACTTTAGCAGAAATCCTTTCCATATCTCAGTCAGTACCCAAAACTCATGCTTTACATACTGGAACAGACTCATTAAAAATACTAAAGCCGTCATCTAACCTAGCCCTTACTCTAACCCTAACCCAAAAACACTAAATCTGTTTCCCTAGCTCTAATTGTAATCCTTACCAGCAAACACATGCATATGCACACACTTCAACAGCTAACATTCAAGCTTTTATTATTTTCAAAATCTTTGGCATTGACACAAAGCCCCTCTTTACTTCACATAAACACAGCTCAAACTCAACAGCAACAGTTCCTAACACTGCAAACGCTTTGACAGAGTGCTTTAGATTAAAGCAAATTGCGGCCAGCTTTCAGTTAAAAGCTTATTCGTCAAGAGTTTGCTGCAAGTGGGTGTGGGTGTCTGTGTCTGTATGTGTCACAGCTTTAAAAGGTGACTTGCATTTTTGACTGATACATTTTCAAATGTGACAGCCTCAACTCTTCACTTCTGTAGTTCCATTAAATTGCTTTATTTTATTTTTGTCTGTTCTTTGAAATGCAGACTTTTTTTTAACATGCATCTTTTTGCATTTGCAGATGTTTACGTTTTTTTCATAGCATAGATGCATCAGATTGATTAAATGCAGGACATAATTTCCTACTGGTTTATTGCCACACTTAATGCATTAAGCATGAATTACAACTTTGCGTTCTTTTCTGTGTCCTGTAGTTTGGAATTCAGCATTTTTATTTTTTTATTTATTCTTTGTTGACCGGGTTAGTTTGCCTAGGCTAGTAACATTGTTTTCTGTGGAGACCCAAGGTGTATTTATACTACTAAGGGGAATTTGGCCTGGGCATCTGTGAACTTCTCTTACTCTTTTCGTTAGGTGCTGTGGGATCTCTTTCATCCACCTGAGCTACCACCAACTTAATCATATGGGGCATCAGTTTAGTATCTCATCCGAAGGATGGCACACTCAGGAGTGCAGCACCTCTCTTATACTGCCCTGCATTTTCAGCACTACTTGCTATGTTTCCAGTGACGTCATATAACATGATTTTTTTTCTCATTTTTACATTATTTGACCATTTTATTTTAACATGCCATCTTTCACAGTTCTTTTAACTGTGTGCTGGACATGCCACTTTCTTGGCACATCCGTAATCTCTGTTAAGGTCACGTCTGATTCTTAAAACCTGCTCCGTGTTTGATCATTTCTCATATTTATTAATGAGTTGCAGATTTTAGCAAGTTCAGTTTTTGGTTTCATTTTTCGGCTCATTCAATGCAAGCATTTATAGACTTGGTAGTACCTTATTTATAGACTTGGCAGTGACATAAACCCTATTAAAGAACAGTTCTTGAATAAACAGCTGATCCTTTCTGAGCTCTCAAATCCTTAACTTCTCTAAGTGTTGAGCTTTCCTTCTCTTAAAGAAAAGGAGGTATAAGTACCATGTAATGTTTCTTCCCCCATGACATCCAAAAATAGAATGTTGTACATTTTCAGTCTTCTCAGGTAATCCATTAGCAGTGAGTTTAACTTCTGGATCCAAAGCTACCAGATGTTTTCCCATATTTCTTTGTGTTGAAAATTCCGATGTAGTGCCTGAATAGTTATTAAATTAGACCATACAGATGTGATGTGGGCTTCCTTGGGTGTATACTCACCCTGAGACGTCTGTAGAGAAGCTGTGTACTTCGGGTTGTGCAGCTGCATGTAGCATAGTTCATTAGCTTTAAAGCACCATGTCCCATATCTGACACAGTGGGTAAAAAGTTTCTCTTTGCTGTTTGGCACTAGAAATCAGATATTCAGAGATGGTCTTAAGCTCAGGGTGATTCCATTGTAAACCTTTTACCCCTTTGGGATTACTGCCAACTTTGCAAAGTTATACCTAGCTCTGAGCCATCTTCATTTTTTGAAAATTATTTCCTAGATGCCAAAATACTTTCAGGCACGTTTATTATTAAAGAGGGTACGGCACATTTCTGTAGTCTTTTTCCTCATGTTAGCCCTGTGTTTGGCACCATTTTCTGAGTGTCATTTTAACCTCCCTTGTAATGGTGCCATTGTACAAAATACTACATGAAGGCATTAACAGTATGTCCTCAACATTCAGTGATCCCAGGAGTAGGACCTAGTCAAACCATTTCTGCATTGTGCTACAGATATCTTAACAGGTATAGCTTTCATAGTTCGTCTTCACAAAAACTGCATTCAAAATGAATACTTACACTTGGGATGGGTAAAACATGTCGATACTGCATTGACCCAGTCAGGAATTGTAATGCCTCTTCAGTGCTGTGGAAATAAGATCACAGCTTGTCTCTGTCGATGTTCTAAAAGAAGGGATTGCACTTGGCCTTGCCCCATTCATTCAGTGAGCATAGTTGCAGTGTGAAACACTGACAAGCAGAGGGAGGAAAGGAAGACTGTTCTCTTTGCTGAAAGGCCTTTAGGAAAATGAGTCGGCTTCCAAGATTAGCATGATTTTGACTGTTGTACACATTTTGGGTGACTCCAGGGACTTGGCAGGCAGATTGAGCAGGTGCAACTTGTTGCCCCATGAGTAATTCTCGGAGTCATTCAACAGCTAAAACAATATCCCAAAAGAGGGTTCACCTCATTTGTGATCTGTCTGACTTCACAACAGCGCCACAATATCAGAAGTATTTGTCTGAATTGTCAGGGTGATGCAGTGGTGCAGCGGTTAGTATTGTCTCCTCACAGCAAGGGGTTCTGTGCTTCAATTCTTGGCTGTGGTGCCTTCTGTGCAGAATCTGCTTGTCCTCCCTGTATTTGTGTGGGTTTCCTGCAGGAGCTCTGGTTTCCTCCCACATGCCAAAGACATGCACCGGGAGCATGTCGCCCCAGGCCACCGCTGAAAATGGGCAATGTCCCAGTCGGACTTTCCCAGTAAGCAAATGTTAAGTTAACATTTCATCCCTGTTGATAAAAATACAGATGCTTTACCACACAGATTTTGTCTAAAGGTCTGCTCTTTTGGGTTTCTCCCATTCCTGTCCTATCAAAGCTTATTCTGAAGGCCAAGGGATTGAATGTGGCAGTGATGATGGCCGTTTCCAGTTGGCATACAAATTTTGACTTTATGTACTTGAGTAGTATCATCTAGGCTCTACTCTTCATTCAGTAGTATCATCTAGGCTCTACTCTTCATTCAGTAGTATCATCTAGGCTCTACTCTTCATTCAGTAGTATCATCTAGGCTCTACTCTTCATTCAGTAGCATCATCTAGGCTCTACTCTTCATTCAGTAGCATCATCTAGGCTCTCTACTCTTCATTCAGTAGCATCATCTAGGCTCTCTACTCTTCATTCAGTAGCATCATCTAGGCTCTCTACTCTTCATTCAGTAGCATCATCTAGGCTCTCTACTCTTCATTCAGTAGCATCATCTAGGCTCTCTACTCTTCATTCAGTAGCATCATCTAGGCTCTCTACTCTTCATTCAGTAGCATCATCTAGGCTCTCTACTCTTCATTCAGTAGCATCATCTAGGCTCTCTACTCTTCATTCAGTAGCATCATCTAGGCTCTCTACTCTTCATTCAGTAGCATCATCTAGGCTCTCTACTCTTCATTCAGTAGCATCATCTAGGCTCTCTACTCTTCATTCAGTAGCATCATCTAGGCTCTCTACTCTTCATTCAGTAGCATCATCTAGGCTCTCTACTCTTCATTCAGTAGCATCATCTAGGCTCTACTCTTCATTCAGTAGCATCATCTAGGCTCTACTCTTCAACTTTTTATCTTGAGCAGTTGTCTGATATCGTAGGTAAAACCCATGCTTCTCTCCTGTTCTCAAAACAAATGGTTTGGCTTCATTTGTGTTCGTGGCTACGTCAGATGTGCTACCAAGAATGGTTTCCATATTTTCTTCTTCCCAGTGCCCCATTACTTGGGAGTCTTATAGGGACATATGGAAAGTAATTTGTCCGCCCCAACCCAAATACAGAGACCTCCTTTTCATCACAGATGTCACTAATCATTAAGTGTCCTTTTGACGAGTTTGGTTTTACTTTTGTTTTTCTTGCAGTAATGTCCGGTTAAATGCCATTTCTACCTTTCATACAAGTCAAGACCCTTGGCTACATTTAAAGTTTGTAAGGTACCTTTCTTCTGCCCCCATTAAGGGACCTAGTTCACTTGGATATTTCTGTTGAACCGATAAAGCTTACTGTCCCAATGTCTGAGCCAGCAGATTTCAATTAATGAAAATACTTATTTTGGAAAGCATTTTTTTTTTAGTGGCAGTTGTCAGACAGACAAATCTCTGAATTATGGGTGTCCTACAGATATGACCCCCACCTGGCATGATTTTTCATAAGGTGACATTCCTTCATGACTAAAGTGGCCATAGAGATTAATTTCAACCGTACAACACAGTTCTCTTCTCATACTGCTTGAAATAGGGGGAGTATCTTCTTTGTGTGGGTGCATACAGGCAGATCAAGTGCCATGTAGATGGGACAGAAGACATAAAAGAGAAATGATCAACCCCTTGCTCCCTTTACTAAGGGACATGAAGGAAAAATCTGCTAAATAGTGCCAGTCCAAGTAGCTGGCAGATAGCATTGTGTTCTGTTGAGGCAAATGTGGCAAAAATATGCAAAGTTCCTTTAAAGTATATTCGACCCCAGATGTTTGTAGATATGCAGTTACCTTCTCTAATGCTGTCATGGTTTATATTTGCATAATGGCTCCCTAGTTGTCTCTGGAAATCTTTGCAAAGCATTAAAAGTTGAAGGTGACTTGTACTGTCAGGTCTTTTTTGGTATGTGCTTTAGGGAATGTTTCCTTACAACAACTATTCAAAAGGAAAGAACTGGGGACTCTTCCCTTTTTGATCATTCCAATCTCTATGGTGTAAAGTAGGATAAACCTGATTCTTTGGAGCTCCAGCAGTAGGAAAAGCTAGGACTTCTACAGACATTAGGGCCACTCAGACCATGTTGACTACATCCAGTAGTTCACGGTTTCCTGCCTCTCCACTTTTATGCTGTGAACCTTTCCGCTATTTGTCTCCTTTCTGTAGGGTTAAAATACTCTTGGTGATGGATTTCCTTTTATAGTAGTCTAGTTAGGAAAATTACCTTCCTGTCATATAGGGGTTTCTGTTTTTAACATTTTAACTTTTTTCTGTGTGCTGTAGATTGGATCTACACCCTATTTCCTTCATTTATGGCTTCATTACATCATGTGCCTTTGGAAAGCAAATTCCATCTGCTGATAGGTAAATTGAGTTATTGATCTTTTTTTAAATGAGTCAGGCACGCCACCTTGCCTTGTGCAGTCAGCTTCAAGTTTACTGAGCCATCGAAGCACCAGAGGTGGAATGTGTTAGCTTAATGTTGCAGAAGTGAAGCACCAGAGGTGGAATGTGTTAGCTTAATGTTGCAGAAGTTCTGTCAAAAACAGGTTCTCTATCTGTAAAGCAGTGTTTCTTCCTTTTTATACCTTTTGTGAAGGTACTTCATTTTCTATACTCAGGTTGGGGTGAGAATAGATGGGGGGGGGGGACGACTTTCAAACCTTTTTGAAGCTTTTAATAAAATGTAAATATTCAAGCATGGAGTCCATTACTTTGTGTAGTATGGATCGCAGTAAAGAAATATGGGGCTTAGTGTAGATCAGGGGTGTCCAACCTTTTCAGTTGCAAGGGCCGCATTGAGTCAACAGAAATGGTCTGGGGGCCGCATGTAAAATATATCATTGTAGACGGCAAGTGAGGACCCAAAAAAAAAAGGTGTCTCACGTAAACTGAAGAGCAAAAAAAAAAAAAAAAGGATTTTAATGCAGAAACATTGCAGTTCCGCATTCAACAAAAGTAGCTCTGTATTTAGTGTATTAATATTTAGTGTTTTTTGATTGGCCCATATACCGGCATACAAGCCAGTTAAAAAGCGCTAAACACGGAGCTACTTCTGTTTAAGGCAGAACACAAGCAGCTCTGTGTTTAGCGATTTTTTGATTAGCCCGTATACCTGGCATACGGGCCAATCAAAAAAGAAGTCCACCCTAGTAACAGCAAAGCCTGACTTCAAATTACCCTCATTAATTTCAGTTATCTTTCTCCTGCATTCGTACCACTCTGCATTTCTATATATTCCACTGACTGCAAAAGATTCCTCCCCAAGGTGTAATAAGCTTTCTAACAAAGTATGCTTCTGATTGCATACTTCTTGTGGCTTATACCGTACATTTCACTGCATATGTATTATGCCTCTCTAAATACTTAGCCTGGTGTACAAAGTAATGTCTTTCGGCTGTTCCTGGTTAGGGGTCGCCACAGCGGAACTCCGGTCCGCTAATGATTGGCAGTAGATTTTTACAGTGCCGAGTTGCCAGCACGACACCCAACCTTCAAAGAAGGCACGCCCGTGCACGCACCTACCTGCAAGTCTTTAAACATCACTCGACCGCAGGGAGGACATGCAGACTCCACACAGAAGGCACTCCATCCGAGAATCAAATGGGAGAACCTCTTGCTGTGAGGTGACAATGCTAACCGCTGCACCACCGCAGCCTACCAAAAAATACCACATTCCTAAAAATATTAAAGTGCACACAGCAACATGCTGATCACATCCAACCATCTGAGGTCCTTAGTGATGGCCATTTCACTTTTCACAGTTCTACCACTTGGTTATTTTTCATTTCTCTCTGTAGTGTAAACACTTCCTCCTTCAAATCATATATAAACATTAATGTAACATCTTCAAGACATATGTTAAGTATATGGACTGAGCACAAAAAAAATCAAAGCTTCAGTCAATAAAATCATTTGCATATAGGACAAACACTTCTGTTAGTATTAGGAAGCTCATTTGGCTCTTTTCTATGCAAATGATGTTACAGAGAACTGGCTAGCCAAAGTAGGTGGACTTTCCACTTCAACAATCATAGGAAACTATTGGAGTTTGCTTCTGCCATTAGCGTGACACCTAGTTTACAAAACCACTTCTCCCAAACAAAATCAGCGATGATCATATGAATAGTAGTACTAATTCATAAAGCAACATCATATAACAAGGTGAAACCCAAAATGGAAACACATTTCCCATACATGTCTATCCTCTTATCAGTTCCTTTAGTTTCAATACCTGCTATCAAAGAACTGCTCAATTATAACCAAAGCCGTCACAATGAGCAGTGTACTAGTAGAAAGAGAACAAAGTCAAAATATATTAAACACCTTTATAGTATGAAATGTCTTATTTATGGCCTCAACTCTCCCAGCAGTTTCTTCATAAACAGAAGACATTACCATCAATCAAGAGACCAGTACTTAACATTAAACAGAAAGGTGAAGCAAAGTCCTCAGTCACACTACACAGAACACCTTTTTTTTTTTTTTTTGAAGTATACAGTTCTAGGTTACACTAAAAATGCTGACAAACTAGTTAGTGAAAACAACAAATGATAAAGAAGTACTGAGGAGATGTATGGCAACTATAGCACTTCCCTTTGAAGCAAAATTGTTTCTGTAGGTCTCTAATATATGCCATATGTAGAAGGAGAAAAGAAAATCTGCACAGTTGTTATATTACTCCATTCAAGTACACAGCAGTTAAAAGCAGTAAAGAAGTGGGAATCGGATTAAAATCTTACTGCAAACAAACATTTTAAGTAGTTCACTTTTTAAAATAAATACTTAAACAGAGAAGCATCTTCCAGCAGCTCACTGAAAACTGAGCACTGTTGAAGTGCACAGCCAGTGATCTGTTTTTCCTGAAGACACTGAAGCTACAATCTGGACAAAAATTATGTTGCACTGAGGAAAAAAACACTGTCACTGGCAGAACAGCAAATGAAAAAGAAAGCCTGATAGGAGAAAACAGAGAAAGTATGACAAATTACTGCAAAGCAGCAATTTTAAAGGTGTCACAATAAAGCTGAGATGATGGGCTGAAGACAGGTTATAGTTCAAGCAGGTCACAGTTTCAAGCAGGTCCCTGCCATATATATATTTTTTTAACCTAGTCTTGGAAATGACAGCTGTGTTAATTTTAGCAGGATATACTTTGCATGAGTGGTCAAGTTTGTATTTGGGTGAGCACCTGAACAGTCAGCAGTGCAAAACATCTCACTTCACTCAGCCTGTTCAGCTTATACTCATCAAAACATGTCACCTCTGCACTACACAGCCAAGCTAACCAAACATTTATCAAATATACAAGCAATCTGTATCAAGCTAAAAGGATAACTGGGTAGGGCAGCTCTTGAAAACCTGGAGGCAAAGTTATCAGAAAACAAATACAGTGCCACAGCAAACCTTCAGACTCTTTATGTGCACACCTTTGTACAACTGGTCTTCTTCTAGCATTCTGGTAATACTACAAACTTCAGCACCTTAGC
>NC_056751.1:115545066-115597566 GCF_019279795.1 Protopterus annectens | reverse complement strand
CCTGTAAACTACTCAACTTAATTATACAAGAGATTATTCTGGTGGCTCTGTGCAGTGTCTGAAATATTTTGGTGATTGACTGTTTTTGTATTTGTGCAGTCTTTGCTTTTACATTATTGCCACATTTTATCTTTCCTGGCTTCTTTTAAGCTAGCCAAAAAAAGGATAATTTAGTACTCTTTGAAAATGATCTTGTATTTTTATTTGAAATTTAGATATGTAATGTTTTACTCAGTGGTATCACCTGTTGGCCTCAACAGGATAAAGTCTGTTGGCCTGAACAGCATAAAAATGTGCATACAAATTCCTGTTCAGACACATCCAGACACAAAGCTTTAAAAGTATCTTGAGACAGAATATTACACTTGGCATTTGTGTCTAGTTTAAATTCTACATTCTGACAATTAATTCACAGTACTTATTTCCAACAATCTGACTTTTATTCTTGTCTCAGTGCTTCAGATGTATTTTCAGACTTCACAGTATCAAATCTTTTATGGGCGGCCAAGGTGGTGCAGTGGTTAGCGTTGCTGCCTCACAGCAAGAGGTTCTCCAGTTCGATTCTTGGCTGGGGTGCCTTCTGTGCGGACTCTGCATGTCCTCCCTGTGGTTATGTGGGTTTCCTCCGGATGCTCCGGTTTCCTCCCACATCCCAAAGACATGCTGTAGGTGGATTGGATACTCTAAATTGGCCCTAGGTGTGAGTGTGTGCATGTGTGTGCCTTCTGTGGAAGGTTGGGCGCTGGGCTGGCAACTCAACACCATAAAACTCCACTGCCAATCATGCGCGGACAGGTGATCCACTGTGGCAACCCCTAACCGGGGAAAGCCGAAAGAAGAAGAAGACAGTATCAAATCTTTTAAATTTACCATTACTCAAAAAATAGCTCATTTTTATATTTCTGTTGAAAATTAAATTCTTTTAAACACACGTCTTTTATAGCACTTTTTCCTGAAAGATTTATCACATCCAGGATAATACCGCCTTCATGCTTTTACCCACACATACTACATGAAGCATGAATGAAAACTGCACAAGCATTCATCTTGCCCCCATTTTGAATTCTCACATCACTCTCTTTTTCATGCATTACTTTTGTAACAAATCCTAACTTTATTTCTCATCGTTGTGTTTTACATTTATCCATTTTCCTCAGTTTTAATTTTTTTAACTTGATCATCATGAGAATCAGTTGAAAGCACAGCTGGTAAAGCTGGTTGTTCTGTGGCCTGGCTGATTGCTTGTATGAGTGAGCAAAAGGTGTGGCTGTGTCTTTGCATGAGACTGTGGTACAATTCAAACTAGGATTTCTTATTTTCTGCATTATTATGCTTCTCAATTTTGATTTATAATTAAGGGGACTTGCAGGTGGAGTGACAGTGTGTGAAATTATATTTTTGGATGAACTAAAATTCAACAGGTTTCACAGTTTGCTTTTTGTTTTGAACAGTCAAATTTTTGATCAGTCATCAAACACTCTTCAGAAAGACACTGCCTTTTGTAAAGCACAGGTCTGTTTTTTTTTTTTTTTAAACAGCCTGCCTCTTATGTCCTCATTTCCTTTGCCATATATTATTCTGTCTCTTGCCAATGAATTATACAGCTCATCAGTTTTATTTTTCTTAGCAAAATAAGCACCTGTTCTCTGTAGGCCCTTGTGCTGGCTTAAAGGAAAGTGTGAGATAAATGTCAAAGTTTTTCTGGTCTCACAATAATTTCTGGATTTCTCGCTAACGTCTGGACAGCAATATTGCTGTTTTATCTTTATCCTTTTGAAGGACATTAAGAATTAAATACCCTTATGGCTTCTTTTCCAGCGATGTGCAGGAATTTTGCATATTGAACTTTATTCTGTTTTCTTGGCTGATTTATTGATAACAAGAAATAAGTCAGATTTCTGGATACAAAGCTTCCAGATTAATGGTGCTTCCTTCTTGAGAAGGAATTCACAGCTACACTTGTGCCATTTCTCTACTAAGAATTATACTTCTATATGTTCAGTCACAGAAAATCTTGTAAACAACTATGTTTTGTCAGTTCTGCAGTTATACCAACAATTTTCTCTACTCTGATACCATGTAGTTTCTGAATTGTCAAAAACAGAAATGATGTGTGTTCTAACCTTATTAGGCTGTACATTCCCAACTGAAATTTCTCTACAAGGCACTGTATAGTGCATAACCTATAGACTGATTTATCTGTCTCATTCCCATTAAAGCTTTAAACCTCATATTTAACATAGGGGATTGTGTCCTACATCCCTGCTACTTAAGTATTAGGATTGCTGTGTATTGAAGTAGGGAGAGTACATTGATGTACCAGAACCTTGGACACACAACATCAAAACAGATCAAGATTAATCTTACACCATCTACAATAATGTAATATAATAAAAATATTGGTACAATCATAAAAACTTGGTATACACAAAATGTAATGAGAAAGTATAAAACAGCAATTTACTGTGGACTCAAAAATGTTTTATAGAGAGCTGTGCGGCAGGACAACAGCAATAGTAATGCCATCTAAAACATAATCAGCGTGTTTTACAGAAGTAAAAAAGTACAGAGGTTTTTTTTGTTTCAAACATATATTGCATATTCAGTACTTCCTCACATTTATTTTTTATAAGATAACAATGGCAGGACTCTTTTGTACAATGCATAGAACAACAGTTCTACTTGATTTGTTAATCATTGCACTCACTATTACATCTTGCATTACTTCATATCAAACTAATACTGACTCCATCTTAATTACTTGATCACCCACCAACCCTACCCTCCCAAATCAAGAAACTTTTGTCTCTCGTCTCTTCTCAAGATCCCCTAATTTGCTATACAACCACTTAGCCCCACCCCACCTTATTCACTATAGTACCAAACACCATGTCTATATTCAAGTCCACTTATGTGTATCTAAATATTAAAAGACCATATTATACATTGCATCTCAGCTACTAACCAGTGGGGACATTCACCCTAATCCTGGTCCTGCAAGTGTACCTATAATCCCCCCTATCCAACCCCTTACTACATTAAACTTCCAAAGCGGTACAACTGACCTTCTAATACTTAATATCAATAAAAGAAGTGTAGTAAATAAAATTGAGGAACTTCATGCAACCTTGTTCATATACTCCCCTGATATTGTCCTTCTCACAGAAACCTGGCTCAAACCACATATAAATGACAAAGAGATTCTACCCCAAGGGTATAATCTACTCCTGGAGAGACAGGATATCCAAATGTGGTTGTGGGATTGCCATCCTATACAAAAGCAATCTTACACTTGACATCATAAACATTACCCCCCCCCCACATTTAATAAAGCAGAAATCCTTTTTAAAAAAAAGTGAATCTCAAAGCTCAAATGCAACTAACTATAATTGGCACATATATCCCCCTGATATTAATAACATTGATACTTTAGAAGCAATTCTTCACTGGTCTAATCACAATCTTCCCCACAAAACACTTTTACAAGGAGATGGTAATATTGACTTGTTCTCATGCACCCCCCCCCCCCCCACTCACAGTAACCTACACTGTTTTACTCAACTAATACAATCTCCAACCAGAACTGATAAATCCTCCAAGAAAGAATCTATTCTAGATTGGATTCTCACCAATCGACCTACTCAACCCTATAAATCTGGGACACTACCCGACAGTCTCAGTGACCATCAACCTACTTTCATTCTAAGACATCACTTAAAACCCACTAAGAACTCTACCCTTCAGCAGATATGCTATACAAAACATTTCAAAGTCCAGAACTTCATTACTGCTTTAAATCACTGTAACTGGTTATCCCTATTACATCTACCTCTAGACAAAGTAGTAGATTACTTTAACTGTACTTTCCTAAATATACTAAACCAGCTTGCCCCCTACTAGAATTATAAGAACAAAGTCCAATTATGCTCCCTGGTTAACCAAAAACTGCCTGGCAACTTGTAAAACAGAGACAAAGTTTGGGAAACTTGGCAGCAAAACAAAACTTGTCTAAATAGGCAAAAATTTCAGGAACTAAGAAATAATCTAAAAAACAAATAAGAATTGACAAACATAACCACTACTCTGATATACAAACCAAGCACAAATCTGATCCAAGAAAATTCTGGGCTGCCATAAATAAGATTCTTCAGCCTGGGAAAACTTCCACCCTATCTCCTAATATGGTTAACTCCACTTCCGACATCACAACACAATTTAATGTGTACTTTACTAAGTCTATTCAAAAACTGATTAATTCCACCTCTCCTTCTGCTCATGATTTCTCCCAAACACCAACCCTTGAACAAAATGTTTTTTCCTCTACATCCAGTATCTACTACTACTATTTATAAATATCTAACAAAACTAAAACCCACAGCTCTTGCAGCTGATAGACGCCCAGGTGAATTCCTTAGAATTGCTGCTAAGTCAATCTCTTATCCTGTATCTATACTAATTAACAGGTCCATAGTCAAACAACATATTCCACCTCTTTGGAAAATCTCTTATATCATACCAGTTCATAAAGGTGGCAATTCAACTGACATTCCTAACTACCGTCCTATTGCCATTCTATCCCCCTCTCTAAAATCCTTGAGAAATGCATTCATTCCCAAACACTTCACTACTTACTAACAAATAATCTCCTTTCTGAAACACAACATGGTTTCCGCCCAAACCATAGTACCACTACTGCTCTTATTAGTTTCTCCAGCACCATAAATCAACAACGTATTATAGAGAATCTTGTCTCCCATTTTCTTAGATTTATCCAAAGCCTTTGACACAGTTTCTCATTCCAAATTTCTTATTGCACTATCAGATCTGAAACTGCATTGTTCAGCACTATATTGGTTTATAGATTATCTCTCAAACCATCAACAAACTGTAAAATGTGAAAACGTTTCCCCTCTTCTTCCCATGAAATTAGGTGTCCCTTAAGGGTCTATACTAGGACCCCTGCTCTTCTCTATTTTCACTAACAATCTAAATAAAACTACACCCCATGCCAAACTGATCCAATATGCTGATGATTCTACCCTAATATGCTCTGCCCCTACACTCCAAAAATTACAACTTATTACTCAACAATCCTTCTCTGAAATAGAAAAATGGCTTTCTGACTCTCATCTAGTACTTAACCCTAAAAAACTCAACTAATGTTGTTCCATCCCTCTAAGGCTACTGACTCAATTCCATCTTTTCAAATTACTTCCTTTGACAATACTCCCATCATACCCGTGACCCATACTAAACTTTTAGGTGTAATTGTAGACCACAATATGAAATTTGACAAACATATAGCTCAAACTATCACAAAGGTGCACAAAAACCTAGAAAAAATCCTCTATAGATGCAAAAATTACCTAACATCTGAAAGAAAAGCTACTATTGCAAGAACCCACCTTCTCTCCACTCTTTTCTGTGCCTCCCCTGTCCTAACCAATCTAAATAAAGGAGACTTAAATAAACTATCTGCTACAACAAAATTGCAAAATATGCTACTGATTCACCATTTAGATCCCATCACTGCCTATCCCTTAGAGAGCTATCCTGGCTAGAATTACCAACTTACCATGGCCCACCAAATCCTCTATCACGCGAATAAAAGCCCTGCCCTACAAGGACTCCTTCACCACTATGCAGTCGACTACTAAGAAGTACCAATAAAGCACTAGTTGATATAACTACAAGCAAACATAACTCTGGGACTCTCTATATTCTACTAATGTAGCTAAAGCCTGGAATGCACTCCTCTTGTCATCCGGTCAGAAAAACAACACACGTGACTTTAAGCGCCTTCTTAATTCTCATGTAAATAACTAATGGTCTTGCTCTTGACTTGCTCTGGTTAATATCTACAATTCCTCCTAAACTCACTTCCTTTTCTCCTATCTAACCTCCTTGCTCTACCAGTCTATTGATCAGGTGGCTTTATTTTTTATTTCAGCTGTTTAAATTCTTTCTCATACAGTTTACTGCATATTCAATCACTAATTTAAATTTTTTTATCAAATAATATTCCACTTAAGTATGTCTTTACTGTTTCTGCTTCTTCTTGTACTATATCAGCCAAACCCTAGGCTTGTGTCTTACTTCTATTTCCTTATTAATGTTGTAGCCATGACAAAGACATCCATTTTACTACAAATGTTAGCTTAGTTAAATGTGAAATGTTTTATCTTTACTTGTTTAGAATTCTACTATATGCTGTCTATACTTACTATCTTGTTTACCACTGTATTTTTTATTGTATTTAATGCTGTCTGTAATACTGTATGATTTGTATGTTTTATTGTAAATTTCTATGTACTATATTTGGAGATTTTCTCCGCAGGCCTCCACTGAAAACGGGCAATCCTGCCCAGTCAGACTTTCCCGGTAAACAAATGTAAATAAATAAATAAATAAAAATAAGTACTGTGGAGACCCTGTTAGATAGCAAAAATGCTGAATTGCTAGAAACAGTTAAAAAGCAGCAAGAAGTGTTAATTTAGTAAATATGGAACAGAATGAATTAACAGCCAGAGAAATTGAGACAAAATTGAGAAAGACTCCTAAATGACAAAAAAAAAAAAAAAATCAGATCTAGATGCAGTGCCTAACTTCTGACCAAAGGTATTAATGTCTTTGCACAATGATTCGACCACGTGTAAAAACGAACATTCCAAATCAATGTGGTTACCAACAAGAAAAAAATACTTACTCCTCCTTAACCGTAGCAGTGAACCTACAAACCTTTCCAAGAACTATAGACCAATAACTTGCCCTCTGACAACATGTACAGTATATACCTGAACTGATACAGAGAGAGTTTATAAACACTTAGAAAATAGTCACTTATGGCAATAGAACAGTAAGGTAATAAAAGTCAATCCTAATGAATGAAGGATTGTCTACTAAACAATGCCATAACAGAGACCTGTGAAAAGGGGCACAACTTAAGTATGGCACAAATAGATTACAAAATGCATTTGACAGCATTAACATTCATGAAATTAGAATGCTTACATATGTATAAAATACATCTTACTCAATTTCATAGCACTCATCATGAAACCCTGGTAAACCACTTTACAACTAAGTCATAATAAAGGACAGATTGTTGTCTCAGAAATAAATATCCAAAGAGGGATATTCCAGGGTGATTCCTTGTCACCCCTGTTGTTTTGTCGTTGCCATTAACCTGGTAAGCTGTTTACTTAACAGACTAGATATGTCTTCCAGAAACCAACATTGTCCAATGACATCTAATCGACTAAGTAACTGCTGTGTGGAAGAAACATTATATTGATTTAGTTTTAGTGAAAGGGGCTGGAGCTGTCTAGTAGTGTGAATACTGTAAGATAGTTAGATACATTAAATGGAGAGTTTATCGGTAGCTTATGAGATGAACATTAAAGATACAGGTCTGCAGCATCCAAAGCTTCAGCTGCACGTTTTTTTACCCCTTTTTTGACGTATTCCAGCTACAAATTTTCCCTTGGTAGCACTTGTGTTATCATTAGTAGTACTACTAGTAAACCTTCCTCCCTTTACCCTCTTAGCTCTTTCAGTTTCTGACAAATATGGATGGACAATTTCTTACATTTTCTCCAGCCAGTCTGGTCAATATGGGCATCCTGAGACAGTGTAGTAACTGCCTCATGTACATGGACAACCATCTACTACTACCACCTAGGAACACAATTTGTGAAAGATGCAAATACATCAAGCACCTAGTGTCTCATTGCCCCCCCCCCAAACCAGTATATCTGCACTGAGAAGGTTGTCAACATGAACACCACACCTCAAACACCACCCACACCTACACAATACACTCCCACATATGTCGAAGCCCTCAACAAAAGCATACCCAAGCAAAAGAGACCTCTGAGGCATAAACACATGTAAACTCCACTGCCCACCACACCACACACCACACACCACACATAGTCCACACACCTGTGTCTCACAGCCACTAAGGCCTACACATAAACCTAACATATTAGTCATAGGAGACTCCAGTGTTAGACACACAGATGTGCCCCTCACCAGGCTGGATAAGGAGAAAGTCACGGTTAGTTGTTTGTCGGGTGCCAGACTCTGCCATATCACCAATGCACTCAAATCTCTCAACAAGTACTGTTATGACTCTGCCATAGTCAATGTTGGAGCAAATGACTTGAGATGTACCTCCCTGGACTATATGAAGAGAGACATAATCGAGCTCACTGAGTATGTGTCGCACACAGATATGTCCCTAGCCTTAAGCAGCATTCTACCATCACCCAGAATGATGCCTCAATACAAACAGAAAATGATTGACTTTAACAACTGGCTTAGTTTCTGGTGTCATTCAAAGGGGAACCAGTACCTGACAGCCTGGGATGACATGATTGACAAGCCACAATGCTTTGCCAGAGATGGCCTGCATCTGTCTCCCTTGGGCTTCAGACTCCTGGCAAAGGCTCTTGCCTCCAGTATAGTGCCTTTTTAGGCAATGCCACGAGGTCAGAACTACCAACATGAAAATTTCATCAAAATGTAAATTAAAGGTCATGCTGCTAAATGCTTGGAGTCTAAACATGAAACTGCACTCATTGCAAGCATTCTTAACCTTGGAAGATACTGACATTTGTGCAGTCACAGAAACATGGTTCAAAGCTGTGGAGAGCACCCCAGCCATACCAGGTTACTCATCCTATCATTCATTCAGACCCCTAACCATGGGCAGCAAAGCAAAAGGAGGTGGAGTTGCAATATGTATAAAAGACATACACACCTCTAGGCTGGTCAAACAGTATGATGCACAGGAAATACTCCAGGTGCAGTTAACAATTGACAAGACCCCTATTCAAATCATAGCTAGCTACAGGCCTCCAAATCTGACTCAAGATGCCCAATCCATCTATCTGGACCTCTTCGAATCTATCAAGATTCAACCCTTTACCCTGATCCTGGCTGACTTTAACTATCCAACCATAGATTGGAAGATTTACTCATGCCAAAACACAAATGCCCAGAAATTCCTTGATTTCATCAATGCAAATGCCTTGGACCAGTTGGTTGACACCCCCAGAAGAGGTGAAAATATCTTGGACTTGGTATTAACCAACATGGATAACCACTGCAGCATCCCTACAGTGTCATTATCACTAGTAAGATCCGACCACAGAGCAGTCACTTTCGAAGTCACCATCTCCCCTGACCCCCCCCCCCCCAGTTAGGGTCAAACAAAAAAACTTCTCCAAAGCTGATTACAACCTCCTGAGGGAAGGCATAAACAGTTTCACAGCCCCCTCCCCCTCCAAAGAAACTAGGACATATGTTCAAACTTACACCAAAGTACTATATGAGCATTTATATAGCTGCATGGAATCAGGAATACCAGACAGGACAAAATCCTCCTCCTCAAGGAAGAGTAAACCTGTCTGGTGGACATCTACAATAAATAAACTCTATAATAAAAGGAAAAAATTGCTGTCCAGGACCAAGAAGGAGCAGGTATCTAATTGGAAGCAATCTCTCCTTAGCCTGAACAAGCAAATAAGAGCACTAGTGAAATCCTCCTAAGCAAACTTTGAGTCCAAACTGACCACATCTACTAAAGATGATCATAAAGCTTTCTTCACATACAGTGGATATAAAAAGTGTACACACCCCTGTTAAAATGCCAGGTTTTTGTGATATAAAAAAATGAGACCACAATAAATAATTTCAAAACTTTTCCCACCTTTAATGTCCTATAACCTGTACAATTCAATTGAAAATTAAACAAATCTGTTAGGGGAAAAATATAAAAAAATAAAAAATGTATAATAAGCTGGTTGCATAAGTGTGCACACCCTTAAACTAATATTTTGTTGAAGCACCTTTTGATTTAATTACAGCATTCAGTCTTCTTTGGTACACACCTGTCATCAATTAAAGAGACTCTGATTAACCCCAAATAAAGTTCAGCTGTCCTAGTAGGATTTTCCTGACATTTACTCAGTTGCCTGCTACAGCAAAAGCCATGGTTCGCAGAGAGCTTACAAAGCATTAAAAGGATCTCATTGTTGAAAGGTATCAGTCAGGAGAAAGGTACAAAAAAATTTCCACAGCATTGGATATACTATGGAACACAGTGAAGACAGTCATCAAAAAGTGGAGAAAAAATGGGACAACAGTGATGTTGCAAAGAACTGGACATTCCTCCAAACTTGATGAAAAGACGAGACAAAAACTGGTAAGGGAGGCTGCCAAGAGACTTACAGCAACACTGAAGGAGCTGCAGGAATTTCTGGCAGGTACTGGTTATGTACTACATGTGACAACAATCTCCTGTATTCTCCATATGTCTGGGCTATGGGGTAGGTTTGCAAGATGGAAGCCTTTTCTTACACAGAAAAACATCCAGGACTGGCTAAAATTTGCAAAATAATGCATCAAGGCTCCCAAAAGCATGTGGGGAAATGTGTTATGGTCTGATGAGACCAAGGTTGAACTTTCTGGTCACAATTCCAAAAGGGTACGTTTGGCACAAAAAGCACCGTCCCCATGATGAAGCATGGTGGTGGCAGTATCATGCTTTGGGGTTGCTTTTCTTCAGCTGGAACTGTGGCTTTAGTCAAGGTGGAGGGAATTATGAACAGTTCCAAATATTAGTCACTTTTGCCCCAAAACCTTCAGGTGTCTGTTAGAAAGCTGAATATGAAGAGGAATTTCACCTTTCAACATGACAATGACCCCAAGCATACATCCAAATCAACAAAAGAATAGCTTCACCAAAAGAAAATTAAAGTTTTGGAATGGCCCAGGCAGAGCCCAGACCTAAATCCAATAGAAAATCTGTGACCTGAAGAGGGCTATGCACAAGAAATGCCCTCACAATCTGACAGATTTGGAGCACTTTTGCAAGGAAGAGTGGGCAAATATTGCCAAGTCAAGATGTGCCATGCTGATAAGACTCCTACCCAAGAAGAGTGAATGCTGTAATTAAATCAAAAGGTGTTTCAACAAAGTATTGGTTTAAGTGTGTGCACACTTATGCTACCAGCTTATTGTACATTTTTTATTTTTTATATTTTTTCCCCTAACAGATTTTTTTTTTTTTTCAAATTAATCGTACAGGTTATAGGTCACATTAAAGGTGGGAAAAGTTTTGAAATGATTTATCGTGATCTCATTTTTTTATATCACAAATACCTGGCATTTTAACAAGGGTGTATAAACTTTTTATATCCATTGTATATCTGCAATCTCAAGGGAAGCACCCAGATCTGCTCAGAACTGGTGGTCAAGGACACCGCATACACAAACCCTGTAGACATAGCCATCCTGCTGGCAGACAGGTTCATTGAAAACTTCACTCCTATGTCCCCCCATCTTTAAAACAGGACATGCTCCTCTCCCCTTATCTCTAGGGAGCAAGTCATCACTGTCCTCTCAAAGGCAAAAAATACAGCCTCCATGGGACCCGATAACATCCCAGACTGCATCCTACATGAACTCAGGCAGGAACTTGCAGCACCATTAGGCACCCTATTCAATCAAAACCTGAGTACTGGCTTTGTCCCAGCCGAGTGGAGGACAGCTACTGTCGTCCCTTTGCACAAAGGTGGGGTGTTCACCGATCCAGGAAATTATAGACCCATCAGCCTAACTAGCCTGATCTGCAAGGCCATAGACCAGACTATCATGGACCTCATTAACAAGGACATTGGCAACCTCCAGACACTTGATCCCACACAGTTTGGTTTTGTCCAAGGGAGATCATGTCTGTTAAATTTGGTCAACTTCTTTGAGACAGTCATCAAGGCCATAGACGTGGGGAAGACAGTGCACACCACCTACCTTGACCTGGCCAAGGCCTTCGATACTATTCCCCACTCAGGTATAATAGATAAACTCTCTCAACTAGGCATCAGTCCATATGTTACCAGATGGGTAACAGACTGGCTTACTGATAGAAGCCACCTAGTCAAAATAGGGGAAGCCACCTCAAGTAGTAGACCCATAACAAGTGGTGCACCCCAGGGATCAATCTTGGGGCCTTTGCTGTTTGGGATATACTTCTCAGAGGTGCATGCCAAATCTAGTGGGCTATGGCTGACCAAGTTTACAGACGACTGCAAGCTGGGTGCTGTCATCAATTCCCCTAGTGATGTGGACATCCTCCAAGAGGGTCTGACCCAAACAAGTGACTGGTGCTAGAAACACAGCCTCAAACTGAATGCTAAAAAATGCATCATCATCCTTTTTGGGGAGAATGATGTCCCCACAAATTATCACATTGCTAATAAGGCACTAAGCACACAATCAGTCGTGAGGGACTTGGGAACCCAGATTGATAGCAAACTGACTTTTGTCCACCATATTGCCTCCATTGTATGGAAAGCTTTCTACATGACCCACCTCATTAGTAAGGGTATCTCATCCGGGGACAAGATGGTCATAACATCCCTGTATTCTTCCCTTATAAGACCGATTATTGAATATAGTGCCTCTTTTGGCATGTACCTCGCAAAGCACATGCAGCAGCTGGAGAGACAACAGAGATTCCTCACCTGGAGAATCCAGGGCCTCAAATATCTACCCTACACAGATAGGCTAAAAGCCCTGTCCCTCTACTCAGTCTCTTACAGACTCCTCAAAAGTGACCTTTGTCTGGCATACAAAGCAGTCTTAGTCCCCGCCTTGATGGGACTGCTGCACATCTGCAAGTCAAACTCCACTCGAGTAACCCACATGCGAGACCTAAACCTGGTTTGTGACATCAATAGGACTCATTGGCGGGACAGATTTGTGCCCCAGAGACTCCCCCTTTTGTGGAATAGACTCCCTCTCTATGTAAAGCAAAGTACCTCATTAAACCTTTTTAAGCACAACCTGGATAACTGGATGGGGAACAGAAAATACACCCCTGGGATTCCACCCATGTCCCTGCTGGACAATGGCATAGGGTGCTAACTTGCTGGAACATGGGCTAAATTCTTGGCTAGGCTTGTAAGGGCCTCAGGGCCAATAGCCTAGTAACTTCTAATGATCCTATGATTAATCATACTTTAAATATTCTTTTTGTCTGGGACAGGGAGGTTATTGGTTGTAGATGACGTGTCACAGAGTATATTTGCAAAGTTTTCAGAAAGGTGGATAGTGATGCACTATATAAATATTTATTTTTACTGTCTACAGTTTAAATATTCTTTTCCATGGGGGTGGGGTGAGGTGGGGTCTTGATTGTAGATCACTGGTTCCACCAAAGTTTTCAGGAAGGCGGAACGTGAAGCACTATATAAATATTTAGTTTTACTCTCTACAGTTTAAATTTTCTTTTTCACTGGGGTGGAGGTCTTGGCTGTAGATGACTGGTCTCATAAAGTAGATGAGGATATGTAAAAGTGAGTGATAAATATTCAAGGTGCCTTGACTTAGTATTCATAAAGAAAAAGCAAGGATATTCAACAATTCAAGTGGAAGAAGGAGCCAGGGTAGGAGACTAATCCCAGTGCTTTTATTGAAGAAGTCCTGAAAAAGCCTCCCCTCAAAAAAAACACAAAACAAACAAATAAATAATGATGGTCAAGATAGCTGGTCATATAATTCATTGAGAACTGAGGGGACAAGTGGTAACAACATCTTATTGACCCTTTTAAAAAATAAAGAAGAGGCAAGGCTTGCAAAGACCAGAAGAGGATAGATGTGGTTCCTCTTTACAAGAGTGTGATATATCCTGGAATCCATAATTGTGTTAGTGTGAACTCATATGTAGAGAAGATGATGAATTCACTAATGAATGAGTTTTAGAATATCTGGAAGCAAGTGAAGCACGGGTTATGGATTCACAACAGGAAGTCATGTGATAAAAATCTGCAGACATTGTTTCCTTAGATGTTAGCAGTACACTATGCATGGTATTCCAAAAAATGTTAATGAACGAGTATGAAAAGTATGGAGCGAGTCTGAACATGACAGAGTGACAAAGAATCGACCAAACATGGAACGAGTCTGAACATGACAGAGTGACAAAGAATCAGCCAAGCATGGAATGAGTCTGAACATGACAGAGTGACAAAGAATCGACCAAGCATGGAACGAGTCTGAACCTGACAGAATGACAAAGAATCGACCAAGCATGGAACGAGTCTGAACATGACAGAGTGAGAAAGAATCGATCAAGCATGGAGCGAGTCTGAACATGACAGAGTGACAAAGAATCGACCAAGCATGGAACGAGTCTGAACATGACAGAGTGACAAAGAATCGACCAAGCATGGAACGAGTCTGAACATGACAGAGTGACAAAGAATCGACCAAACATGGAACGAGTCTGAACATGACAGAGTGACAAAGAATCAACCAAGCAGTATGTCACAAAGAGGTGATTAGAAGATCTAATTCACTCACATAAAAGTAGGGAGAGCAGTGGAGGGCACCATCGTGGGGGATGGCAGTAATTGAGATGTGCCGATGGTCTGGAAAGGAAACTTTTTTTTTTTGCTGATGACTCTTATGAATGAGGTTTGATACACCAAAAAGGGTAAGGAGTCCAGAAAGGATATGAAAATACTATGCAATGCTGTAGGAAAGGTATACATTTGTTGTTTACATTTAGCAAAATGCAAAATAATTAATGAGAAAAGCTAATGCCTTACAACTAGGGAAAATATGTAGAGAAAGTGGTAGCTTCAACAGATGAAATAAAAGATTGGATAAGCATTCTAAATGACCTAAAGGTAAGCTAACAGTGAGGGAGCGGCAAAGCAGGTTAAAAAAACACTGGCATACATTGGAAAAGCAACTCCAGTTGAAAACAAAAACACAGTATTCTCCCATTCTGTAGATGTTTGATAAAATCCTATTGAGTGCTTTCTGCACCTATGGACACCTAAAGTATGCAGTGACGGACATAGAATGCAAGTAGTTCTGATGAGGGCAACACAAATGCTGCAGGATCTGTAAAGTTGTATAAAAAAAAAAAAAAAAACTTGGTGTGTACAGATTAAAAAAAAGAAGGTGATGGATGATAAGAATTGTAAGTACCACAAGAAAAAGCTAAAGAGATCACATACTTTTCAAGAAGAAAGAAGGAAAAGAAAAAAGAAAGAAAAAAAAACAGTGAAGACCCTAACTGATTATATTTGGATGCCTCAGTGAAGACCAAGCAATTTTTTATTTCTCAGAAAGGGTGGTAGGTGATTGGATAAGCCTTTCTAGGGAAGGTAGTATAGTCAGAACAATGACAGAATGGCAAACCGAACTACTAAAACTGGAGTTTAATGATGTGAAGCGCTTTTCGTTTGCCTTCTTAGTTTTAGTTTTAGTAGTTCGGTTTGCCGTTCTGTCATTACAGCTTTTTGTTTATTGGTTTGCATTATTTCTTTGTTTTATAGTCAGAACAATGACAGAATGAGAATTCAAAGAAAGACATAAGACAATGCTTCTATGAGGGCAGTAGAAAGGAAGCGATATCTTGGTTAAATCTAATCCTTAGCTTATTGAGTTTTTAGGCCATGACATTTCTGTTTATGGCTCGGTTCTTTGCAGTGGTTTATGTGCAAATTCGTCTGCCTCTCCTTCCCCCACAAAAATGGTAATGGACTTGCTTATTTTCGAAAATGCATTTTATGTGAGATTCAAGAACTGTCGTTTGAAAAGATAATTAGTTTATACAGTCTATTCCACAGGTGAATAAATGCCAGTTGAAAAGATGTATTTTTTGTTTTGTAAGTTGGCGCACTTTTCCCTAGAGAAATCAGACTCAGTCTGTTATGCTTCCTGAACCCATGTATACTGATGCATCATACAATAATAGAAAGTCATGACCTAGTTTGCTGTCTGTTTACTGACTTTGTACTGTGTATATACATTCCTCCTTGTTTTACCTTCAGAAAAGCCTTTGGACACTAGAAAGTGAATATATGTGCACAAGAATAAAATTACAGTTTGCAGCCAAACAGCTGCTGAGCTCTGATGGACCCCTGCTATTTTTGCTATGTGATCATATTCCTCAGCATGTCTTTACTGAGTGATTTTGGTGACAGGAATGCGCCCACACAGCAGTAAAAGCAGCAGGAAAGACAAAACCAAAGAGAAGGGAGGCACAGTGTCATGTGACTCGAGTACTGTCAATCAACACAGCATGCTGTGATAAGTATATCGGAATGACTGAAGTCATTGTGAATGTATTTAAACTTGCTGTGCATTCCATTGTATGACTTTTGTACAGCTATTTGTAATAAAGAATGTAATATAATAATAAATACAAATAATGGATAATGAACTTTCAAAATGGAAAATTGTACATCAGCTTGTAGGAATAAAAACAAATTGAATGAGTAGTGTATTTTCTAGTTAAATCATATTGTAGATAAACTATATCTTTTGCCCCAAAAAGATAATATCGTCTTAATTTACTTCAGTAGTGGTTGAACTACTTTGATTATTATGACAACAGTGCAGTTTGCTTAGGAAGCACAACACGTCCTGTTACCTAGCAACATTTGTACCACATATCAACAGGAATTGTCACAGGCTGCAGCTAGAGGCGATACTTGTACTCAACATGCTTTTCACTTTGTTGGCACTTATCCACGCTAGGTGTGCTGTAACCTTTCAACAACACTAATGAATGAAGATCTGCAACTCATGAATGCATACAGTGCCTTAGAATCAGTGGTAAAATGTTTCATCCATGTAACAGGCAGTCTGTCTTTATGATGTTATACATGACACTGCTACAGACTGGGCCTGGCTGTTATGGAATACAATGTGCAGTGACACAGAAACCTTTGATAAAGACACATATCAGATATAGTGCCATAGCAACATGCTTACAGTAGTGGTAATGAAGTTCCAAGTACAACACAGTCTGATTCCATTTAAATGCCACCAAAGTCATTGAGAATAATGAATTATTTCAAAAACTGAATGCTTGTGGCATGCAGTAAGAAGGGAAGACAAATCTGTAGAGTGACAGTATGAGTTGTGTATTTGCAAAGGAGATAAATATTAGGAAAATCCAAGTAGAGCAAAAAAATAACATTTTAATTAGAAGCTGTCCAGATAGCATGGAAACAAAATATCTGCATTGTTATTGCACATACAAAATTTCCATATTTCCATCTGCTGTGCAATAAAATAATAGTTAAGATTCTGCTATAGTTTATTCGCATTAAATAAGCATACAATAACTAGCATGTCTTACCTGTTTTGTATCTGTGTGTGTGCGTATGCATGTCTGTCCCATGTATGAGTAATTGATAATAAAAACATACCTTTGCAGCCTTATATACTCCCTAAAAATGCTACAAGGGGTTTCAGTAACAATAATCCTGTAACTCACATGCCAGATTTCTGTGCACTGTTTTTGTGACGCAGTTTAATTACAAAATATGGATTTATTGTTTCTGCCTTTATTAAACAGGAATTACACATTTTTATTTTGGTGTGTTTTGCTGTTTTTTTAGTTACAACTTTAATGACAGACAGAGCTAGATACTTTCTGAAATTTGTCTGACTGTGTGTTCAATGACCTCATGTGTCCTTGGTGACTCATAGCAGTGCTTTTTCTATGCTCTTGCACAGTTCTTTCACTGCCAAGTATTAAGCAGCAGTTAGATCACACACACACACACACACACACACACACACACACACACACACACATTTCATTCCACTCATTATGGAAATACAAAAGGCCACTTTGGTAAAAGGAATGTGATAACATTTTCTTTTTCTCACAGATTACACCATGCTTTATGAAAGACAATGACAACGGATGGTCTAAAGTTGTGCATTAATTGTCTTATTGCTCAGGAAACGTTGTATTGATGAAATGTTCAATCAATAAAACCAGTAATTAGCAGCTAGGTGGTTTGTAATTAGAGAAACAGCTCCAGCATAGCAGATTAACAAATTATATTTTATGTTTAAAGTCACTTAACGTACGGAGATGTCCTTACCACACACAGAATTGTAATTGAAATTGTAGAAACAGCAACAGGAAATTATTTACATTTAGCTACAGTCAGTCACTTCAGTTTAATCAGAAAATCTGTAGATTTCCATATAACAACTCTCAGTTTATTCTTTGTGAGGTGAATACTGACTTTTAATGTCCAGCAAAGATTATGCTATGTTTAATTCTCAAATATGCTAATATTTTAGTAATTCTGCATGCATTACTTTTTTTCTTAAGGTCTTTTAGATGCTGACCTATTCTGTCTTAATAAAATACACACAGCACAAAATCCAAAAGGACCATTAACTTTCCAAAAAAACAGTCAGGAACCAAGCAAATAGCTGCACTTTTTTATTGCACTTCTTCTGGTGCCTTCAAGGAATAAAATGTTATACTATAGCAGCCTTTTTAAATCCCATCAATTTAATATGCAAATACATTTCATTCATTGAACATTTGATTAATAAAAAATCACCACCCAAGCTTAAAGGTGTATTTCCTTAAATGAAAGAGAAGACAAACATATATTAACCTTACTATGAAAAAACACTACAAAATTATTGCACATGCTCTATATATAATTAATAACATTTCTAATAACTTTTTATACTTTTGATTTTAAACTTGTGTTAAATCTATTTAACAATGCATAACTGTCTTACCACTTTCATTATTGTCTAACAAAATCTAAACCTGACATTCCCCCTTTAGCTACACATACGTGTATATACACACACATATACAAAAAAAATCTAAACATCCAATAAACTAATAACCTAAAATAAATTAATTTCATTAAACATCCCAATTTACTTCTAAATTCAATCCACATGGATGTAAGGTTCCTAAATTAATAATAAATTTTGCTTCCAGCTTTAATAACCTATGTATAAATTCAACCCCCCCCATATTATAATTTCCAAGGGGTCTGGCCAGAACACTGAAGAAAAAAACTATCCAGATTTCCTTCATGGACAGAACAAAAATGTTGGGCCACTGAGCTCCCTAATCTCACATTTCTAACATCACCCAAGTGTTCCAATATTCTCAATTTAACCTTCCTTTTTGTTTGCCCAATATACCACATTGTTGGTGTGCATCCTGTTCTGTCTTAACCAATTTTTCCTGTCTTGGCTTACCCTTTTTGGGTTCATCAGGGTGGACATAATACTTCAGCTTCATGTTACCGTGAAGACTGATCCCTGTTATATGGATGGGAGAGTACATGGCAAAGACTCTAGTGGCAATCCTCTGACCTCCCAGGACAGCTGTTACACTAAAGCCATCTTAAGACACAGCTGTGTGGAGATGACTGTGGTAATACATGCACATTTCCATCTTTGTGTCAGCAGCTGCAGTCTATCAGGCCCTCGCAGAAAACCCTCCTAGTAGAGATAGTATCTGTCTTTTATCTACTCACACCAGTTTGTAGGAGCATCTTGAACTGCACCATGAGGAGATCACTCCTTAGGATAGATGGTTCTGACTGGGCCTTAGATGAGAGTTGAGGCCTGACCTATGACCTTAGATGAGAGTTGAGGCCTGACCCATGAAACTTGATCACTAGCACTCTGGATGTTCACCCTGCCTACCTCCTGTTTTCCCCATGTAGCTACATACTGCCCTGTGGTCCGGGCATGTCATAGTAAATGCATGAGCACTACCATGAATAAAAATAGGCCAGAGGCATGATACTGAACAAGATCTGTAATCTGTGAGAGCAAAGAGTGTGCTAAGTTAATGTGTCACTGGAAAATCCCTACAAAAATATATCTCTCTCTCATGTCTTTGTGTCATAATAACAGAGAACTCAGAGTGATCATCTCTTTCACTGATGGTTTGCACTTAAAGATTAGCTCTTAACTGAAAAATGTTTCCTTCCTCTTTCCTGCAAAGTGCTGTTTTTGTCTGCTATTTAAATGTACTCATTATTAACATGCCACAAAGGGAACCCAATGATTCAATGAGTAATCTTGTAATGCTGGGTATGAAGCATCAAGCTCACCGTCTGTTGCTGTATCCAGGTAGTGAGATGTCAATATTAAAGTAATGCCATTTCATCTAGACAACATGCTTTTGCAAAAGGGGGTTCCATCATGGTATTTGTCCAGAGCAGCAGGGTCCAATAGATTCCATCATTTACTCCCTTATTTTGTTTGAAATATGTTGTAATTGTACTTTTTCTTTTAAAAAAATCAGGAGATTTACATCATCTACCTTCTTAAGATAACTGCAGAGCTTTGAAATTGCTATAGCTTAATATAAATGCCCGGCACCTTCAATAGTTGAAAAATCTTTTTAATATGACAGGCATTATTGCAAAAAGTAAAATATGGAACATTTGGTATAATCTACTGAACAATTAAAAAAATGACAATGTCCATTAAACATTAGACAAATAATGAAGGAATAGCTACATTTGAACTTACTTCTGTATAACACATCTTGTACAAAAGTTGATAACATACATCAGAGAACACCACAAAATAATAAGTCTTTGACCCTTACAAGAAGAAAAAAAAATTAAAAACAAGAAAGAAGAGACATAACTGCATTCATTCCTTCCACAAAATGAATGGGACCTGCATGAAAACTTTGCAAAAGTTACCAAGTTACATCTGTCATTATATTAGTAAAAAAAAATTCAGTCCACCACCCTGGGATTCCCAAATTTACTGGTCCCACTCTCCCATCATAAAGGCTTCACAGAGTATGGCACTAATGTCTCTCATATTAAATAATGTCACAGATCACCTAGTCATCTAGAGTGTCTTCCACAAGTTGCAACCATGTCAGATGTCTATTATAAAACACTTGCCTAAAGTTTTCTGCAGTTTTAAGTAGTTCTAAGCCACAAAGCACACATATTATTGCATGGGAATCCACCCTTGCCTACAAAGAATTGACTTAGCAACCTAAACTTTATGCAATGAAATGGTCAGTTTGAGTGATAATGTTAGCATTGCACCAGTATTAAAAATGCATTCAGCAAAGTTATGATCTATTTCATAATACAACATATGACATATCATATTACAACTTGTTTTTATTTCATAATTAAATATTAGGTAAATTAACTGATTAAAATTTTGTAAACATTTTTATCTGCATATAATAATATCATTTGTAGTTTTGAATAATGAATGAACTATATATTCTATTTTTAACATTAGTTTATTTGATATTAATGAACTTTATGCCTTTATGAATAGCTAGACATTCATCCTAACCCTGGACCAAACTATACCCTTACCACTGCAAACGACAACCAATACAATACTAGTAGCTGCCCACCTACAAAACCTTCCAACTCACTCTTCATAGCACATCTTAATATACGTAGTATTTGTAATAAAATTACTCAAATTCATGCCCTCCTAGACTTCCTCCAATTTGACATACTATGTTTATCAGAAACGTGGCTAAAACCTACCATTAAGGACAATGAAATCACCCCACCAGGTTACAATATCATTAGACAGGACCACTCAGCCAAAAAGGGACGAGGGTTAGCAGTCCTCTATAAAGCAGAGCTACAAGTCAGTACTATAAATCTAAACCTACCTCTGGACAATAGTACTGAAATAATCATCTCCAAACTTGAGATCAATACACATAAGGCCATAAATATCATCTGTATATATCTTCCTCCAGGCCAAAACATCAGTACACTCGAATATATTCTTAACTGGCTTTCTATTAATCTACCACAAGAAACCATAGTCCTAGGAGACTTTAATTTCGATTGGGATACCTGTAATAGTACTAACCCCTCTACCCATATTAACTTATACGGCTTCTCACAAACTATCAACTCCCCTACCAGAACTAATAAACTCAACAACAAAGAAAGTACCTTGGACTGAATACTTACCAATACTCCCAAACAAACCTATATAGCAGGAACCCTTCCAGATGACCTAAGTGACCATTCCCTAACCTATATTATTAGACACAAAACCAACCTAACTTTCAATAATACTTTCAGAACAGTACACTCCAAAAAGAAGTTTAGCCTAGAACTTTTCCAAACAGAACTCAAACAATATAACTGGTCACCATTAAAATCTCTCCCTCTAAATGAAGCAGTAGAATATTTCAATTCCACATTTTTAACCATCCTAGACCACCACGCCCCAAAACACTCTATTAGAAATAAAGCTAAACCAACCCCTTGGCTCTCCAATAATACCAGGCAAAAGATTCTTCTCAGAAACAAATCCTGGGCAAAATGGCGCGCTACTAAAAATCCTACTGATCACCAAACCTTTAGGGAACGTCGAAACAATACAAAAAGAGCCATCCTGTCAGACAAAAAGAGCTTTTATCATCAACTACAGCAAACCTCCCACAAGGAACCTCAAAAATTTTGGACTAGCATTAATAATCTTCTTTACCCAAGCCAATCTATCGTACCCAATCATCTAGGCTCAAACCCTGACAATCCCACACAAACAGCTAATGCCTTTAACTCTTTCTTCACAGATGCCATCCAAACTCTTGCTAGCCACCTATCCCCTGATACCTCAACTCTGACTATTTCTACTACAAACCCACCCCCACCATTTCATTTACAACCAGTGTCTACTTCCTTTATTTGCTCCCTTCTCCAAAAATTAAAACCTACCACCCCCTCAGCTGACAAACTCCCATCTGAATTCCTGCAAAAAGGAGCTAAAGCCATAGCCTATCCCATTTTCATCCTGATAAATAGAACCAAAATGAAGGAACTATCCCATCCATCTGGAAAAGTTCTCATATTATCCCTTTCCACAAAGGAGGGAACTCTAATGAATACTCTAACTTTCGTCTCATAGCTCTACTTTCCCCACTTGCAAACATTATGGAAAAATGCATCCATAAGCAACTTCTTAACCACCTCCTCCACAACAACCTACTCGCCAGCTGTCAACATGGATTCAGACCTTTCCATAGTACCACCACTGCCCTGCTATCATTCACAGACTGTATCAACAAAAAACGCAACAATAATATTCCTTCCTCTGCTATCTTCATTGACTTATCTAAAGCTTTCAACATGGTCAATCACAAACTCCTTCTACACATACTGGAATGTCTCTCCCTTGATCCTCTATCTATGAATTGGTTCACATCCTACCTAGAAAACCGTCAGCAGGCTGTACTCTGGCAAAATAAACTATCTAACCACCTTCCTATCTCACTCGGGGTCCCACAGGGCTCCATACTAGGCCCACTCCTATTTTCTATATATATCCATGACCTTCAATCAGCTATCCCATATACCACCTGTATACAATATGCAGATGACTCTACTATAATCTGTTCAGCCACTTCTCAAACTGAACTTCAGTCTCTTACCCAAAAAGCTTTCAATACTGTAGAACAATGGTTCTTACACCGCTGCCTCCTTCTAAACCCCAAAAAGTCCAAACTCTTACTCTTCACACCAACCCGTAAATCCACCCCTATACATTTCAGTCTCACATCCAACAATGGTACTCTTATTTCTCCTGACCCAACCACTAAACACTTAGGAATAACAATAGACAACAACCTTAACTTTGACACACGTATAAACAACACTATAAAAACAGTTAACAAAAAACTAGGATCTCTTTACAGAATAAAACCCTTTCTTACACCATTAGCTAGGACTGCTATAGCCAGAACCCACCTCATCTCCAGTCTATTCTATGCATCCCCTATATACACCAACCTCTCTAAAAACAACCTCAACAAACTCGCAACATCCTATAACAACATTGCTAGATTTGCCACAGGCTCTCCTTTCAAAACCCATCATTGTTTAAACCTAAAACAGCTAGACTGGCTAGAATATCTTAACCAACTTCAACTTCACCAGCTTACAATAGCCCACAAAATCCTGTACCAACCTAGCAACACTCCAATACTCTCTAGCCTCATTACACCTTATAATAATCTCAAGAATCTATGCTCCTCAAACAACCTTTTGATCAATACTACCAAATCCAACAACTTAGCAGGAGACTGCTTGTTCTCTAACTCTGTTGGGAAATTATGGAATAAACTACCCTCTGAAATCACATCTTAGACCTCTCTCTCACTTTTCAAAAAGAATCTTAAACTACTTTTCAATAAACACTGGCTATGCTCTTGTACTAACCCTGACTAACTTGTTTCCTTTAGACTAACCTCTACCTACAACCTATATATCCTTCCCTTTATAGTTCCTATAGACTATATGATTATACATAAAATTTATGTATTAATGTGCAATGTACCTCCTCTGGAAATCACTATGAGCATAACATCTTGTACAAAAAATAAAAAAAAATCCTTTATAAACTAATGCTTTTTATGTAACTGCTGCTGTTTTTAATATTATTTTTGTATGTTTTGTTCTTGGAGCTTTTCTCCCCGGGCCTCTACTGAAAATGGACATGTATCCAGCTGGACTAGCCCGGTCAACAAATGTAAAATAAAATAAAATAAATAAAATAAATAGACAAGCTTTTATAATTGTTTAGATGCAGTATAATGTGTCTTTAATACAATACATTGGTTACAGTCGTAACCAAGCTATTTTTTTTATAAAAACATTGCTGTTTTGAATTGATTTTTCAGTGGCTGAGATGAAGTCTGTTATAGTGACAAAAGCACTTTTATTTATATTTAAAAAATATTTTATTTATATTTAAAAACAGTTTGGTGCTTAATGTAGTGCAGATAGGAACCTTTGTACAAGACTTTTATGTCATGGGCTTGGTTGGTTTTCATTAGCGCATACCACACCATTTGCTTCCTTGATACACAATTTATGTTGGTTCTTACTCTATTCTTTTGTTTGTTTGTAATGTTCCAGTTTGGTTTGATGCAAAGTTTCATATGTGGTGGTTGCTTGAGTGATGGAATGCATGACCAACAGTCCACCTTTATTCAGTGGAGTAGAAACTGTGACTAATTCTTTTAATTCCAAAATGGATTTGGATTACCTCTCTGGACAGCTAACTTGTCTTATTGAATTGTTGTCTCAGAATTTATTACGCAATGAGACACCACCTCTGTAAATACTCAATGTGGAGGAAGCACGTCACAAATATGTCTAATGCAACAAGTATTCGTCTACCTTTGGCTAAACGGATGGAGGAAGACTTTCTTGGAGATATCTGAGTGTTATATTCCAAAGGTAATATTTTTCCATGATTAACCACAGGACTGTGCAAGCAGAAGTTACAGAGGTGTTCTCCAATAATATTGTGAACTTGACACAATGGTTACATAAAGATTTCAGCTTTGATTCTACCACTGAATTATTTTCCTTCTGGCAATTTAAATGAACTTTTACTAAAATTTGAAAATAAATTATTGAAGCTTAGGGGTTTGGTGTTAGATACTGGCTTTTTTTAGAGGAAAGCCTTAAATATGAGATAGGTCCAATGGGTCTTTGTTATAATAAATATCCTAACAGAGTTCGAACTGACCCAGCATTCCTTAAGGATGTTATTGAATTTTTTAATAAACAGGCACTGGAACTGATGAGGGTAATTATCAAACATAATTGTATATTGGTAGAGCAACTAATTCAGGAACGTAATGAATTAAATAGTATTATTAAAACTAACCTTTTGTTTGATAGTTATGCTGAAAAATATCAATCTATTTTTAATAAAGCAGATCAAGTTACTGTGTCTAAGAGGAGGAAAGACAACAAATTGCAATGGGATGCTAAACAGTATAAAGATAAAATATCTTATAAATTACTTAAGAGTTTCAGCCATGGTCACAATGAATTTAACAATGTTGTCAGTACTACAGATCATAGAGGAGATATTATCGACACACCTAGTGAACAATTAATTAATAATGAACTGGATAGTGGTAGCTTTGTACCTGGAAATTTACCTGAAATTTCTGATTCTTTAGAATTCCCTCCACTTCACCATTCTGAAAGGTTGGCGATTAAGGGAGGGTAGGTGATGATGGGGGGTGAATTAAGGCCATCATCAAACATCACCACAATGGAATTGCCATAATGTGAGACAGGGGAGAAATCATCAAGGCAGAGGAAAAAGAAGAAAATATGGCAGGGGTCAATCTTCCCATGACCACTCTAATTACTAGATTCTGACCCAGGTAATT
This sequence comes from Protopterus annectens, assembly GCF_019279795.1. Classification (NCBI taxonomy): domain Eukaryota; kingdom Metazoa; phylum Chordata; order Ceratodontiformes; family Protopteridae; genus Protopterus; species Protopterus annectens. The sequence continues at coordinate 115,571,537 of NC_056751.1, read as the reverse complement.
TTAACCATGATGATATAATTATTTTTGACTATGGGGATATTTTACTTAAATTCTAGGCATACAATATTTTAATTGCACTAACTTGGCGATCATTAAATGCCATTTTCCTTGTTCCCCAAGGGTGTTTCTTTTATTCCTAGTAAACATTTTGATGTGGGTGACTCTGTTTTAGAAATAAAGCATTTTACCAGAAAGCTTAATTTAGCATATTTTTTCATAATAAGGGGTCAATTTTGTAGAATTTATAGATGCACTTAAATTAAATAGTACTTTCCGCCTGACACTGCATCCCACCATATCTTCTTCTGAAAAGTTATGTGAAAATGAATTGTTTGAGCTGGCCTATAAATGAATTCAGAAGCTTAAGTGCAAATTATCTGGTGAGGGACATATGGCTTTTAGCAACCTTAAGGTTAACAAAAATGTTAGGATTATGAGGCCTGACAAAGAAGGTGGGACAATTTTATTTGACATCATTGACTATACTTCTGAAATGTTTAATATTTTACAAAACAGTAATATTTATTTTATTTCCTCAAAAAAATTAGTTTAACATAGCATGCAGGAATATTCTGTTATTCTTGGATGACAGTTTGATGGAAGATGATATCACTTTCACTCTTTATCAGTATTTAAAAAAATCTCATCCTATTATTCCAACCATTTTTGGAATTTCCAAGCTACATAAAAATATTTTCAAGCCTCCTTTTATAGCAGTAATGGCAGCACTCAAGTCTATAACATACCCCTTGACTGTGTATGTAGATAAAATGCTAAAATATTAAGTATAATTCACTACATTCTTAAGGACTCTTGGGATTTCCTAGGGAGACTCAGAAGAGAGTTAATTGGTCCCCAGTTAGTTTTTCTTACTATGTATGTGGTGGACCTGTTCACTTGTGCCCTCAGTCAGAAGGTATGGAATTATTTGAAAACATTCTATTGGAATGTGAATACTTGTCATCCATTGATATTAAGTTATTACTGAACTGTATGGATTTCACCCTCAACAATATACTTTTTAACATTTTGAAGGAGAAATACACAAACAAGTTAAGGGTGTAGCTATAGGTGTGGTGTGTGCACTCATTTTTGCTAATTTGGTGATGTATTCCTGGGAAAGAAAATCTGTTTTTAATTTGTATTTCTTTCTTCACTGCAAGTTATATTTGTGATTTCTTGATGATATATTTGTTTTTTAAGAAGAACAACAATAATTGTTGAGATGGACATATAGTTTTGTTGAATATTTGAACAATACCACACAATTTTTTAAATTTACCAACCAATATAGCTGTGACTATATTAATTACTTAGATATTAAGATTTAATTAACATATGGTGGTTTTGAATCTACCATATACAGAAAACCCACTTTTTCCATCTCTTACTTACATTATAACAGTTTTCACTCTGTTATTTACAAAATGAGTTTGGCAAAAGATGGGTTTGTTAGACTGGGCATAATAGTTTCTAGTAAAAATTTATTTGAAAAAAGAGAAACAGATTTTGGAAAATATGCTCCTAAAGATGGGATACCCACAAGCATTTATACATCCAATTGTTCAGAAGTATGTAACAATTGGGGGTTTAAATATAAACCCTTGTTAGGTAAAGGTTTGGACAATAGTTCTAATGGGTCAAAGATATACAGTCACAATACTGATAACAATTTTCACAGGGCCTTGGTTTTACAGTATAGTGATTGTTCTAATCAAGTAAAAAATATTATCAGGAATGTTTTTGTTACTATTTGCAGGTAATGAACAGTTGCACCCAATAGTATGTGACCAACACCATTTTGTTTTCAAGATACCATCCAGTTTGAAAAATATTTTGAACAACATGCTTTACATTTTGACAGAGAAAAATAGTGGAACCACTAAATGTGGAGTATGCCGTCAGTGTGTATACATTTTTTTTCTGGTTCCTATATGATCCTTGAAGATATTTTCAACAGCACAGTTAAGTTACAGGATGGGAACTGTGCTAAACATGGGGTGGTTTATATTTCTAAATGTAATCATTGTCCTGCTTTTTATGTAGACAAGACCAAAAGGCCCATAAAAAAGAATATGAGCATTGTTATGATATTCTTAAAAGTAATTCTAAAAAATGCTCTTTTTAGGTACTCCTTGGTTTGTCAACATTTTAAGAAACTTGAGTTTAGAATTTTAGAAAACGTCAGTATCAGTCCTAGGGGTGGTGCATAGGAACCCACCCTTGCATATAAATAATTGATTTGGCAACCTAAATTTTATGCAATGAAATGACCAGGTTTGAATGATAATGTTAGTATTGCACCAGTATTAAAAATACATTTAGCAAAGTTATAATTTATTTCATAATATAATATATGATATATCATATTGCAACTTATTTTTATTTCATGATTAAATACTAGGTAAATTAATTGATTACAATTTTGAAAATATTTTTATCTGCATATAATTATATTAGCTGTAGTTTTTAATAAAATGAACTATGTATTCTGTTGAATTATTTTGTTTTTAACATTAGTTTATTTGATATTAATGGACTTTATGCCTTTACGAATAGATGGACAAACCTTTGTAACTGTTTAGATTCAATACATCATGTCTTTACTACAATGCATTGGTTACAGTCATGTGACCAGGGTATTTGTTATGAAAGCATTGATATTTTGGGTTGATTTTTCATTGGTTCTGATGAAGTTCGCTGTAGGGATGAAAGCACTTTTATTAATATTTTAAAACTATTCAGTGCTTAACCTAGTGCAAAAAAAATCATTCTACAATATTTTTATATTGTAGGCACACTCCACATTGTTTGCTTCCTCAAAACACAATCTATTAGTTTTGTTCTTTTGTGCGATTGCCATGTTCCAGTTTGGTATGGCACAAAGCTCATATATTAAACCTGTCACATCTACATTTCTAGGGGGATGACCTTGTTTTCCATCCTCTAGTTTTAGCCTCCTTGACAGTGAGTTTTAGGAGGACTAACAGATTCCATTAATGTTTAATTCACCAATCATCTTTCTGATAGAAATAGTGGGCAATGATCAATCTCTCCGGTCAGAGGAGTAATATCAACAAATGCAAATATTGCTGATATTTACCCAAACAACAGCATTTCCAAAATACATGGAACCACAAACACCTGTGACCATATTCCCAATGTCAGTATTCACCAAGGACATCTGTATTAATATTTTGAAGCCTCAGGGAGTATGTAATTGCTTGTTTAGGTATTTCTCTTCAAGTATTTGAAAGTGCCCTGACTTCTTTGTATATCTGGGGAAAGACTGACATATATCCATTGATCCTGAATAATTTACTTATTCAGAAATGTAACCAATTAGATCTGAATAACCCTACTTAGCTTCCATATCTATTTATTAATTCCTTGGATGGCCATTCCTTCTGCTAGCTGCCAAGCGTCAATTAGAAACTGTACAGGAGTGGAGGCTATTTAGGAGACTGAGTTTTGCTTTATCTTATCAAACATGCTGTTTAAACTTGCATAATAATAATAATAATAATAATAATAATAATAATAATAATAATTCCATGTTTAAAAATGTAATACTGATCCAATCTGTCTAAGCAAACATACTGTTTAAACTTACATAATAATAATAATAATAATAATAATAATAATAATACTAATAATTCAATGGTTAAAAAAATGTAATACTAATCCAATCTGCATGGCTAAACAAAAGCATGGCAATATATGTGTAACTAGCAACATAGGTCTGAAGCTTTTGTTAGTACTGCCAGCTAGGCATAACTAATGACTGTACAAGATACTCCATGCAGTCCACTTCCCTCCCCCTACATTCACACAGACTTTCTTATACTAAGAACTCCCTCCCTGTATGAACTACAATAATTAGTAAAGTACAACGTTTAGTTCAGCAGCACATATTTCAAAACATAAGACTTTACAACATGTTCACTGTGCAGCATTTGTAAGCAAGACAACAGTGGTTTACTATTTCAGGATTCTCGGTGTCATTTGTTTTAGTATGAAGGTCTAAATAGAATGCCAGGTCTTCAGTGAAGCCAACACATATTCTTACTGTTTCCTTCGGGAAAGGTTTCACCACCCTAACACATGTGGAACAAGTTGTTAAGGTGGCAAGCACAACTGAAGATTTTAAAGAATGTGTTTGGTCACAAGTATAGATACAGTATTTAGAAATGCGTTCTGTACTGGTATATCAGGCATTTCTGATGTCTAGAAGGAATAACACTTTGGACTGCACAACAATTAATCTATCTCTTTTTCAGGTTCACAGAGATTGGTATTGTCTCTCTGACTCTGATTTGATATATAGGTTTCCTCAAAGACAGTTCATTTGTACTGACTGTTGTACATGCCAAGGGTCCAGCACAACTCTTAACGACTTCCGGAATCCATTCAGGTCCATAATTATAAGTTTGCATATAGTCTTTCATCAAGAGGTGTAAAACTTCTCAGCTTGATTTTCTTTTCTTTCTTTTTATTTTTTTGGTCAAATGTCTGCTTCTAACCCCACTGCTTTCTGTGGATTTTTGCTTTCAAATCTGATGAAAACAAGCTTTCAGCCTTCATTACATAAGCATTTCTGCTAAATGAAAACTTGTTATGAACTTTGGGGTAATTATGTAGCTAAAAACATACCATTTTCCACTTACTTTTTTATTTTCATAGCTCCTTCTTTCAGATTCTATAGAACTGTGTCTGTCGTGCCATTAGATGAAACATGTAATGATGCAGTAGTGATATCAAAAATTACATTTCTCTTCATAAGTGTGGCAGAAAATCCACTAACAGCATTTGTATGGTAAGTAATAGAATTTGTAGCATGCACACAGATGTTCATCTGCTTTGAATGAACATCTATTAACACCAGAAAGATTTTCCTGGGAATTCTGCAGCACAGTCCACATGTAGTGTTGACCATGGCTTCTCAGCCATTCCCTGGGTGTAAAGGTGCCTTCAGCAGTGATTTAGTATATTCTTTGACATTTATCACACACTTTTACTTCTGTTTCTATATTCTGATCTATGATTGTTTCATTTTGGACATTCCAGAATTATCTCTGTGTTACAGGATGATGTAATGGGACTATGACTGTAGATATCCAAACTACTGACCCACATCTGACACTTAACAGATAGTCTTCCAGAATACTATGGAATAAACAGAGTATTATCCAAACCATGGTTTGGTCAGGTACTCTTCCTTTTCTTGAGGTATTCAGTCTGTTGTTCCTGTTGCATTTTGTTAATGCAAAGCCATTAGCTTGTTGCTTCACTGTGAATATAATTAGTATTGATTATAACCTCACAGACTTGTGACAATAGTACTTATCACTGAGAGGCAATTCTCATAAATACTTGTCTCTATATCATCATAGTACCTTTTGTAGAAATGCATAGCAGCAATGACCAAGACAGTATCTTAGTTAAGGAAGGCAGTAATACTATGACCAGGAACTACTAAATGAATTTATAGCAGTGGTACACCTGTCCCTTGCTTTTAAATTCACAGGCAGAACTATGTCAGCAATGGTCGGAACATATAATAATGTAATTCTTTCTTTCAGTGAATCTCTAGCAGTAGAGACAGAAATACAGATTATTAGAGCAAGTTTCAATCTTCATTCCAAATACTCATGTAGCATAATGCTACTGAGATTACAGAAATGCAGCATAAGATAGATAGAGTATGGTTCTGAAATAATTAATGGTACTCAGAGAAAATACTGGCCTAAAAATGAGTCTGCCATAACAAAATTCAAAGCAGTTAAAGCTCTCCAACCCCACAAAATGTATAAGCAAAAATAATTTACTATGGTATTTTGTAAAATTAAGAATAAACTAACATCTCTGTGCTACATGAGAATGCTTTAATGCCATCTTGGGTTTCCACTAAAAGGACACTGCTAACCTATTAGGACTAATCCGGTCAACAAAGGATAAATGAGTAAAACAGAGAAATAAATAAATTATACTCTAAATGGCATCCCAGTAATGAGAGCATTTTTTGAATGGCTTACACCCACATGCTGCATGGGGAATAAGCAAACTAAATCACTCCGTGGCCACAATGTGCTCTATGAAGGCTACCACCCATCACTGGCTTGGTAAGCCTAATTCTTACCTCATGCTGCCTGTCTGCATCCCTGCTATTGTTCTGAGCAACAGAAGCATGGGGTCTGCTTATCTTTCCTGACAGTGCCATCAATTACCATAGCAATTAATCAAACATGTGTCACCTGGACTGTAGTCAGGACTTTATCTTTCTTTGCTATTGATACTGGCCTATATTGTTTAATGCAGTAAAGTTAGCAACTTATTTTCACATCAACATCCAAAGTCAGGAAGGATCTTTTAGATTTTGCTTGGTGTGTTTAGCAGGGGGTTCCGTGCTATTGGACTGCAGACCCCAGCTGTAAAAAGAAAAGAAAAATGAAATAACAAAATATAACGAGTCCCATAACTCTTTTGTATTGCAAAGGGCTGATACTCTGAAGCAGGAAGGGATTTTGAAGCTGACAACAGACTCCAAACCCAGGTAGTGTGTGTGTGTGTGTGTGTGTGTGTGTGTGTGTGTGTGTGTGTGTGTGTGTGTGTGTGTGTGTGTGTGTGTGAAATGTCCCAGTTAAATATACCTTGTGGCTAGAGAGAAATTCAGGCTCAAACCCTGTACCTTGGGTACAGGTAGCAAGCGTGTGAATTCCCTACACACCACCACTTGTGAAAAAACTGTTCAGATTTTTGCCTCATATTTTTGTTCTGTTCTGTTCCTCATAAAATCTGTGGTTTTCTGGATTTTGAATTCAATAAATAATGACAGGCATTTGAATTTCAGACTTCATATTCTTCAGAAAGTACACATTGACACATAACCTTTTATTCTTGCAATTTTCTAAGTTTATAAGATCAATATTTGAAATGTGTCCCTATTTTTGGCGATGTATTTCCCCATTATTGGCTTTGTGCTAAGAGGTTGAGAGCTATGGTGAGAACTGAATTCACTGAATATGTTTGGGGGCTGTATTTCCCCATTATTGGCTTTGTCCAGGTGTTTTGTGCTAAGAGGTTGAGAGCTATGGTGAGAACTGAATTCAATGAATATGTTTGGGGGCTGTATTCCCGCCATTATTGGCTTTGTCCAGGAATTTTGTTCTAAGAGGTTGAGAGCTATGGTGAGAACTGAATTCACTAAATGATAGCCATTTAAGTTTCAGTCTTCCCGTCTTTCAGGAAACAGCTGATTTGGCATAGTGGTATGTTGCTCTGACTATAGTGCACAGGGTCCTGGGTTCAAGACTTGGCAGTGAAATGCATGGTGGTAACACAGCATTTTATTCTAGCAACTTTCCAAGATTATACTAGCAATGTTTTAAATTTGCCCCTGGTTTTGGGGTTTTGACCTCCCCTAATAAATTTTGGCTTTTTCCAGATTTCTTGTTCTGCAAAATTGAGAGATACAGTTGAGTGGATTTTACAAGGAGCTGAGAGCCTCAGGGGAAGATACATGTACTGCTACTTATGCTGAGTCTTCTTGCATTGTTAATAGCACAACAGGTAGTGTACTCACTTTTGATGCAGAAGGCTGTGAGTTCTACTCCCACAGTATGTAGATGCATTGCTGATATTGTACTGTGTTATACTTTTAAAGGTTGTGGATGCTGCAGTCCTGAGAATGTCCTCTTTGGCAGAGATACCTAGTAGCTATAAACCTGTTATTAGTTTGCCATCCATTCCCTATTACAATATTATTAGCTTATCATTTTGTTAATGTAACACAGGCAATTTATTCCTCAAGAGCAACAGGCACTTTATTTGTAGATGAAGCAATGAAATATAAAGTTGTTTGCTAGCAGCAACCTCTTCATTAGTTACAGATCTATTTAATGTGGAATTATTTAGATGACTTTTACTTCTGCAGAGATTGTGCATATTTACTGATACTGGTGGATTGTAGAAGTTTGAGTAGACTTTTATTATGGAAATGTTCTGAATTGGGCAGTTTTGTCATTATTGGTGCATGCATTTTGTTTCATTGTTTACTGGAAAAATGTTCAAAACAATAAATGTAAAATGCCTTCTAACAACTGCACTGTATAATACAAGGAATATAATTTTATACAGTCAGGAAGTGTATCAAAGAACACATGTATGTTTCATGTGCAAGGGGCCTATGATTTGAAAACAGCCCAAAGTTAATCTTTATCTGACACTGGCCAGATGTATTTTCTTTGAATATGGGTTTCAATGCTTTTCCAATGAATGTGAGTTTCAAGGGCAGAGAAGTTTTAATGCTAAGTCTATTTTCATTGTGAAACTGCATTACTTTGTTTAGCAGATGTCTATTAGTGTTTGTGCTGTAAAATGTAAAATAAAACTTTTAAATGAAATCCAAATCATTGTAGAAGTAAAGCAGTATGCACATTACAGTGTTTATGGTAAATGGGGCAAAACAGCCAAGCAATGGGACATTGGAATGGCTGCAGGGGGGAGACCCCATTCAACCATGATTTTCTGAGGGCGTAGGGTGGCAAACGCAAAGACAGCCCCGGCTGAACTATATCTCTCAACTGTCCAGATTTTCATTGAATAAATAGATTTTTGCTTCTTATTTTTGGTTTGTTACTCATAAAATTTGTATTTTTTTGGCAAATCATTTAGGAATAAAGTCATTAAATAATGACAGACATTGAGTTTCAGAATTCATACCCTTCAGAAAAATGCATGCTAAAGCAAGGCCCATTATTCTATCAACTGTCTAAGTTTATACAAGAGCAATGTTTAGTACTGTTTGTATGTTCCCCCAATATATTTGACCTTGACCAGATTTCCTGCATTAAGAGGTTGAGAGGTACATGCAAATAAATCACTGTATAGAAGTGGGTATCTCCAAACCTCTCAACTGTCCCCAATTTTGGCTCAAAATGTTGCTCTCTTCTTAATTTTGGAAGAAAATGTGGAGGGTTTACAATTAATAAATAATTGTAATGATCAGAGTTGTAGATTACTTTTATTTCAGAAATGCATGTAGATTCTCTTATTTTGTCAGCTTCTCAAGTTAACCATACTAATATTTAAAAAATGTCCAAAACAGGTTCCCAGCTGTCTTGTGTGACTATTTTATATTTTTACATACCACATTTGGTCTGTTTTTCATAAAATTGTGGTTTCTTGCAAATTAATGGCAAATCATTAAAGACTGAATTTAGAAAATAAAGACAGACATTTGAGTTTTAGATTTCATACCATTCAGAAAATTCATACTAATGCAAGACCTAGTATTCTATTATCTTTCTAAGTTTATAAGAGCAATATTTAAAAATTGTCCTTATTGCTGGGCCTTTGTCCCACTTCTATTTATAGTTTTGTCCAGATTTCTTGTTCTGAGGTTGAGAGGTATGACAAATGTGTCAGGGCCATCATAGTCAGCCAGAGACATTTCAAATTGTGACATACTTGTTGCACCCCACTCCCCCATGTAGTGACTCTGGATGAGTCCAAGCAAGGCAAGGAGCAGTTATGTAGTGTAAGTGTGCAGAGTAACCCGACACAAGTACTACAGTGGCTTTTCATCTGTCCTTGATTTTGCAGAATGTTCTGATTTTCTGTCATATTTTTATATTGTTGATGCTTATTATTCAGAAAATGCATGTTGTTGCAGTGACTGTTGCTCTGTGTTTAAGTAGTAATGCTGCAATGACCATCAGGTAAGCTTGTCTGTGATTGTAAGATGCATGTAAGCTTTAATAAGCATACTGTTAAAGAATTACCAACACTGAAATCCTTTTGTTGTTGTCATGCAGAGAATATTTGCAAAACTAGATAATGTATAAGCCTTAGGTATTGAAATGCATATGACAGTACTTGTAATAAAGGACAGGATTACAGTATTTTCAGAAGCTCATTACATTTGTTGGATACTTGCAGTCATCTTTGCAAGCTTTACCCATAAACTAAACAGAATGCCAATCTATCATGTGTGGTCCAAAACCTGTGCAGTAATCCTTTAAGCAATTTATCTTGAGCTTGTTTCTTGTTTGCTGTTCATTTTTTACTTTGATCATGTTTTCCCCATAAAACAAGTAGATAGTTGTCAGGCAGCATGTCTTTTTTGGATAAGAAACATTTTTACAAGTGGGGGTATCACAGAGATTGCTATGTTCAGCATGTTACTTGGTACATTCATAAAGCTGCATATAAATTATTTAGAACTGCAGTGCAAGGAGAAGTGGTTTGAGTTGAGTGCTGCTTCTTTTTTTATACTTGATTTTGACTGGCATTCCAGTAATGTATTTAAAAAGTAATTTATTTTTTCATGCCTCACAACCTTTTTGTTTCCATCCAGATATTAAGTAAGCTGTCATGTAGCCAATGCATTGAAATATATTTTTCTTCTACACTTCATTTTGTCTTGATTGGACTCTCATAATGAGGGTTTGGCACCCAGGGCAGCATATTTAATTACAGTCCCAGTTTTTGTGGTTTGGAGCATGGCTCCACCCCTTTTTAGTTGACCACACCCATTCAGCTGTCTCCTGCAGCCACCCTTTGATTTGATGTCACCAGCCGCCACTGGTGTTTAGTGAGTGCAGAGTCAGTGTAAGTGTTTTATTGGTTCTACATCTTGCTATAGTTAAGTGACTGCTTGACTTCTAGTGTGTTTTTTATGTTTCTCAATTTACCGCTGCTCTGAAGTGAATAGTAAATAGCTGACAAATTTCCCCAGCCTTGGGTATTTTATATGCCTGGTGTGTCTAGTCAGTGCAGAGTTAATTTAAATGTTTGACTCTGCACCTTCCTAGAGTTAAGCAACTGCCTAATTTCTTTTTTAAAAATCTGTTTTTTATGTTTCTTCAGTTACTGTTGCTATTGAATAAAGAGGGAAGTAGCTGACTGCTTTTCCTGGTGTCAGGGGCTTTAAAAATAGAAACTCTTGCAAGAGTTCATGAGCACAAGTGGTTACACACATTTTAAAGATGTTAAGCTGTGTCTTAGCATTGACTTGTGATGTGTGTGACAGGCACAGCAGTAGGGAAGTTGGCCTAAGTATTTCCTTTGGTGTGGGTGATGTTTTACTTTTATTTGTATTTTCAGTTATCTGAATTGTTCAAGTAATTTTTCTTTTAAACTTAAAGAAAACAAAAAGAATATGGTACCGTATCCTTGTAGAGTCATTTTAGTGTCTTCACAACTTGCCTGGGAATATTTTGATGTAATGTAAACTTTTATAATTTAGTGTATTAGAAACTCTTATAGTTTTTGTCTCTTTAAACTTTATAATGAAAATGTATTTTAGATAAATATTTAACTATTTAAATCTAGTTAGGTTAAAGCACTTGGGTGCTTATTCATTTTCTGTGACTACAGACATTACAATTTAACTCCCTTTTTATATTTTTGGGATGTTTAAGCTACCTTCTTAGTAAACCTGAATTTCAGCCATTCAAGATTTAAATCAGTATACCCTAAATGACTTAATTCAGAACAGCTTCTTATTACCTGTGGAAGATGCTTTATATGTTTTATAGAATTATTTTAATTGTAATGAACTCCTTGAATTACTGACATTCTTGAAGGTAAAAATACTTTCAAGAAAACAAAGTTTCACATCAGCACAGATACCTAGTGACCTCATTGGTGAGTTTTACCTAGGAATGGCTTACAGAGATAATTTATTGGTCAGTTTATACAAATTATGAGGCTAGTACACATTTCAATAATTAAATATCATTCAAAGGTGAGTGGGTCTTTGAGACATACTTACATGGTCCATTGTTACTTTAGATGAACACATTTCAAATGACTTTGTAAATAAATAACAGTTTCTGCTTTAAAAGCTTGGCAATCAATGAATAAAGTGCAATATGATTGCAAAGACACTCAGAAAAGAAAGAAAAAAAAACACTATAGGCTTGTATACAAATGTACATTTTAAGTGTCCAAAAGTGTTTGAACCTAACTGCAGAAATGATACAGCAAAGCTATTTGTCCAAAACAGTCCAGTACCTGTCCAAGAGGAAATGATTTATACAAAGAGCAGAATCCACTGATTGATAGTTTAACACACTCTTTCCCTGCGATTCTTCAATACCTACACTAAGTGTGCACACTAAGGGCCAGATTCACGATGGCTTGCACGGAGTCTACGAGTAGAGTAAGACTCCATGCAGCCATCATGTCCGATGAGCGATTCAGGAACAGCCTGTAGGGGCGTGTAAGAGAGCTCTTAAAACATCTCCTACATGGACAGGACTGGGATATGCAAATTACCTCACTTGCAGCCGAAAGGCATGCAAATGAGGTAAATTTGTGATCCAGGAAGCACAAACCTGTCAGAGTAGGAGACGTGTTAGCTGCAGAAATGTACTCAGTTGACAACTGAGTACCATTCTGCAAATAGCACAATGGAGCCTTGTCAGCTCCAAATAAAGGTTGCATATGGTTGAGGAAACATGCCAATGGCCAAATATACGGCCATTGGAAAGTTTTCCAGATGCAAAATTAAAATAAAAGAATTTTTTTTCAGCGATTTCCGATGTTTAAGCATAGCGCAGCACCACGCAAACGGGGTGCACTATAAAAATCATAAAACAAGACAATAAAAGCCACAAAAGTGGAATTTATGAAAATTGTTAAATGACAGTGTAAGGGAATAGCAGGCTGAAGACAACATGGCCACCGAGTAGGGGTTGCTAAGGGGAGAAGCCCAGTCTAAGACATGTAACCAAGCATTAGTAGGCAATCCTATGTAAATGAGTGTTAGGATAGTGAATCGCACTTTTACATAGCAAATATCCACAGTCATTGGAGTGTAGGAGTAGGATATGGGGAGGAACAGAGTAGGTGATAGGTGACATCACAAGGGGGGGTATGTATGAAAGTAGTGAAGCTCATTGGAGCACAGTGGCATGTGTTAGCTGTCAGACATCATGGAAAGAGGTGTGTCAACAGGTAGGCCAGGTAAAGCCAAGAAATGGAAGGTGTATACTGTGGATAACACCAAAGTTTCTTGCTGAGAGGGTATGCACGTGTGTGTGCTCCTGTAAAATCGAGTAAGACAGAGTGCACGCGTGAAAGCGTGAGTGCGCACGTTTAAGCTGGAGTAAGCATGTATAAGGCTGTTGGAAGACCTGTAAGCATGTTTGCACTAGTGTGCGCGTGTTTTAACCCGAATAAGCAAGTTTTAGTCCATCTAAGCATGTGTGCACATGTATGAGCTGCTGTGAGTGTGTTTCCGCTTTTATGCACGTAGCTCCCCCGAGGAAACAGAAAGGAAAAAGGAAGCACAACAAATAGTAGGAAGCTACCAGGGAATACTAGTAGAGCTAGCAGGTGCAAACAATCAGAATCAGGCAATTACACAGGCAGAACACTAGCCCAGCCCAGCACTTAAAACTCTGCAAACAACAGTGCAGTTTGTTTCTCTCAAGAGACACTGCAACACTGGAGTAAGCTACTAGAAGTGAAAACTGAAAAAACTACACTCAGACAAAAAATGCTGGGGACTGCCATTGCTGTTATAAGGTGACATATGCAACATTCTGAGGGTGGTGACAATGCAAATGCTGCCGGACAACCCACAGTGAGGAGACGGAGAAGAGTGTACAGGCCCAGGGTCACCTACCAGGGGTTACATGAGCTGGAGATAGTGGAGTGCTATAGAGTGGACAGAGACCTCCTGCAGCAAATTGTTGAGCTGTGCAGGCCACGCCTCACACACAGAACCAACAGAGGGGAACCCATCCCAGTGGAAACCAAGGTATGTGTTGACCTAAGAATACTAGCAACAGGTACCTTTCAGAGGCCAATTGGTGATATGATGGGGATATCACAGGCATCAGCATACAGGGTACTGCACCAGTTCCTGGATGCCATATCAGCACAAGTCGGTGATCATGTATATTTCCCCAATTCCAGTGAGGTATTGGCTAGCAATATGCGTCTCTTCCAGCAAATAGCAGAATACCCTGAGGTAGTGGGTGCAATAGACTGCACGCATATACGCATCAAAGCACCAGCCAGTGAGTGGGGTAGGGCCTACATTAACCGCAAGGGCTTCCCCTCCATCAACTGCCAGGTCATGTGTGATGCCCAGGGCATAATAATGAATGTGTGTGCTGGCTGCCCTGGAAGCTACCATGATTCCCATATCTGGCATCTGACACAGCTGTACCAGACATTTGCCAATGGGGACATCCCACATGGTCACTTAGTGGGGGATGCTGGCTATGCACTGGAGCCATGGCTGATGACACCCATCAGAAATGCACACACACCTGAACAGGAACGCCATAATGAGGCACACGCACAAACACGAAATGTAATCGAGCGTGTGTTTGGGTTGCTCAAGTCACGGTTCCTGTGCCTGGATACATCTGGTGGAGCCTTGCAATACTCACCAACCACATGTACCCAAATTGTCATGGTATGTGCTATGCTACATAATATGATTCTGCAAAAACAGCTGCAGCAGGACCAGCATAGGCCTGGGCCAAACAACCCCCCACCAGTGCCAAAGCCATCACAGGCAGAGCGTGACTCAGAGGAGGAACAACCTGAGCCTGCCCCTGTAGGCAGAAGGAGGCGTGCCCAGTATGCCTTGGCCTTGGCAAAGAGGCAACGCATAGCACATACACTGGCTCAGTAGGAACCCTGGAAATTATACCTCTCTCTGACTTGCACATATAGTAAAAGGGATGCCTAACTTGACACTACCTGTTTCCAAACATGTATAGGGAGTGCAGTATGTGCATCTGACATAGGCAGCCCTGCAGCACCACCTGAGGCATGATTGCCATGCAAGGTAGTGCTAAACAGCATTTACCACCATGTAGTATATGCAAACTTGATGACCTTGAGTATCATCCTACCCTCACCAAACATGAGGCCACAATATGAAGACAAGATGATCAATTACAACAATTGGCTTAAGTATTGGTGTCAGTGAAAGGGGATACAATGCCTGTCAGCCTGGGATGACATGCTCGACAAGACATGATGCTTCACTAGGGATGGATTTCACCTATCACCTGTGGCCTTTTGGATATTGCCAAAGGCTCTTGTCACCCCATAGTGCCTTTTTAGGTAAGGCTCAAAACACAAACTCACCTCCATAGGTATCACAAGGGATAAGAAACTATAAGTAATGCTACTCAATGCCAGAAGTCTAAACTGCAAGATGCACGCACTTCAAACTCTCCCCAGCATGGAGAATGTTGATATCTGTGCAGTAACAGAAACCTGGTTCAAGGCTCCCAAGAGCACACTAGCATTAACAGGTTACACATCATACCATGCTTTACAGCTGCAAAACATGGAACAAACTACAAAAGGAGGGTGAGTATCAATATTTTTCAAAGATACCCACACCCCAGGTTGGTGGCACAGCATGAAGCATCGGAGACTATCCATGTGCAACTAACAGTGGCTAAAACCGCCTTCCAGTTCATAGCCTGCTACAGACCACCCTCCTAAACCCAGGAACCACACTTGGCTGACTGGAGAACACATGGAAATATGAAGGTCTCCCCAAACACCATTATATTGGGCGACTTCAACTACCCAAACATAGACTGGGAGCATTACCCTAGCCCCAACACCCTAGCCCAAAGGTTCTCAGAGTTTATAAACCAAAATGCTATGGAACAACTTGCTACCACTCCCACAACAGGGGAAAACATACTGGACCTGATCATCACCAACATGGGGACTCTATGCCCAAGACCAGAAGTGTATCCCTCACTGGTAAGATCAGACCAGAGAGTAATCTCACTGGATATTCACATCCCGATCCCAGCCCATGGCCAGAAAAACACAGTGAAAATTATTCACTAAAACAAATGTCACACTCCTCAAAACTGAGGTGGAATCCTTCACAGCCCCTGTACCTGTGGAAAATATGGCCCAGACCTCATAACCCTTTATAAACGCATTCTATGAACACCTTCAGGAATGCATAGATCATGCAATCCTAAATAAAACCAAGACCCAATCCTCCAAAGCCAGGCATCCTGTCCAGTGGACCCCAGCCATAAACAAACCATACAATACAAGGAGGAAGCTACTATATGATAGATCAAAATCCCAAAAAGGGAAGGCATCTCTGATCAGTATTATTGAAAAACTACGGCCACACATAAGATCGTCTAAGGCCATCTTTGAGATAAACATTGTACAGGACACCAAGGATAATCACAAGACATTCTTTACTTATGGTAGGAACCTGTGTGGGAATCCCCAAATATGCTCAGAAGTAGTCCAAAATGACAAATAATACACCAAACCCACAGACATTGCCAACATCTGAGCTGACAGGTTCAGTGCAACCCCCCCCCCACCAAAAGGGCAAATATCTATCCCAGCAGAGTGCTGGCCCCCTGACATCACAGATGCTCAGGTAACAGCCAGCCTCTCCAAAGCAAAACACACAGCATCAATGGGACCAGACGGTGTCCTGGGCTGTGTCCAACATGAACCCCAAGAAGAATTGAACACAAACATAAAACCACTGTTCAATCTCAGCCTTACCACAGGATATGTACCCAAAGAGCAGTGTACAGCAACAGTGGTCCCTCTCCACAAAGGTGGTGCCTCAATGGATACTGCAAACTATCGCCCCAGAAGCCTGACTAGCTTGGTCTGCAAAGCTATGGAAAGGATCATCATGGACCTCAGAAATAAACGTATTGGGGACCTACAGACACTGGATCCTACCCAGTTTGGCTGTGTTAAGGGCAGATCCTGCCTCTTAAACCTGGTTGAGTCATTTGAAACAGTCACCAAGGCCATTGATGAGGGGAAGGTGGTCCACACAGCCTACCTGGACCTCGCAAAAACCTTCTATACAGTACCCCACTTGGTCATCATAGATAAGATCACCAGCTTCAATATAAACCCCTATGTCACAAGATGGGTTGCAAACTGGCTCAAGGACAGAACCCATGTGGTCAGAAATGCTGGAGCCATATCAGACCCCAAACCAGCTACAAGTGGCATCCCACAAGGCTCAGTCCTGGGACCTCCCTTGTTTGGTATATATTTCTCAGAGGTGCAGGCCAACACAGAATGACTGTTGGTGAACAAGTTTGCAGATGACTGCAAACTGGGCACCATAATCGACCCTCCAGCTGACACAAGCATCCTACAAAAGGGCCTCATAGAAACAGACAACTGGTGCCAGAGCCATGTCCTCAAGCTAAATGCAAACAGTGTATAGTCCTCCCCTTTGTCAAAAACTAAGTGCCCACAAATTACCACATAGATGGTAACCCATTAAGTATGGAAGAAGTGATAAGGGGCCTGGGGACCCAAGCTGATAGTAATCTCTCATTCAATAACCACGTGGCCAAAGTGTTTAGAAAAACATTTCATATAGCCCAACTCATCATGAAGGTATTCACATCTACATCAGGGGAGGTCATCGTGCCTCTTAACTTATCCCTCATCAGGCCCATAATTGAGTACAATGCCCCTTGTGGGATGTACCTTATCAGACACCTGCAGCAGCTGGAAAGACCACAAAAGTACCTCACCAGGAGGATCAAAGGGCTCAAACACATGCCATTCGCTGCCTGGTTAAAGAAACTGCAGCTCCACTCAGTGGCATACCGCCTGCCCAGAGGCAATCTGTGTCTGATGTATAAAGCCATGTCCAACCTGGAATCAATGGACATGCTGCACCTCAGAAAATCAGAATCCCATCAAGGTACACGTTCAAGAGACCTGAACCTCAGGACTGAAATAAATAGGACATGCTGGAGTGACAGGTTCATAACCCAGAGGCTCCCCCCACTCTTGAGTAAAAGCCCACTCCAGGTTAGCCAGAGTCCCTCATTGACTCTCTTCAAGAGGAATCTTGATGAGTGGATGGGAGATTGTAGGTTTACCCTGGGTATCACTTCTATGTCACTGTTAGACAGAGGCACAGTATACTAACCTTGAAAAATGTCCTGGCAAACTCCACTTAAAATGTGTGTTGAAAGCCAAACACACTCTGGCTGGGATTATAAATGCCCTAGGGCAGATAGCCTAGTATGAACCTATGAACAGAATCACACACACCAACTAGTACAACTGTGGTCAATGTGGAGTAATGTTTGGCAATGTCCACCCAAGTTGGTGAATACACAGCAATGTCGGACAAGCCTGGTTTAAATAGGCCATAGCTGAACAAAATGCAACATGCTCATAGTTGCCCAACTGGCCCTTAACCAGTCTGGTCTGCTCAGTATGAACATTTAAAGCAGTGATGGGACTCAAATCCATGATACTGTGCACCATAGTGAAAGTACTGAACCACTATACCATGACAGTATTGCAGTGTTCAGCCAGTATGAGAGAATGTTGCCAAGTCTTTGCAAACTATCACATGGAAACCCTGCAGGCACAGCATAATCCCTGTTGAGTTATGACATAAAGGAGTCTGGCAGTAAGAACACAACATGACTTCCAACACACACAGTATTAATGTCAATATTGGTCATGTTCACACACAATCACAAATGTAGTGGACTCCAGATCACAACATATGGAAAGGTCACACTGGGCATGCTCACACACTTGGATAAATGAGACATATGTCAGGCAACAAACCATGGAAAGCCTGAACTGGGCATGCTCACACACTTAGGCCATGTCTGAGTATAGCAGTCAGTTGTCTGAGTATAGCAGTCAGTCACACCTATCTGGCAGTTGTATGTGTTACGCCAGGAACCTCCCATGATCCAGCAATCTGCCCTGTGCACACAGTTAAATGACAACAGACACATATATTAATATACTGGAACCCTGTCATGATCAAACATGTTACACAGTTACACAAGTTGTTCATAGAAACTGGGAAAGCTACGGCAATAAAGACCTGCAAACAGTAGCAGCAACAAATATTCTGCATCCCGAACATAAACATAGGTGCAGAGATGAATACTAGGCTGTCTGACCTAGGGAATTCATAAGCCTAGGCAGAGTTTATTTGGTGTCCACCTCCCCAGTAGAGTAGCCTACTGTGCCTCTGTAAAGTAGGTCACAGAAGGCACCCTTTAAGGCTAGTTTGCTGTGCCTCTGTCAAGCAGGGACACAGTGGAGATCCTGGGGTGAATTTGCAATTTCCCATCCATGTGGCTGTATTTCGCTGGAAGAGGGTTGGCAAGGGGCTATGTCTAACTTTAATTGGGATTCAATTCCAGAGTGAGGGGACCCTCTGGGTAATGAATCTGTCCCTGCAGCATGTCCTATTTATTTTTGTGCTGAGGTTTAAGTCCCTGGAGTGTGTAGCTCTAAGGGTCTTGGATGTTATGAGGTGGAGCATGTCCATTACTTCTGGGTTTGAAATGGCTGCGTACGTCAGGCATAGATCACCTCTGAGTAGGCGTTAAGCAACTGAGTAGAGCTGGAGATCCTTTAGTTGAGCTGCATAGGACATCTGTGTGTAGCCCATGATCCTCTTGGGGAGGTACTGTTGTGTTCATTGTAGTTGCCGCAGGTGTTGGGTAAGGTACACCCCAAAAGGGGCATTGTAGTCAAACATGGGCCTGATGAGTGACTAGTAGAAGGCCACAATGACCTCCGATGATCTACATGCAAACACCCATGTGATAAGGAGGGCTATATAAAGGTCTTTGCAATGACTCTGTCAATGTGATTAGCAAAGGAGAGGTTATGATCTATGTGGGTCTGTGGGATAATGCTCTGTTATGTAGTAGCTTCCTCCTTCTGTTGTACAGCTTATATATGGCTGGGGTCAACCAGACAGGTCTCCTGTTTTGGAGGAGTCATGGTTTTATTTGGGATAGCATGATCAATGCATACCTACAGGTGCTCATACAATGCTTTTGTAAAGGATTCTGCAGATTGGGCTGTATTATCCTCCAGCACGGGGCCTTCAAAGTATTCCACCCCAGTCTTCACAAGTGCAAAGTCTACTTTTGAGAAATTCTTTACAGTGATTTCCTTGGCTGGGGGTGGGGACGGGATATGGATGTCCAGGGAAAGTTGTTTATGGTCTGACCTTAACAAAGACGGTTCTACCTCTGGTGTGGAACATAGAGTCCCCATGTTGGTGATGATCAGGTCCAATATGTATTCCCCCTTGTGGGTGTGGTGACTGGTTGTGCCATAGCACATGGATTCACAAATTGTAGTGGCTGTAGGGTGATGTTGTTGAGTGCCTGACTAGTATCCCCAGTCAATATTTGTGTACCTGAAGTCAACCACTATAATGGTGTGTGTGAAGATCTGCATATCCTACACTGTTCCCAGGAAAGCCAAGTGTGGTTACTGGGTATGGGGAGGGGGGGGTGGTCTGAACTACACACCAAACCAAAAGGCAGTTTTGCACAATGGTAATTGTATATGTATGACCTGTCATGCTTAGTGCAGTGGTACCAACCCAGAGGTGTGTGTATCTGTGATGTATATGGATACACCCCCTACTTGTGTTGTGTGTTACAAGTCCTGTGGTCATGAAGCATGCTATAGAACATAACCTGGCAGTGCCAGTGTGTGTATATGTGACCCTGAACTAGGCATCTGTTAATTCACAGATATTGTTATCCTCCATACTGGGGGATAGTTAAAGATGTACATTCTTCTTTGGAAAGACTGATGATGTCAGCACCCTATAAATACAGCAGGAGAAGGGAAATCATCCAGTAATGTGAATAGTGCGCTGTGCTAATGCGTCTCTCTCAAGTATCATAACATAGTTAGGTAGGGGTTTGAATCCTGCAAAAGCTGTGTGTGTGTGTGTGTGTGTGTGTGTGTGTGTGTGTGTGTGTGTGTGTGTGTGTGTGTGTGTGTATGTATGCAATTCTCTGTGAAAGGAATGGCCTTTTTGAAGACTGGGATAACACACTAAAAGATGTACATTCCTCTTTGGAAAGACTGATGATGTCAGCACCCTATAAATACAGCAGGAGAAGATAAATCATCCTGTAATGCGAATAGCGCACTGCGCTAATGCGTGTCTCTCAAGTGTTATAACATAGTTAGGTAGAGGTTTGAATCCTACAAATGCCATGTGTGCGGTTGTCACACAGTTTGTCAATGTGTTGTGTGTTTTGCTTTTATTATTGTATGACATATTATTATAACAGTAATTTCAATGCACACATCAGGTATGTGTGTGCCACATACAGATATGTACCTGTGACCTTTAATAGTTCCTATGTGTGAAGCCTGCCCCATATGAATACAGTTGTTACCTTTGCCAGCATGTGCCACAGATTACCAGACCTTAGGCCATACATGTATGTTGGTGACAATGCAGGCTACTGCAGTGATCTGTGTCCTAGGCCAACTATGTGACATGCACCCATGAAAGCTTTGATAGATTAATGTGGGTTAGGGTTCATGTCTGGAGTATATGTCAGACATGTTAAAACACAGCGAAGTCTGTGAGTGATGGACACCCAGTGTAGGTGTATGGCAACTGTTGCTGATATGCATACAGACACCTTCTTGCTTAGGTGATACACCGAGGGACTGCAGAATACCTTTGGAAATGTGAATATCACAGGAAAGACAAGATAACACTTGTCCACATGTACACACCATTACCCGTTCTACATGATGGGTGCTACCACCTACATGGTACTGTTGGAATACTATGTTAACTACATGCCGATGCCAATGCCACAGTTGCGTTACAGCAATACAGCATGGCTTGGACAACAGGTATCTGTCCGTATGATACCCTTGTGGTGGTTAGGTGTGTCATGTGTAGAATGCATTGTAGGCCACTGTATGTATTTGCAGTCATGGATGGACATATCTGTAGTGTGGTGGCATGTACGTGAGACTGCTATATGCCAAACAGTATTGTTCCCAGGGATGTGTGGGGCTCAGTAAGAATGGCTACTGGTATACTGTAGTACTGCAGGGATATCACTGACACCAGGTTCCTACATCTGTGTATCAGTTGAGGAGACACCATGTAATGACCACTGAATGTCAGGCTATGTAAGCTGTGTGTACTACCAGAATGCAGACCATTGACATTTGGAAACCGTATCACCCACAGCATACTGTCAAACCATGTCATGTTCCATGCTAACCATGTTCACAAATGTACACCTGCAACTCAGTCCTGCAAACGTCACACATGTACTGTCCACACCCCAACACATGCAGGCACAGGTACACACAACACCCATGTGGCACATGTGCAGACAGTACACTTTGGGAATTCACACTGGTGTATACAAAACTGCAATGACAATCATAGGTAATGCATCATGCATGCTCGAATATACCCACAACAATATCATTACACTGTACTGTTAACAACATGATAATATTACTACAGTGCTATGTAGTCATCCTGTGCATCAGCACCATGCTACCCTGTTCCTGCATCAATGTTACAGATGGCAGGAGGTGGCACAGTTTCATCATATGCACAGGGTGTGTACTTGGTTTGCCAGAGTCTGCCATTGTCACATCCAACTGACATGTATGTGTGTGTGTGTGTGTGTGTGTGTGTGTGTGTGTGTGTGTGTGTTAGTGAGAGACAACAGTACAACATGGGGCAATGTTGCTGCAATGTGTGTGTGTATGTGTTAGCCCTAGGTGTTAGCATTATGTGTGTGTGTATGCATGCACACAGTTCCACCACGTGGCTACCATATATGGGTGTTTGTGGACAGCCACAGACTGTACCTGCCAGGTCATACAGATCACTGTCTCTGGCCACGGACATGGTACCTGTGCCTGGCAGGGGTGCTACGGACAGTATCAGGTACTAAGGCAGACTGGGTACTGTCATCAGAAGCAGTGGGTTGTTGACTGGACACATGTCCCTGCTGGGACTGTCCAGAGCCACGTGCACATGGTCTTCTCGGACAGTCTAATGACAGCACAGACCCAGCATTGCTGGGGCTGGTACTGGCACTATGGGAGCGGCTGCAGGTCTGTTGTTGTCCGCGACGACTGCCAGCTGATAATGTTGCTGGCATACGTCCACGTCGACACCTCTACCATCCTGCACTGTCCTGGCTCCTGGACATGTAGTTGTGGAAGAGATCTAATGTGTCCCCCAACGTCTATCAATGACCTCGCTGATGTTACGGATGGCAGACGCAACATCACGCATAGTGTCATTCATAGCGGTGCGATGTGCTCTAAGCTCCCTCAGACCCTGTCTGGTGTACCGTTTCATACGTGCCTGTACCTGCATTACAGCCCAGAACATAGCTGAGGTTGAAAGACCTCTGTGGGCACGTCTGACAGGGGCAGTATGACCACGGATGCTCCCACGAGTACCCCTGGACATCTGCCTGTGTGATACCATGTCAGGAATCTGGCCATGGCTGCTGTGAGGGGATGGATGCATGTGCCAATGATACCACACTACACTGGTCAATGCCTACTGTATGCTGTCCCTCAGCTAAGGACATTGGTGACAATGGATGTATCGGCAGGATGACTGTGCACATTGATGGGGTTGACTGCTGTGTAGTGTCAATTGGCTGACCAATGACAGACCCTGTCACACCTCCCTGTGCCATTACACATGTATCATCATAATCACTATCCCCAGCAGTGGCTTCAGGTTCCCTGCTGCACTCCACCAGAGCAACATCAGAACCTGTGAGAGGAAGATAGGAAACACAGTTTACAAATGGGTACACGATATTAGCACACAGGTGCACATGCACACATGCACACAGGCACACATGCACACATGCTCACAGGCGCACATGCACACATGCACACAGAGGCACATGCACACATGCACACAGGCGCACAAGCACACAGGCACACAAGCACACAGGCACACTCCTCAGTACAGCAGATACAAACACAGACACACCTGCAATCCAACACATACACAGTACTGTTTTAGGGTGGGTGACAGTATCACAAGGAAAAACATTACTGCACATGTGCCAGCATGCAGATTATGTGTTGCACAGGAACATGCAGTGCAAGTGTAGACAGCCCTTGTTAATAACAGTATACGTGTACTTGATGCTTGTGTGTAGTTGTTCAGTGATTGTTTCCACCCTGGGACACAATGTGTACAAGGACATAACAATGTTGTGCAAGTGTTACAAGCTGTGGGTGCATATATTTGCACACACACACACACACACACACACACACACACACACACACACACACACACACACACACACACACACACACATGGCGGTGCTACGCAATGACTGCTATGTGTACTTTTGTGGTCGGTGGAACTGGATGTGGTGTAGTAACCTGAGCCATGATCAACATGCTTCTTGTGGTCAGTCAACAATAATAATGTGTGCCAGACAGGCAGCTAGCATGCTGTACCTGACGTACAGTAACATGACTACATCCACAATTACACAGCCAAAACAATATCATTACACTGTACTGTTAACAACATGATAATATTACTACAGTGCTATGTAGTCACCCTGTGCATCAGCACCATGCTACCCTGTTCCTGCCTCAATGTTACAGATGGCAGGAGGTGGCACAGTTTCATCATATGCACAGGGCGTGTACTTGGTTTGCCAGAGTCTGCCATTGTCACATCCAATTGACATGTATGTGTGTGTGTGTGTTAGTGAGGGACAACAGTACAACATGGGGCAATGTTGCTGCAATGTGTGTGTGTATGTGTTAGCCCTAGGTGTTAGCATTATGTGTGTGTGTATGCATGCACACAGTTCCACCACGTGGCTGCCATATATGGGTGTTTGTGGACAGCCACAGACTGTACCTGCCAGGTCATACAGATCACTGTCTCTGGCCACTGACATGGTACCTGTGCCTGGCAGGGGTGCTACGGACAGTATCAGGTACTAAGCCAGAGTGGGTACTGTCATCAGAAGCAGTGGGTTGTTGACTGGACACATGTCCCTGCTGGGACTGTCCAGAGCCACGTGCACATGGTCTTCTCGGACGGTCTAATGACAACACAGACCCAGCATTGCTGGGGCTGGTACTGGCACTATGGGAGTGGCTGCGGGTTTGTTGTTGTCCGCGATGACTGCCAGCTGATAATGTTGCTGGCATACGTCCACGTCGACACCTCAACCATCCTGCACTGTCCTGGCTCCTGGACATGTAGTTGTGGAAGAGATCTAATGTGTCCCCCCAACGTCTATCAATGACCTCGCTGATGTTACGGATGGCAGACGCAACGTCACGCATAGTGTCATTCATAGCGGTGCGATGTGCTCTAAGCTCCCTCAGACCCTGTCTGGTGTACCGTTTCATACGTGCCTGTACCTGCATTACAGCCCAGAACATAGCTGAGGTTGAAAGACCTCTGTGGGCACGTCTGACAGGGGCAGTACGACCACGGATGCTCCCACGAGTACCCCTGGACATCTGCCTGTGTGATACCATGTCAGGAATCTGGCCATGGCTGCTGTGAGGGGATGCATGTGCCAATGATACCACACTACCCTGGTCAATGCCTACTGCATGCTGTCCCTCAGCTAAGGACATTGGTAACAATGGATGTATCGGCAGGATGACTGTGCGCATTGATGGGGTTGACTGCTGTGTAGTGTCAATTGGCTGACCAATGACAGACCCTGTCACACCTCCCTGTGCCATTACACATGTATCATCATAATCACTATCCCCAGCAGTGGCTTCAGGTTCCCTGCTGCACTCCACCAGAGCAACATCAGAACCTGTGAGAGGAAGATAGGAAACACAGTTTACAAATGTGTACATGATATTAGCACACAGGCGCACATGCACACATGCACACATGCACACAGGCACACATGCACACATGCTCACAGGCGCACATGCACACATGCACACAGGCGCACATGCACACATGCACACAGGTGCACAAGCACACAGGCACACAAGCACACAGGCACACTCCTCAGTACAGCAGATACAAACACAGACACACCTGCAATCCAACACATACACAGTACTGTTTTAGGGTGGGTGACAGTATCACAAGGAAAAACATCACTGCACATGTGCCAGCATGCAGATTATGTGTTGCACAGGAACATGCAGTGCACGTGTAGACAGCCCTTGTTAATAACAGTATACATGTACTTGATGCTTGTGTGTAGTTGTTCAGTGATTGTCTCCACCCTGGGACACAATGTGTACAAGGACATAACAATGTTGTGCAAGTGTTACAAGTTGTGGGTGCATATATTTGCACACACACACACACACACACACACATGCACACACACACACACAACACAACACATGACGGTGCTACGCAATGACTGCTATGTGTACTTTTGTGGTCGGTGGAACTGGATGTGGTGTAGTAACCTGAGCCATGATCAACATGCTTCTTGTGGTCAGTCAACAATAATAATGTGTGCCAGACAGGCAGCTAGCATGCTGTACCTGACGTGCAGTAACATGACTACATCCACAATTACACAGCCACTTGTTACATGGGTTTGTAAGGTGGCCAATAGTGAGCATTGCCTAACATGAATGTATTATTTGTTCAAGACTGTTGCACAAGGACATGA